>NW_026585626.1:15827640-15842264 GCF_907164565.1 Psammomys obesus | reverse complement strand
ATTAACCTGACCCTAACCTTAACTCTAATGGGAACCCTAACTCTAACTCTAACCCAATCCCTAAACCTAACCCTAACCCTAATCCTAAACTTAAGCCTATGTCTAACCCTAAACCGTATCCCTAATCCTAACCCTAACACTAACCCAAACCCAAACCCCAAACCACACCCTAACCTTGACCATTACCCTACCAATAATCTAGACCTTAAAAGTAACCCTATCCCTATCACTAACCCTAAACTTAATACTAACCCTATCTGTAACCCTAACCCTAAGACTAACCTTAACTGGAAGCCTAACTCTAACCTTAACCTTAACCCTAATCCTAACCCTCTTACTGTAAACCTATTTCTAACCCTAAAAATAACCCTAACCTCAAATTTAACCCTGTCAGTATTTCTAACCCTATCCCTAACCCTAACAGTGACCCTAACCATAACCATAACCCTAAACCAAACCCTGACCCTCATCCTAACAGTAACCCTTATCCTATCCCTAAACCTAACCCTAACTTTAAACCTAGCCCTAACATTAACCCTAAACCTAAACCTAACCCCAACCCTAATACTATGCCTAAACCTACCCATAACTGTAATGCTAACTCTAAATCTAACCCTAACCCTAATGCTAAACCATTACCATACCATACCACCATTACCATAACACTAACACTAACCCCTAAACCTAATCCTAACCCTAACACTCTATTCCTAGCACTAATCAAACCATAACCTGAACTCTAACACTATCCCTAACACTAACTCTAACCCTAACCCTATCCCCTAACTCTAACCATAACCCTATCCCTAATTCTGACTATAGCCCTATTTTTATCACTAAAGCTAACCATAAACCTAATCCTAACCCTAACCTGAACCCTAGCTGGAATCCTAACCTTAAGCATAATCCTAACCCTTTCTCTAAATCTAAACCTAAACCTATCCATAACCTTAACCCTTGTCCTAACCCTAACTGGAATGCTAACACTATCCCTAACCATAAGCCTAACCCTAACCCTAGCCCTAACCTAGCAGGAAGCCTAACACTAACACTAACCCTAACCATACACCTAACACAGACCCTGATCCTAACCCTAAACCTAAACTTAATCATGACCCTAACCTTATCCCTAAATCTAACCCCAAAACTGATCCTGACCCTAATACTAAATCTAACACTAACCCTTACACTAACTCTACCAATAACACCAAACT
This sequence comes from Psammomys obesus, assembly GCF_907164565.1. Lineage (NCBI taxonomy): Eukaryota > Metazoa > Chordata > Mammalia > Rodentia > Muridae > Psammomys > Psammomys obesus. The sequence continues at coordinate 15,841,050 of NW_026585626.1, read as the reverse complement.
TTACACTAATCCTATCCATATTTCTAATCCTAACCCCATCCTAACCCTAAACTAAAACTTAAAAACCTAACACTAACCCTAATCTTATCCCTATCCCTAACCCTAATGCTCACCCTAACCAGAACCCTAACCCTAACTCTAACCCTAACCCTTACCCTAACCTTAACCCTAACCTTAGCTCTATCCTTATCACTAAACCTAAACTTTAACCTAACCCTAACTGGAACCCTAACATTAAACATATCATAAAACATAAACCTAAGCCTAACCTTAATGTGAACCCAAACCTTGACCCTAAACCTAAGTTTTACCCTTACTTGATCATAACACTAACCCTAACCAGAACCCTAAACCTTAACCTAACCCTAACCCAAACCATAATCCTAACTGGAACCCTACCTTATATTTAGAACAACACTAACCCTAAACCTAACTGGAACCCTAATCCTAACACTAACTGTAACCCTAAACCTAACCCTAACCCCATGCCGAAACATGAGCCTAAACAAAACACTAACCATAACTATAACCCTAAACCTAACACTATCACTAGACCTAACTTTAAACCTAACCCTAACCAGAACCCTAATCCTACGCAGAACCCTAAACCAAAACTTAACCCTAACCCTAACCTTAAATGTAACCCTCATCCTAACCCTAACCTGAACCCTAACCAGAATAACAATAACCTAAACTTAACCCTAAACCTAACCTTAACCCTAACCCTCATCCAAAAACTAACCAGAAATCTACTCCTAACCCTAACCCTAACCTTATTCCTAACACTAAACCTAACCAGAACCAGAACCCAAAGCTAACCCTAACACTAACCTTAACAGTATCCCTAACTCTAAATAGAAAAATAACCCTATCCCTACCCCTAGCAGTAACCTCATCCATAAGCCTATCCATAACCCTAACCTTAACCCAAAGCCTAAGCCTAACCCTACACTAACCGTAACCAAACAGGAACCATTAAACTATCCCTAAATCTAACAATAATCCTAACCTTAACCCTATCCCTAGCCCTAAACCTATCACTAACACTAACCCTAATACTAACACTAACCTTAACATTGTCCCTAAATGAAAACTTAACAACCTATACCTAACCCTAATCATTACTCTAACCAAACCCTAACCCTATCCCTATCTGTATCCCTAAACATAACCCTAACCCTAACCCTAACCATAACCCTCATCCTAAAATACTAACCCTAAACCTCATCCTAAACCTAATACTATATTTAACCTTAACCCTATCCCTAACTCTAAAACTAGCCCAAACCCTAACTGGAAACCTAACCCTATCTCTAACCATAACCTTAAACCTATTTCTAAACCTAAACCTAACTCTAACCAGAACCCTAACCATATCCCTAACCAAAGCATTAACCCTAACCCTAACACTAACTCTATCGCTAAGCTAACACTAACACTAAGCCTAACCCAAAGCCTAACCCTAACCCTAAGCCTAACCTTAATGCAAACCCTAATCCTCACCCTAATACTAACCTTAACCCTAAATCTAACCCTAACTGGAATCCTAATACTATCCCTAAATCTAACCCTAATATTAATCCTCATTTTAACTATCACAAACTCTAATGCTAATGCTAACCCTAAACCTAAACCTAACCCAAACACTAACCATATCCATAACCCTAATCCTAAACCTAACCCTAATCATAACCTTAACCCTATTTCTAACTCTAAGAGTATCCCTATCCCTAAATGGAAACCTAAGCCTATCACTGTTAGTATTTTGGAACACAACCTGCTCCTGTGTTATCCAGCAACCTATGACGTCATCATGTGTCGCCAGTCAGGTGGCCACACCTGGAAGGCGTGGTTACCGTGCCCCCTTAAAGGGCCCACCCTGTCACGTGGTCTCTCTCTTACACTCTCTCTTTACACTCTTTCTTTTTTCTCTTTCTCTCTCTTTCTCGGCACCCCCCTTTTTCCCTTCCCTTTTTCCCTCTCTTCCCCCACCATGTCCCACTACCCACTTCCTCCATACCCCCCTAATAAACCTCTCGCAGAGAGTATCGGTTGTCCCCTGCTGCTTCTTATTTTTAATTAATAACATTGGTGCGTTGCCGGGACAGGACGGTTACAACCGATTTTCTCTGCTCTATCCCCAAACACCGAGCCCCAGCTTGAACCATCAGCTTGTGCACGGACTCCCTGGGGCCATTGTCTCGCAGCCACCGCTCGGTCCTCTCTGATTTCCCGAGCTGCTTCCCCTCTCCCCAGGCTTGGGTCCCTGTCCTGCGGCGGGTGGCTGCGTCGCTGAGAAGCACAGCGATGTAGGTCCGGTTCTGGTCAGCGACTGGAGATGCCCAGTGTTGCCCCGGAGGGACTTGGCGAGGCTGCAGGCACACGCACCCCCCCACTGTCTGCAGTGGCGCGGTTTGGTAAGAGGGTAGCCCGCTCTACCCGGGTCCTCTGGGGGGAGGCGAGCCAAAACAAACTGTATGTTTCCTATTCTACCGCCACCGCTGCGCATGCGCCGACAGCAAAACCCCGGCCAGCCAGTGCTCCGAGACGCCGAGACACACAGCGCAAAAATCAACTTTTCAAAACTTGGTAAGGAGTTTCGTGAAACTTAAATTTCCTGCGGGTCCTGGCAGCCGCCATCTTGGCTTTGGGAGGAAATGGGCGGACCACGGCTTCACCATAGGCTTTCATGTGGCCGGCGCCATGTTTGGTTCGGGCAAAGAGGCCCCGCCTCCCGCACACCCAGCCGTCTCTCCACACGCTCCCCCCCGCCCCTTTCCCAAGCAGCTTTTCCATGCTTCTATTTCCAAGCTCTCTCTTCCTGATTTCTATATCTTCTGACTATTTTCAAGCTGTCTCTTCCTGATTTCTATACACTCTACTCTTATATTTTAAAATGCTTTAAAATTCCTTATCTAATGCTTTATATAATCTTCTCATTGGGTTTCCATTTATAAGTCTTAATTGTAATTAACTGTTTATCTTATCTTTTAGAACAGTCCACAATGAGTCTCATTTCAAGTTGGTATGGATTTTTATAAAAACTCAAAGTTACATTTTACTATCTTATGATTCAACCCTGCTTCAAAATAAATTTTATATAATAATCAAATTTCAAAGTTACAAATATCTATTCAAATTAAGTTGGTTTAAAATATAAGACTGTCACTGTCTCCTACTATATGTTACTCAAATATAATTTTAAAATTGCTTTATACTGTTCTGCTCAGGGGTTCATTATTACATACAAATTATTTGTCAATATTCTAAATTAAGATCTATTAATTTTACAGGTATTTATTTATGTTAAAACTGGGTCAATTTGCTACATCTCTACTATCAAAAGGTTAAAATATGCCTGGTTAATTTTAAATTTGGTTTATGCTGTTCTGCTAAATTGTTGGTTTTAAACTTATAGTTCAAAGGTTCCTTATTATGTACAAGTTGTTTACCAATATTCTAAATTAAGATCTATTAATTTTTTTAAAATATATTTATATTAAAACTGGGTCAATTTACTATATCTTTGCTATCAAAACGTTAATGTAAGCTTTGTCTTGTTCTCTTAAAATTATGTTATTAATCTATAGTATAGCCTTAGACTATTACAAGCTATAAACTTATATATAGTAAATCATACAAAAAATCTTGTGCTCTCACTTTAATAAATTATATTTATGATTGTTAAGATTCTAACTTAGCAAGGACAAACCTTAAAGTCCTGGTTGATATTTACTGGTTAACAAATGCAGGTTAATAGTCATTTCATAAGATACAGATTTATAGTCCCGCAGATGCAAACATGGTCTCACTGCAATTTTTAATAAGCAGCTGAGGATGGTCATTGAGTCACCATATAGGAGTTGGTAAAAATAGTAAGCCGTCCTGAAGAGACCTAGCTGCTCTGAGACTGCTGGCGTTCCCGCAAGAGGTTTGCATAGGCAAAAAATCCGTTCTTCCAGGTGACATTTTGAAATGCAGCCAAAGTGGATGCTGGTCCTGCTGCTGCAACATGCCAAAGTTGGCGGCTGGCAAACTGGCCTCTGGAAGTCAAAATGCTCCCAAGCATGCTTGTCCTTTGTGTCCAGCCATGGAGGTTCAACCAGCACAAGAGCACAGACACTTCCAGCCTTCTAGCTCGTTGGCCTGGTGGAGGACAGGTGGCTCCCTGACTTAGCAACCTCCACAGCTCTCGCACAGGTCTGTTTTTTACCTCAGAATGAGGTCCCACGGACATATTGCTAACTTCTGTGTTGGGAGACTTCAGGTGCCTTCCCAGCTCTCTTCATATGCAGGAGAACCAGGCCTTAAGCCTAAGTTCTAGAGCTGCTATTTTCAGGCCTAGACACAGTCCAGACTCAAGAAACAGACCTAAATGAAACCTTTTTCTATCCCTTTAGCTGAAGGACAATAAATGTTCATAGCAGTTTCAACTATGTCTCATGATAAATAACTAAATACAAAGGTCCCTCTCAAAAAACATTTGAGAGATGTCTTAAGGTTAATAAATACAAGGTATATATGTTTGAGAGTCTAAAAATATGTCTTAAGGTTGGTAATGCAACTTATAAATGTTTGAGGGTCTAAAGAAAAATGTTTTAAGGTTGATAAATGCAAATTATAAAGGTTACAATGTCTAAGGTAATTTAAGGTATCTTAAATAAGTACAAAGGCTTAATATTTCTTCCTGTTGTTATGCTACTGTTATATTGACTGTCCAGAGTTTTGACCTTTATTAATAGGGCTCTAATCTATTAATCTAACTCTGATACAAAAACATTCCACTATACCACTATTCCACTATTATGGTCCTAAGCTCAAGATTGTAAGCCTCCATAATGTATATGCTTATACTAAAAGTTAAGATCAAGTGAGTTTCCCTTTTACTTCATAAAAGGCTTTTGCCTTTTCAGAGTTGACCTTAAAAAATACTTATGCTATTAACACAAATATGCTATTAACACAAAGTCTACTGCCTTTTTCTCAATGTAGAATACAATTGTGATACTAACATGTCTAAAGTTTTATCTCCTTCTTAAAACTTAAAAGTAATTCTTGTAAGCTGCAGAAAGTCCCAGGTCAATTGGACTCCAGATAAGTACTGCACTTATTGCCTATCTCAAAAGGTGGGACTCCTCCTCTCTCCCTGGTTTTGGGACTTCCTTTCCTGGCTACCAGAATGCTGTTTACTGCATGCAGCCACTGGCTAGATTGGTGAGTTCACTCCATTTTCTCAGCATAAATGCCTGTCTTGGTAGGGGAAGCTTGACCACAGAGCTCTGGCAACTTCCTACTATCTTTTGAGATGGAGGGACCCCCCCAGCCGTAGCCTTAACTGTCTAGGTTTGACCCTCTATGCTGACCTCCATCTTAGGGCCACACTCTCCCTTGGGTGGTACGCCCCTTCTCTACAGTTCCTTCCCCCCCCTACTCGCTCATGGGAAATCCCCTCTTGCACATGGTTCCTACTCCCCTTCTCTCTCGTGGGAAGACCTAGCGCTAGGCAAACTGTCGTGCTCCGGCCGTGCCTCACTGGGCACCGCACCCCGGTCCCTGGCCAAGAGCTGATGAGCTATTGGACAGGTAGCACCCCTCTTGATCAGAGTCACACTTTCCCTTGGGACGCCACTGGAAGGTCTTGACTTCTCTGCCCCCAATGGGAGATGCCCAGACGCCTGTCCTTCCAGATAGGATATCCTCTGGAGAATTTTAAGTTTCTACACCTAGTGCCAGCTGGCACCAGGGACTCTAAGTTTACATGCTTCTGTAACCAAACCTCACCTCAATGACAGATCAAAAACAAAGCCTTCTTTAAATATTGCCAGTGATTGGGTAAATAAAGGTCTCCCCAGGTAGACGGAGGTTCCCACGTACAAGCCTCATCGGTCTAAACCTTTCAATGTATACCTACAGGATTTTCTCTATAACCTACTCAACTTTATCTTTTGCCTATATATGTGTTTCAGTGTCCTGCCAGACACAGATGTTTCCTATAGCCACAACAGCGCCAAAGCAGCTACAGGTGTTCAACTCTGACCTCATGGACTTCCAACAAGCTGCAGGTGTTCAGCTCTGACCTCACAGGCTTCCAACAAGCTGGACCTGCACCTTCCCTCCCAACCATGGATGTTCTTGAAGACCATGGAAAGCATCAAAGCAGCCTATTCTTCCTGGACTTGGCCAACATTTCAGCCTTTTGACCTCCCTACAGCACCCCCAGTGTCAGCAGGAAGTAGCCAGAAGATAATCTATGCCCGTTATTCACTTGTTGTTAACAAAAGGCTGAAGTGGTGTGCTTCAGGACCAGGACAAGTGGCTCCAGGTTCTCCCAGTGTTCCCCAGTCCCTACCTGCTACCTTGCATGGCTGGCAACTCTCTCTGTTGACAACCCTCTACCCTAAATTTTCCAGGGCAGAGATTTCCCTTACTCTTGACCTTGCAATCTGATCATTTTGTTGCTATAATTCTTCTCTCTCTCAACCTCTTACATGACAACCAAGAGCTGCTTCCAATGAGCCTAAAGTCATATACTTTAACTTACCTTATAAAAAGCAGCCCAAGCTCTCCATTTTTAATTATAGAAAAAGGGAGGAATGTTAGTATTTTGGAACACAACCTGCTTCTGGGTTACCCAGCAACCTATGATGTCATCATATGTTGCCAGCCAAGTGGCCACACCTGGAAGGTGTTGTTATCGTGCCCCCTTAAAAGGGCCGATCTGACACGTGGTCCCTCTCTTACTCTTACTCTCTTTACACTCTTCTCTCTCTTCTCTTTTTCTCTTTCTCTTGGGGTACCTCCCTTTCTCCTTCCTTTTCTCCTTCTCTTTCCCCCTCTCTTCCCCTACCATGTCCTGCTACCCACTTCCTCCATACCCCCCTAATAAACCTCTCACAGAGAGTATCGGTTGTCCCCCTGCTGCTTCTTACTTTTAATTAATAACAATCACTAACCCTAATTCTAACCGGAAACCTAAACCTCATCCTAACCCTAACTGTAACTGCAACCCAAAGCCCATCCCTAACCGTAAAAGTAACCCTAACCAGAAGAACCCTAACCTCAAGCCTAAATCTAACCCTAACCCATAACCTAAGCCTGAGCCTTACCCTAACTCTAAACCCTATCCCAACCATAACAATTACCCTAACACTAACCCTAACCCTAACTGGAAAACTAACACTATCCTTAAGCATAACACTAACCCTAACCCTAATCCTAACACTAATAGTAAACCTAACCCTAACATTCACCCTATGCCAAAACCTGAGCCTAAACCAAACCCTGACCCTGACCTTGACCACAATGCTAGCCATATCCCTAAAACTAACCTGAACCCTAACCCTAACTGGAACCCTAACCCCACCCAGAACTATAAACCAAACCCTAACCGTAAATGTAACCATAAACCTAACCATAATCGTAACCCTATCCCTAACCCTAACTCAAACCCTATTCCTAAACCTAAACCTAGCCCTAAACCTAACCCTAACACTATCCCTAACACTCACCCTATTCCCAACCCTAATTCTAAGCCTAATCTTAAACCTATCCCTAAATGGAAACATAATTTTAACCATTTCATAACCCTAACACTAAGACTAACCCTTACTCTCACCCTATTCCTAACCCTACTCCTAACATAAATACTAACCCTAAACCTAAACCTAACCCTCTCCTTAAATTTAACCCTAATCGTAACCCTAACCTTAACCCTATCCATAACCCTAACCAGAACCTTAGTGCAATCTATAACCATAACCATAACCCTAACACTAAACCTAACCCTAACCCTATCCTAACCTTAAACCTAACACTAACCCTAACAGGACCCCAACCCCAACACTAAACCTTACCGTAACCCTTACCGTAACCCTTTCCCTAACCCCTAATCCTAAGTCTAACCTTAACCTTATCCCTAATCATAACCCTAACTTTAACCCTAACCTGAAACCTAAACTTAACCATATCCCTAACCCTAACCCCAAACCTATCTCTAACCATAACCCTAAGGCCAACCCTATCCCTAATACTAACCTTAACCCTAACTGGAACTCTAACACTGTCTCTAACCCTAATCCTAAACCTAACCCTAACCCTCTCCCTAAATCAAACCCTAACCCTAACGTTAACACTATCTTTAACCGTAAACCTGACCCTACTCTAACCCTAACCCTAAACCTAACCCAGACCCTGACCCTGACCCAAACCCTAATCCTAACCATATCCCTAACCTTAAACCTAACACTAACCCTAACAGGAACTCTAAACCTAAACATAACCATAACCCTTGCTGGAACCCTAACCCTAAACTTAATCCTAACCATTAACCTAAGGCTAACTCCAAATAACCGTAACCCTAACCCAGAACCCTAAACCTAAACCTAACTTTCTCCCTAACACTAAGTCTAATCCAAACCCCAATCCCTTAACCTAACCCTAAACCTAAGCCTAACAGGATTCCTAATGCTACCCCTAAACTTAACCCTAATCCTACCCTTAACCTTAAACCTAACACACTAATAGGAACACTAACACTAAACCTAACCTTAACCTTACCCTATCCCTAACCCGATATCTAACCCTGACCATATCCCTAACACCTAAACCTAACCTTATTCCTAAATCTATCCCTAATTATAACCCTAACCCTAAACCTATCCCTAATGGTAATCCTAAAACTAACCCTATGCATTTAAAACAAACCTGTCAACTTTTTAATTTTTTTTATTAATTACAGTTTATTCACTTTGTATCCTAGCTGTAGCCCTCTCCCTCAGTCCCTCCCAATCTCATCCTCCCTCTCATTCTCCACCCATGCCCCTCCCCCAGTCCACTGATAGTGAGATCCTCCTCCTCTTCCTTCTGATCCTAGTCTATAAGGTCTTATCGGGAGTGGCTGCATACCTTCCTCTGTGGCCTGGTAAGGCTGCACACTCCTCAGGGGGAGGTGATCAAAAAGTCAGCCACTGAGTTCATGTCAGAGACAATCCCTGTTCCCCTTACTAGGGTACCCACTTGGACACTGAACTGCCATGGGCTACATCTTTGCAGGGGTTCTCGGTTATCTCCATGCATGATCCTTGGTTGGAGTATCAGTCTCAGAAAAGACCCCTGTGCCCAGATTTTTTAGTTCTGTTGCTCTCCTTGTGCAGCTCCTGTCTCCTCCAGGTCTTTCTATCCCATTTCTTTCATAATATTCCCTGCACTCACAACTACAGTCCCCCACTCTACCAGCTGAGCTATCTAAGGGAATAGTGGGCTCTTTGACCTCCCCACCCCACCCCCAGGGAGGAACAGCCTTGCTAGGCCACAGAGGAGGACTTTGCAGCCAGTCCTGAAGACACCTGATAAACCAGTATCAGATGTAAGGGGAAGAGGTTCTCCCTTATCAGTGGACTTAGAAAGGGGCAGGGAAGAAATGGGGGTAGGAGGGTGGGATTGGGAGTGAAAGAGGGAGAGGAATACAGCGGGGACACAAAGTTAACAAACTGTAACTAATATTAAAAAAAATAAAAATTTTTAAAAAAGAAAAAAAAAGATTCCCTGCACTCTCCCCAAAGTTTGATTATGAGCCACAGCATCTACTTTGATAGACTACTGGGTAGAGCTTTTCAGAGGCTCCTGTACTGTTTCCTGTTTTCTCCCTCTTCCAATGCCCATCCCATTTGTCTTTCTGAGTGAGGATTGATCATCTTACCCAGGGTCTTCTTTCTTGCTTAGGTTCTTTAGGTGTACAGATTTTAGAATGTTTATCCTATATTATATGTCCAATATCCACTTATAAATGAGTATATTCCCTGTGTGTCTTTCTGCTTCTGGGATATCTCACTCAGGATGATCTTTTCTAGATCCTACCATTTGCTTGCAAATTTCATGATTTCCTTGTTTTTAATTGTTGAGTAGTATCCCATCGTGTAAATGTACCACAATTTCTGTATCCATTCTTCCATTGAGGGACATCTGGGTTGTTTCCAGGTTCTGGCTATTACAAATAAAGCTGCTACAAACATGGTTGAGCAAATGTCCTTATTGTATACTCGAGTATCTTTTGGGTTTATGCCTAGGAGTCGTATAGCTGGATCTTGAGGAAGTGCTATTCCTAATTGTCTGAGAAAGTGCCAGATTGATTTCCAAAGTGGTTGTACAAGTTCACATTCCCACAAGCAATGGAGGAGGGTTCCCCTTTCTCCACATCCTTTCCAGCATGTGTTGTCACTTGACTTTTTGAATTTAGCCATTCTGATGGATGTAAGGTGAAATGTCAGGGTCATTTTGGTTTGCATTTACGATGACTAAGGACTTTGAAAATTTCTTTAAATGTTTCTCTGCCATTCTATATTCCTTTAGAGAGATCTCTGTTTAGCTCTGTACCCCATTTTTAATTGGATTACTTGATTTGTTGCTTCTTCACTTCTTGAGTTCTTTATATATTCTGGATATTAGCGCTCTGTCAGATATAGGGTTGGTGAAGATCCTTTCCCAATCTGTAGGCTGTCATTTTGTTCTAATGACAGTGTACTTTGCTTTACAGAAGCTTTTTAGTTTCATGAGGTCCCATTTGATTGTTAATCTTAAAGCCTGTGCTGTTGGTGTTCTATTCAGGAAGTTGTCTCCTGTGCCAAAGAGGTCTAGGCTCTTCCCCACTTTTTCTTCTAACCGATTTAATGTATGTGGTTTTATGTTGAGATCTTTGATCCACTTGGACTTTAGTTTTATGCAGAGTGATAAATATGGATCTATTTTCATTTTTCTACAGGTAGACATCAAGTTAGACCAGCATCATTTGTTGAAGATGTTGTCTTTTTTCTAATGAATGGTTTTGGCTTCTTTGTCAAAAATCAAGTATCTGTAGGTGTGTGGTTTTATTTCTGGGTCTTTGATTCTATTGATCCACCATTCTGCTTCTATGTCAGTACCATGCAATTTTTATTACTATTGTTCTGTAGTACAGCTTGAGGTCAGGGATGGAGATACCTCCAGATGATTTGCTGTTATTCAGGATTATTTTGGTAATTTTGGGTTTTTTGTTTTTCCATAGAAGTTGAGAATTATTCTTTCAAAATCTGTAAAGAATTGTGCTGATATTTCAATGGGAATTGCATTGAATCTGTAGATTGCTTTTGGCAGGATGGCCATTTCACTGTGTTAATCCTACTGATCCATGAGCACTGGAGATCTTTCCATCTTCTGATACCTTCTTCAATTTCTTTCTTCAGAGATTTGAAGTGTTTTGGTTTTTTTTTTTTTTTTTTCAAACAGGTCTTTCACTTGCTTCGTTAGAGTCACACCAAGGTACTTTATGTTATTAGTGGCTATTGTGTTTCCCTAATTTCTTTCTTGGCCCTTTTGTTTTTCATATACAGGAGGGCTACTGGTTTTGTTTGTTTGTTTGTTTGTTTGTTTTGTTTTTTAGTTAATTTTGTATTCAGCCACTTTGCTGAATGTGTTAATCAGCTGAAGGAGTTCTCTGGTTGAATTTGGGGGTCGCTCATGTATACTATCATATCATCTGCAAATAGTGATAATTTGACTTCTTCCTTTCAAATTTGTATGCCCTTGATCTCCTTCAACTGTCTTATTGCTCTAGCAAGGACTTCCAGCACTATGTTGAAGAGATATGGAGAGAGTGGGAAGCTTTGCCTTGTCCCTGATTTCAGTGGGATTGCTTTAAGTTTCTCTCCATTTAGTTTGATGTTGGCTATAGGCTTGCTGTATATTGCCTTTATTATGTTTAGGTATGTGCCTTGTATCCCTGATCTCTCCAATACTTTAAACACAAATGGATATTGGATTTTGTCAAATGCTTTTTCTGCATCTAAGGAGATCATCATGTGGTTTTTTTTCTTTCAGTTTGTTAATATGGTGAATCACATTGATGGATTTCTGTATATTGAACCACCTCTGCAAACCTGGGATGAAGCCTACTTGGTCATAGTGGATGATATCTTTGATGTGTTCTTTTATTCAGTTTGCAAGTATTTTGTTGAGTATTTTTGCATCATTGCTCATAAGAGAGATAGGTCTGAAGTTCTCTTTTTTTGTTGGGTCTTTGTGTGATTTAGGTATCAAGGTGACTGTGGCTTCATAGAATTAGTTTGATAATGTTCCTTCTGTTTCTATTTTTTTTTTTTGAATAGTTTGAAAAGAATTGGAGTTAGCTCTTCTTTGAAGGTCTGTGCTGAAACCATCTGACCCTGGGCTTTTTTTGGAAGGGAAACTTTTGATGACTGCTTCTATTTCCTTAGAGGATACAGGACTACTCAAACTATTTACCTGATCTTGATTTAATTTTGGGAAATGGACTCTATCAAAAAAATTGTCCATTTCATTTAGATTTTCAAACTTTGTGGCATATAGGCTTTTGTACTAAGACCTAATGATTGTTTGGAGTTCCTCAGTGACTGTTGTTATGTCCCCCTTTTTGTTTCTGATTTTGCTGATTTGGATAGTTTCTCTCTGCCTTTTAGTTAGTTTGGCTAAAGATTTGTCTATCTTGTTGATTTTCTCAAAGAACCAGCTCTTGGTCTCATTGATTCTTTGTATTGCTTTCTTTGTTTCTAAATCATTGATTTCAGCTCTGAGTTTCATTATTTCCAATCTTCTACTCCTCTTGGGTGTGTCTGCTTCTTTTTCAGAACACTTTTAAGTGTGTGTTACGTTACTTGTGTGAGATATGAGATATCTTCAACTTCTTTCTGGAGGCCCTGAGTGCTATGAACTTTCCTCTTAGCACTGCTTTCATTGTGTCCTGTAAGTTTGGGTATGTTGTGCCTTCATTTTCATTGAATTCTAGGAAGTCTCTAATTTCTTTTTTCATTTCTCCCCTGACCAAGTTGTCATTGAGTAGAGAGTTGTTCAGTTTCCTTGTGTATGTAAGCTTTTTGTTATTTCTGTTGTTATTGAGGTCTAGTTTTAGACCATGGTGGTTTGATAAGATATAAGAGATTATTTCAATCTTCTTGTATCTGTTGAGGCTTGCTTTGTGCCCAACTGTATGGTCAATTTATTTAGCATCATTTCCCTATTTAGCTTCTGTCTAGATGATCTGTACCTTGGTGAGATTGGAGTGTTGAAATCTCCCACAATTGAGGTATTGGGATTGATGTGTGATTTAAGCTTTAATAATATTTCGTTTAGGAATGCAGGTACTCTTGTATTTGGGACGTAGATGTTCAAGATTTTTATGTCCTCCTTGTTCAATCCTATCCCTACTGATAACTCTAACCCTAAACCTAACCCTAACTGGAACTCTAACACTATCCATAACCTTAATCCTAACCCTAAACCTAACCCTAACCTTTCACTTAACCCTAACACTAGAGCTAACCCTAACCATAGCCCTAACCTTAATCCTAACCCTATCCCTAAACCAAACACTAACACTAACCCTAACTCTAAACCTAATCCTAA
>NW_026585626.1:15792258-15827630 GCF_907164565.1 Psammomys obesus | reverse complement strand
GTAACACTAACCCTATGCCCAAACCTGAGCCTAAACCAAACACTAACCCCAAGCATAACCCTTACACTGACCCTAACCCTAAATGTAACACTAACCCTAACAGTAATGCTAACCCTAACTCTAAATCTAACCCTAACCCTAACTCTAACCCTAACCCTAAAAGGGACTCTAACCCTAACCTAACCCTAACCCTCACTTAACTGTAAACCTAACCCTAAACCTAAACTTGACCCTAATGCTAACCAGAAACCTATCCCTAACAGTAACCCTAATCCTATCCCTAACCTTAACCCTATCTCTAATACTAAACCTAACCAGAACAGTTCCTCAAACCAAAACCCTAACACTAACCATAACAGTATCTCTAACTCTAAATGGAAACCTAACCCTATCCCTACCCCTAAGACTAACTGTAACCATAAGCCTATAAGTAACCATAACCCTAACCATAAGCCTAACACTCACCCTAACCAAACAGGAACCATTAACTTATTTCTAAATCTAAACCTAACTCTAAACAGAACACTATCCCTAAACCAAAACCAAACAATAACCCTATACCTAACACTAACCATAACTCTAACCAAACACTAACCCTATCTCTAACACTGAACCTAACCATAACCATAACCATCACCATAACCATCATAAAATCCTAACCCTAACCCTGGACCTTACCCTAAACCCTAAACCTCATCCTAATCCTAACCCTATGCTTAACCTTAACCTTATTCCTAACCCTGATACTAACCCTAACCTAAATCTAAGCTTAACCCTTTCCCTAAACCTAAACCTAACCTTAGCCACAACCCTAACCATAACTGGAACATTAAACCTATTCCTAACCTTAAGAGTATCCCTAACCTTAAATGGAAACCTAATCCGATGACTAACCCTAATCCTAACCAGAAACATAACCCCAACCCTAACCAGAACCCTACTCCTTACCCTAACCCAACATTGACCAAAACACTAAATGTAATGCTAACTTTAATCCTGACCATAACAGTAACTGGAACCTTAATACTATCCCTAAAACTACCCCTAACCATAACCATAACCCCATCCCTAAACCTAACCTTAACCCTAAGCCCTAAACCTAACCCTATCCCCAATCCTAACCCTACCCTAAACCAAAACCTAACCCTATCCCTAAACCTAACACTAACACTAACTCTACCCCTACCAGAATCTTAACTCTATCCCTAACCCTAAACCTAACTCTAGCTCTATCCTTAACCCTAACTCTAACCCTAACCCTGACCCTATCTCTAATCCTAACACCACCCTACCCAACAATATGTCTAACACTAAGCTTAACCCTAAACCTATCCCTAAACCTAACACTAACCTTAACCCCAAATCTAACCTTAATCACAAACCCAACCCTTTCCCTAATCATAACACTAACACTAACCTTACCAGGAACCCTAACCCTAAACCTTACTCTAAACCTATTCCTAAACTTAAGCCTAATTTAAACCCTAATCCTAACCATATCTCTTAACCTAACCCTAAACATAACCCTAACCCTAACCTTAACTCTATATATAACCCTAACACTAACAGCAACCCAAAGCCTAAAGCTAAGCCTAAGCCTAAACCTAAACCTAAACCTATCCCTATCCCTAATCCTAACCCTAACACTATCATTAACCCCTAACCCTAACCATATCTGTAACCCTAACCCAAAGCATAACTGTAACCCTAACTCTAAACCTGTCCCTAACCCTAACACCTAACCCTGACCCTAACCTTAACTCTAGCAGTTACCATACTTTAACCTGAACCATAACACTAAGTTTTACCCCTAAACACATCCTAACCCTAAGCTAACCTTAACCCTGATCCTATCCTTAACCATAAACAGTATCCCTATCCCTAACCCTAAAACAAACCCTATCCTTATCCTTAACCCTAACCCTAACACTATCCCTAACCCTAACCCTGACCCTAACTCTAACCCTAACCACAAACCTAACCCTGACCCTGAAAAACCCTAACTCCAAACCTAACCCAGGCCCTAAAAATAACCCTTCCCTATCTGGAACCCTAAACCTATTCCTAACCATAACCATAACCCTAACCCTAATCCTAACCATATATCTAATCCTAATCATGAACCTAAATCTAACTCTAACCCTAACTCTAACTCTGAACCTAAACCTAAAGCTATCCCTAAACCTAACCATAACCTTAACGTTTTCCCTAACCCTTACCCTGTACCCAAACCTAACCCTAACAATAACTCTAATTCTAATAGGAACCCTAACCCTATCCCTAAACATAACACTAACTCTAATCTTAACCCTAACCAAAGAAGTACAGAAGAGCACAGCACAGTGTTTCCAAGATAAGTTGAGAAACACAGAATAGTGCTATCAAACTAAGGAGAGAAGTGCACAGAGCAGTGTTTTCGAGTTAAGTAAAAAAGAGCACAGAGCTGTGTTAGACACATAATTAGAGAGCAACAAAGAACAGTGTTGTGGAGGTAAGGAGAGAAGTGCTCAGAGCAATGCTTCCAAGCTAAGGAGTAAAGAACACAGAAGAGTATAATCTAGCACAGTAGAGAAGTACACAGAGCAGTGTTTCTGAGATACTTAGAAGAGGGCACAGAATAGTGTCTGCAAGTAAAGAACACAGAACAGTGTGGGTTAGCTTTATGCATAAGTTTAGGGTTAGGTTATGGTTAGGGTTAAGGTTAGGGATAGGATTAGGTTTGGATTAATGTTAGTGGTAGGTTTAGGGTTAGGGTTCCGGTTAGTGTTGGGTTAGGCTAAAAGTTAAGGTTAAGGTTAGGGCTAGTGTTCATGGTTCTGTTTAGGGTTAGGGTTATGGTTACCGGTACAGTTAGGGTTTGGGTTTAGGTTAGGTATAGGGTTAGCTTTCCCAAAAAGATTAGGGTTAGGGTACAGTCAGGGTTCACATTAGGGTTAGGGTTAGTGTTGAGTTTAGGGTAGCTTTCTAATTAGTCTAGGAACAGGGCAGGGTTTGCGTACAGGATAAGTTTAGGGTTATACTTAGGGTTAGGGATGGTGTTATGGTTAGAGTTTGAGTAGAGTTAGGGTTAGGGATAAGTTTAGGGCTAAGGATAAGTTATGATCAGTGTTAGGGTTAAGTTAAAGGTTAGGGCTAGAATTAGGGTTCATGTTCACATTTGGTTCCCTAAGTGTTTGCAAACAATTCAATATATGGTGGCATAGCACAAACAAATAGTTTAGGGACAGGGTTAGGTTTTCATTTAGGGTTAGGGGTACTGTTAGGTTTTGGGTTAAGGTTAGGGTTGTGGTAAGGGATAGGGTTAGATTTCCGCATGGGGTTAGGGCTAGTGTTAGGGGTATGGTTAGCATTAGGTTTAGGTTAGGGTTAGGGGTATGGTTTAGTTTAAGATTAGGATTATGGATAGGATTAAGGTTATGTTTAGGATTCAGTATAGATTTGGGTTAAGGTTAGGGATAGGGTTAGTTTTATGGATCCAGTTAGGGTTAGGGCTAGGGATCCGGTTAGGATTAGGGATAAGGTCAGGGTAAGGGTTAGGGATAGGGTTAGCATTAGGGTTAGAGCTACATTTAAGGTTAGGAATAGGGATAGAGTTAGGGTTCTTGTTAGGGTAAGAGTTAGGGTTAGAGTCAGGGTTACATTTAGGGTTAGGGTTGCGTTATAGTTAGGGTTACGATTAATGTTAGGTTTTAGTTTAGGGTTAGGGATACTGTTAAGGTTGTGGTTATGTTTAGGGTTATGGTTAGGAATAAGGTTAGGGTTAAGGTTAGTGTTAGTGTTTGGGTAAGGTTTAGGGATCGTTTAGGGTTAGGTTTAAGGTTAGTGTAGTTTCAGGGTTAGGGTTAGGGTTCGGGATAGGTTTAGGGTTAGGGTAAGTGTTAGGGTTGGGTTTAGGGTTAGGGGTAATTTTAGGTTTCCACTTAGGGGTAGGCTTAGGGTTAGTGTTATGGTTAGGATTTGGGTAGAGTTAGGGTTAGGGATAACTAGGGTTCCTGTTAGGGTCAGTTTTAGGAACAGGGCTAGAGTTTTAGGGTTAGGGTTTACTTTCACATTTGACTGCTTAAGTGTTTGCAAGCAAATCAACTTATGGTGGCTTAGCACAAATAGTTCATTCATAACAATATGATATACACTTCAGGAGTTTTCATACATCCATGAACTTGGTTAGGCTAAGGGTTATGTTTAGTGTTAAGGTGAGGGTTAGGGTTAATCTTAGGGTTAGGATTAGGGTTAGTTTAGGTTTAGAGCTAAGATTAGGGTTGGGGTTACTGTTAGGGTTACAGATAAGCTTAAGGTATCTGTTAGGGTTAGGGGTAGAGGTAGGGTTTGGTTTAGTGTTCAGGTTATGGATATGGTTAGGCTTCTGTTTAGGTCTATGGTTAAGGTTAGGATTATGGTTAGGGATTGGGTTCAGGTTAGGGTCATTAGGGTTAAGGTTAAGTTTAGGGTTAGTTTAAGGTTAGGGTTAGGGTTATGGATAGGTTTAGGGTTACAGTTAGGGATGGGGTTAGGCCTAGGGTTACTTTTAGGTTTAGTAATAGAGTTAAGGGTCCAGTTAAGGTTAGTGTTAGAATAATGGTTAGGGTTAGGTTTAGGGATAGGGTTAGGGTTTGTGTGTAGAATTAGGGCTAGGGTAACATTTAGGGATAGGGTTAGGTTTCAATTTATGGTTAAGGATACTGTTAGGGTTAGGGTAAGGGATAGGGTTAGGATTCGCTTTCACATTTGGTCACCTAAGCATTTGCAAGCAATTCAACATATGGTGGATTAGCAAAAACAAATAGTTCATCTATAACAATATGATATACACTTATTTCAAGAGTTTCCATTCATCCATGAACTTGGTTAAGCTTAGGGTAAAAGTTAGGGTTAGTGCTAGTATTAGGGTTAGGGATAGGGTAGGGTGTAGGATGGGCTTGGATTATGGATGGGGTTAAGTTTCCTTTTAGGTTAGGATTATGGTTAGTGTCAGGGTTGGGTGTACGGTTAGAGTTATGGTCAGGGTTAGTGTTAGAGTTTGTGTTAGGGATAAGTTTAGTTTTAGAGGGTCAGGTTTAGGGTTAGTATTGGGAGCCACTGTTCTAGCAGCTGTTTTGATATTTATTTATTTTTATATTAATCACAGGTTATTTACTTTGTATCCTAGCCATAGCCCCCTCCCTCATTCCCTCCCAATCCCACACTCCCTCCCTCATCTTCTCCCTGCCTCTTTCCAAGTCCACTAACAGGGGACTCATAACCAAACCATCGGCAGAGTACAGGGAGTCATATGAAAGAAGGAGGTGTTAGTAAGACCTGGAAAGTGCAGGAGCGACACAAGGACCAAATATATCAGGGCACAAGGGTCTTTCAAGAGACTGTTTCTCCAACCAAGGACCATGGATGGATATAACCTAGAACCCCTCGGATATAGCCCATGGTAGCTCAGTGTCCAAATGGGTTCTCTAATAAGGGGAACAGGGACTATTTCTGACATGAACTCAATGGCGAACTCTTCCACCCCCCTCCCACAAGGGAGGAGCAGCCTTGCTAGGCCACAGAAGAGGACATTGCAACCAGTCCTGAAGAGACTTGATAAGCTAGGGTCAGATGGAGGGTTAATGTTATGGTTAGTGGTAGAATTAGAGTAAGACTTATGGTTAGGGTTAGAGTTCCAGTTAGTATTAGAGTTAGGCTTAGTGTTAGGGTTAGGGTTAGTTTTAGGGTTAAGTTTAGAGTTAGGAATAGTTTTATGGTTCGAGATAGGGTTAGGGTCAGAGTTAGGATTAGGGATAGGGACAGGGTTCAGGTAAGTGTTAATGTTAGAGATAAGGCTAAGGTTAGGGCAAGGGTTAAGCTTAGGTTTAGGGATAGGGTTCCAGTTATGGTTAGGATTAGTAAAAGGGTTATGTTTAGGGTTAAGGTTAGGATTAGGGTTAGTGTTCGGGTTAGGTTTAGGGTTTGTGTTAGGCTTAAGGTTAGGTTTAGGATTAGAGTTATGGTTAGTGTTATGGTTAAGATTAGGTTTCTGGGTAGAGTTAGTGTTATGATTAGGATTAGAGTTACAGGTAGGGTTATGGATAGGCTTAGGGTTTTGTGTAGGGTTAGGGCTAGGGTTTGGGTTCACATTCACATTTGTTTGCCTAAGTGTTTGCAAGCATTTCAACATATGGTGGCTTAGCACAAATAAGTAGTTCATTTATAACAATATGATGTACCCTTACTTTGGGAATTTTCATACATTCTTGAACTTGGTTAGGGTTAGGGTTAGCATTACAGTTATGGATAGAGTTACGGATAGGGTTAGGAATAGGATTAGGTTTAGGGTTAGGTTTAGAGATAGTTTTAGGGTTCTGCTTAGGTTTATGATTACGGTTAAGGTTAGGGATAAGGTTATGGTTAGGGTTTGGGATAGTGTTAGGTTTAGGGCAAGAGATAGAGTTAGGGTTCCAGATACTGTTAGGGTCAGGATTTATATTAGAGTTAGGTTTAGTGTTAGGGTTAGTGTTAGGGACAGTGTAATGGTTCCAGTTAGGATTAAGGTTAGCTTTAGGGGTAGGGTTAGTTTTATGGTTCCCATAAAAGTTGGATTAGGTTTAGGGATAGGATTAGGGTAAGGGTTAGGATTAGGGGTACTGTTAAGGTTGGGGTTAGGGCTATGGTTAAGGTTAGGTTTAGGTATCAGGTTAGGGTTCCAGTTAGGGTTAGGATTAGCATAAGTGTTACGAATAGGGATAGGTTTAGGGTTCAGGTTAGGGTTAGGGCTAGATTTTGGGTTAGGTTTAGGGTTAAGGTTAGAGTTTGGATTAGGTTTAGGGTATGGGTTAGTGGTAGTGGTAGAGTTCAAGTTAACATTTGGTTTCTAAGTTTTTGAAGAAATTCTACATATGGTGGCTTAGTGCAAGTAAATGGTTTATTTCTAACAATATGATATGAACTTACTTCAGGAATCTTTGTACATCCAGATTCTTGGTTAGAGTTAGGGTTAGGAAAGGGGTTAGTGCTATGGTTAGGTTAGGGTTGGAGATATGTTTGGAGTTAGGGTTAGGTTTAGGGTTAACGTTAGGGTTAGTGTTACTGTTGTCATTAGGTTTAGGTTAGTGTTAGGGATTGGTTTAGGTTTAGGGTTAGGTATTGCATAGGTTTCCAGTTAGTGTTAGGTTTAGGGTTCAGTTAGGGTTAGTATTAGGTTTAGGTTTAAGTATAGACTTAGAGTTAGTATTAGTGTTTGGGGATAGTTTTATGTTTCCAATTAGAGTTAGGGTTAGGGTTATGGTTAAGTTTAGGGTTAGGCTTATGGTTAAGTTTAGGGTTAGGGTTAGAGATAAGTTTAGCATAAGGGTTAGGTTTAGGGATGGGGTAGGTTTAGAGTTAGGGCTAGGGTTAAGGTTAGGTTTAGGGATAGGTTTAGCATTCCAATTAGATTTAAGATTAGGGTTAGGGTAAGTGTTAGGATTCATGTTCACATTTGGTTGCCTAAGTGTTTAAAGGAATTCTACATATGGTGACTTAGCACAAACAGTTTATTGATAACAATATGATATATTTACTTCAGGAGTTTTTGTACATCAGGGAATTTGGTTAAGGATAGGGTTAGGGTTATTGCTAGGGTTAGGCTTAGGGATAGGGTTAGGGTTAATGTTAGGGTTATTGTCAGCATTAGGGTTAGGTTGGGATTAGGGATAGAGTTATGTTTAGTATTAGGATTAGGGTAAAGCTAGAGTTAGGTTAGGGTTAGGCATATATTTAGAGTTAGGGTTTGGGTTAGGGTTAATTTTAGGGATAGCGTTAGGGTTATCTTTAGGTTAGGTTTACATTTAGGGTTAGGGTTAATGTAAGTTTAGAGTTGGTGTTAAGTTTAGGGTTGGGGTTAGGTTTAGGTTATGGTTAGAGTTATGGTTTGGATAGGGTTAGGGTTATGGTAAGATTTAGGGTTAGGTTTGGGTTTATGGTTAGAGTTAGAGTAAGGGTTATGGTTCAGATTAGTGTTAAGGATAAGTTTAAAGTTAGAGTTAGAGGTTTATTTTTAGATGGTTAAGTATAGGGTTTGGGTTATAAGGTTAGTTTTAGTGTTAGGTCTAGTGTTGGGTTTAAGGCTAGGGTTAGCTTTAGGGTTAGGGTTAAAATGTTAGGGTTCTGGTTCGTGTTAGGGTTAGGGCTAAGGATAGGATTATGGTTGTGTTTATAGGGTTCAGGTTAGGGCTATGGTTAGATTGAGGGTTAGGTTTAGGGTTACGGTTAGAGATAGGGTTAAATTTAGATTAGGGTTAGGGTTCACATTCACATTTGTTTGCCTAAATGTTTACAAACAATTCAACATCTGGTGGCTTAGCACAAACAAATAGTATTCATTTATAACAATATGAAAGAAATACACTTGCTTCAGGAGTTTTCATATATCTACAAACAGTTTATCAGAGGAATCCTTGAAACATTTTCTTTTGAAACATTCTTATTTGGAAGCAAAGTCTACAATTCAGTACACTGATCCCAGGATTAGTGTTAGGGTTGGGGTTAGGGTTAAGGTTATGTTTAGGAGTGGAGATAGTGTTAGGGTTAGGGTTTTGTGTGGGATTAAGATTATGATTATGGTTAGGGTTGTGGTTAGGTTAAGGTTGGGTTAGAGTTAGGTTTAAGGATGAGTTAGGGCTATTGTTAGGGGTAGTATAAGGGTTAGGGTTAGGATTAGGATATGGTTTAGGGTTAGGTTAGTGTTAGGATATGGTTAGGTTATGGGTAGGGGTAGGGGTAGGTTTTGAGTTGGGGTTGGTGTTATTGTTACAATTTGGATTAGGGTTCTGGTTAGGATAAAGCTTTTGTTTGCCATTATGTTTATGGTTAAAGTTGGCATTAGTGTTACGGTTAGGTTTGGGGTTAGGGTTAGAATTAGGGTTATTTTTAGGGTTAGGGTTAGGATTACAGTTAGGGTTAAGGTTATGTTTAGGGAAGGGGTTAAGATTAGGGTTAAGCTTATGACTAAGGTTGGTGTTAGGGTTAAAATTAGGGTTGGGTTAGGGTTAGGTTAGGGTTAGGTTTAGGGATGGGCATAAGGATTAGAGTTCATGTTCATATTTGGTTGCCTAAGAGTTGCAAGTAATTCACTTGTAGAAACAATCATATGTGCAAGCACATGGAATGCAATGGTATTGTTACTTCTGCCAATGGTTTTCTAGCAATGAACCAAGTTGAAACTTTGTAGAAAACAAAGAACTCCTTTGAACCAAAACTCAGTATGCACTCAAAACATTTGTTTATGGAGTCTGGATATATCAGTGAACTTGTTAGATGTCTTGCATGTATGAAGTCACTGCTGTGTAAAAGCAGAGTGAATACAGCCCATTTCCTTTGGGTCATGTTGGAATTAAAATGAGGGTTAGGGTTAGCAATAGGGTTAGGGTTAGGGTAAAGTTTAGGGTTAAGGTTAGTGTAAAGGTTAGTGTTACTCTTAGGGTTAGGGTAAAGTTTAGGGTTAGGGTTAGTGTAAAGGTTAGGGTTAGGATTACAGTTAGGATTAGGGTTAAGGTTAGGGTTCATGTTTATATTTGATTGCCTAAGAATTTGCAAACAATTCAACATATGGTGGCTTAGCATAAACAAATAGTTCATTTATAACAATATGAAATACATTTGCCTCAGGAGTTTTAGTACATCTGAAACTTGGTTCATCTTAGGAATTGTTGAAACATTCTTATTTAGAACTGTAGTCTAGAACACAGTATATTGACCTCTTCCTAAACTTGCTCAAACCATTCTCCTAATGTTTCTTTGCAGAGAAACAGTGAACACTTTCATAACTAAACATGATTGCACTTTCCAAATATTTGTTTAATAAATAAAAATACATCACTAACCTTGTTAGCATTAGAAGAGTTGAACAAACATTTCTATGTAAAAGCACAGTGAATGTCAGCCTATGTTTACTTCTGCCTAAGCCTGTTAAAGCAGTTTACCAAATGGAGTCTGTGAGAAACAATGAACTCCAAGAAGATACCTAACTTTACTTTAAGGTGTTTTCATACAGCTATGAACATGATAGTATTGGAGCCATTGTAGGTATAATCATTTGTGTAAGCACATGGAATAGTGTAGTACTGTAACTTCTGCAGAAGCTTTTTCTAGCAATCACTCATGTGTGAAAGCACAACAAACACAGCTGGTTTCATTAGGGTTAGGGTTGAGATTAGAATTAAAGTAAAGGTTAGTGTTCATATTTGGTTGCCTAGGGGTTTGTAAGAAATTTAATGTAAAGAGACTGCACAAATGAAAAATTCCATTAAAATGAAATCAAATGCACTTATTAAGCACGTGCTAAAATGGTTTTCCTACATCTATGTACTTTCTTTATTAGAGAAATTATTGAAACATTACTAGAAAATAGCCTGGAATACAGAATATTTTCCTCCCCCTAAACTTGTTGAAGCCACTTATCATATGGTCTCTTTAGAAAAAAGCAGTGCACTCTTGTGTAACTAGACATGAATGCACTTTCCAAACATTTGTTTAAACACTTGTAGAAACAATCATATGTGTAAGCAAATGGATTACTGTGGTACTGTTACATCTTCCTATGGTTTTCTAGCAATGAAACACTTTGAAAACATTTGTAACAAAAATTCAAAACTCACACAAAACAATTGTATATGATATATGAATACATCAGTAAAGTTGTTAGATGTAATGCATGTGTGAAATAACTCCTGTGTGAAAGCAGAGTGAATACAGCCTATTTCATTTAGGTCTTGTTAGTATAAAATTGAGGGTTAAGGTTAGCAATAGGGTTAGGTTTAGGGTCAGGGTTAGAATTAGGGTTAGAGTTATGGTTTAGGGTTAGGGTTATGGTTAAGGATAAGTTTATGATTAGGGTTAGTGTTAGGGTTAGTTTTCGGATTAGTGTTATGGTTAGGTTTAGGGTTATGTTTATGGTTGTGGTTACAGTTAAAGGGTTAGGATTACTGTTGGATTAAGGTTAGGGTTAGGACTAGGGTTAGGACTAGGGTTGGGGTTGGGCTTAGGTTAAGGGTTAGGGTTAGTTTTGGAGTTAGGGTTAGGAGACAGTTTAGTGTTACGGTTAGGGTACAGTTTAGTGTTAAGGTCAGGGTTAGGTTACAGTGAGTGCAAAGGTTAGGGTGAGGATTAGGGAAAGAGATAGTGTAGGGTTAAGGTTATGGTAAAGGTTAGAGTTGGGGTTAGGTTGAGGGTTAGGGTTAGAGTTAATGTTAAGATAGGGTTAGGTGAGGGTTAGGGTTGGGGTTAGGGTTAGGATTGAGGTTTGGGTTAGGGTTAGATTTAAGGTTATGGTTGGGGTTAGGGTTAGGGTTGGGATTTGTGTTAGGGTTGAGTTTAGCATTATATTTAGGGTTGGGGTTAGGGTTATGGTTAGGGTTCATGTTGGGATTGTGTTTAGGGTTAGGGTAAGTATTAGGGTTATTGTTAGGTTAGGGTTTTTGTTAGAGTTATGGTTACAGTTAGATTTGGGGTTAGGGTTTAGGATAGTGATAGGGTTCACATTCACATTTGGTTGCCTATGCATTTGCAAGTAATTCAACATATCGTGGCTTAGGACAAACGTATAGTTCATTTATAACAATTTGAAATACACTTGCTTCAGGAGTTTTCTTACATCTGCAAACATGGTTTATCGGAAGAATCATTGCAATATTCTTATTTGGAAGCATAGACTAGAATACAGTACATTGACCTCTTCCTAAACTTGTTCAGTCGTTGACCATATTGTGTCTTTGCAGAGAAACACTGAACACTTTTATAACTAAACACAATTGCACTTTCCAAACATTTGTTAAATAAATATTCAGACATCAATAACCTTGTTAGCATTAGGAGAGTTGCTCAAACATTTCTATGAAAAAGCACAGTGAATGCTACAGTACATTTACTTCTGCCAAATCTTGTTAAATCAATTAACCAAATGGCTTCTTTGCAAGAAACAATAAACTCCAAGAAGATATCTAACTTTTCTCTAAAGTGTTTTTCTACATCTATGAACATGTCAGTGCACTATTATATAACTAAACATGAATGCACTTTCCAAACATTTCTTTAATCACTTGTAGAGACGATCGCATGTGCAAGCAACATGAAATATGGGGGTATTGTTACTTCTGTCTACAGTTGTCTAGCAATGAATCACTGTGGAGTGCTGCTTGTTTGTCATGCTGCTTAGTTACTGAGCTCTCAGTGAAAAACATGTTTTCACCCTGGCCTTCACCTGGAGGAAGTGATAGGCAGGATGTTTTTGCCAAGTTCAATTCCTTTTGTTTGTGTGAGGATCACACAGACAGGTGGTTGAGGTAAACAAGTTTGACTTCTTC
Source organism: Psammomys obesus (assembly GCF_907164565.1). Taxonomy (NCBI): domain Eukaryota; kingdom Metazoa; phylum Chordata; class Mammalia; order Rodentia; family Muridae; genus Psammomys; species Psammomys obesus. Next base: position 15,815,322 of record NW_026585626.1, on the reverse strand, counting down.
ATGAATCCCTTTATTGTATCAAGGTGTTTTCTCTATAAAAAGGCATTATCGGAATAGACCAGTGTGTGACAGTTCTACTGGCTACCATCTCAAACAGATCCCATGTATAGTGTGTTAGTTTATTAATTTTTCTTTCAATCCTCACTGCCCACTCAAGAACTGTTCCACTCTGTCGGCAAGCTCTGGCAAATCATGTTGAATCTTTGCAGAAAGCAAAGAACACCTTTGTACCAAAGCTCAGTATGCACACAAAACATTTCTAGATGGTGTCTGGATACATCAGTGAACTTGTTATATGTCCTGCATGTATGAAATCCCTGTGTGAAAGCAGAGTGAATGCAGCCCATTTTATTCAGGTCACATTAGAATGAGGGTTATGGTTAGCTATAGGGTTAGAGTTAGGTTTAGGGTCAGGGTTGGAATTAGGATTGGGGTCAGGGTTAGGGTTATGTTTAGGGTTGGTGTTAGGGTTAGGGTTATTTTGGGGTTAGGGTTAGGTTAGGGTTATGATTAGGGTTGGGGTTGGGGTTAGGGTGAGGGTTGGGGTTAGGGTTACAGTTAAGGTTAGGGTTCGGTTAGGGTTAGGGTAAGGGTTGGGGTTAGGGTTAGGTTAAGGTTAGGTTTTGGGTTAGGATTTAATGTTAGGGTCAGGGTTAGGGTTGGGGTTAGGTTTAGGGTTCATATTCACATTTGGTTGCCTAAGTTTGCAAGCAATTCAACATATGATGGCTTAGCACAAACAAATAGTTCATTTATAACAATGTAAAATACACTTTCTTTGGGATTTTTTGTACATGCAAAAACATGATTTATCATAGGAATTGTTTAAACATTCTTATTTGGAAGCATAGTCTAAAATACAGTACATTGACCTCTTCCTAAATTTGCTCAGCCATTGACCAAATGGTGTCTTTGCAGGGAAACAGTGAACACTTTTAAAACTAATCATGATTGCACTTTTCAAACATTTGTTTAATAAATATTCATACATCAATAACTCTGTTAGCATTAGGAGGATTTTTACAAACATTTCTATGTAAAAACACAGTGAATGCTACAGTATGTTTACTTCTACCTAAGCTTGTAAAAGCAGTTAACCAAATGAAATCTTTGCCAGAAACGATAAACTCCAAGAAGATAACTAAGTTTTCTTTAAGGTGTTTTCATACATCTATGAACATGTCAGTGCACTATTGTATAACTAAACATGAATGAACTTTCCAAACATTTCTTTAATCACTTGTACAAACAATTGTATGTGCAAGCACATGGAATATAGTCATTTTGTTACTTCTGCCTACGGTTTTCTAGCAATGAATCATGTTGAATCTCTGCAGAAAGCAAAGAGCACCTTTGTACCAAAACTCAGTATGCACACAAAACACTTCTTTATGGAGTCAGGATACATCAGTGAACTTGTTGGATGCCTTGAATGTATGAAATCACGCTTGTGTTAAAGCAGAGTGAATACAACCCATTTCATTTTGGTCACATTAGAGTTAGAATGAGCCTTCGGATTAGCAATAGGGTTAGGGTTAATGTAAGGATTTGGGTTAGGTTTTGGGTTAAGATTAGGGTTAGAGTTGGGGTTAGGGTGAGTGTAAAGGTTAGGGTGTTAGGGAAAGAGATAGTGTTAGGGTTAGGGTGAGTGTCAGGATTAGTGCTAGGGTTGGGGTTAAGTTTAGGTTTAGTGTTAAGGTTAAGGTTAGAGTTAGTGTTAGGGTTAGGTTTAGGGTAAGTTTAAATGCTAGGGTGAGTGTTAGGGAAAGAGATAGTGTTAGAGTTAGAGTTAGCTTAGGTTTAAGGTTAGGTTTAGAGTTAGGGATAGGGTTAGGGTTTTGGTTGGGATTAGGGTTAGGGTTAAGGTTGGGGTTAGGGTTAGGTTAGTGTTAGGTTTATGGTTAGTGTTAGAGTTGAGGTTGGGGTTAGGTTCAGAGTTAGGGTTAGGGTAAGGATTTGTGTTGGAGTTAGAGTTAGGGTTATGGCTGGTTTGTGGTTAGGGTTAGGGCTCATGTTCACATTTTGTTACCCAAGCATTTGCAAGCAATTGAACATATGGTGGCTTAGCACAAATAGTTCATTTATAGCAATATGAAATACACTTGCTTCAGGAGTTTTCATACATCTGCAAAATTGGTATATCAGAGGAATCATTGAAACATTCTTATTTGGAAACATAGTCTTGAATACAGTTCATTGACCTCTTCATAAACTTGCTCAGCCCTTGACCAAATGACTTCTTTGCAGGGAAATAGCGAACACTTTTAAGAGTAATCATGGTTGCACTTTCCAAATTGTGTTGAATACATGTTCGTGTATGAATAACCTTGGTAGCATTAGGAGAGTTGTACAAACATTTCTATGGAAAAGCACAGTGATTGTTACAATAAGGTAACTACTGCTGAAGCTTGTTAATGCAGTTAACAAATGACATCTTTGTGAGAAATGATAAACTCCAAGAAGATACCTAAGTTTTCTTTAATGTGCTTTCATATATCTATGAACATGTAAGTGCACTACTGTATAACAGGAATGCACTTTAAAAACATTTGTTTAATCATTTGTAGAAACAATCATATGTGTAAGCTCATGGAATAGGTGGTATTGTTATTTCTGCCTAGGGTTTTCTAGCAATGAATCACATTTAATCTTTGCAGAAAGCAAAGAATGCCTTTGAACCAAAACTCAGTATGCACACAAAACATTTCTTTATGGAGTCAGGATACATCAGTGAACTTGTTAGATGTCTTGCATGTTTGAAAACATTACTGTGTGGAAGCAGAGTGAATACAGCCCATTTCATTTGGGTCGTGTTAAAATTAGAATGAGTTTTAAGGTTAGCAATAGGGTTAGGTTTAGGGTTAGTGTAAGGATTAGGGTTAAGTTTTGGGTTAGGATTAGGGTTAGAGTTAGGGTTAGGGTGAGTGTAAAAGTTAGGGTGAGTGTTAGAGATGGTGTTAGGGTTAGGTTAGGGTTAGGGTTGGGGTTTAGGTTTAGAATTAGGGTTAAGGTTAAGGTTAGGGTTAGGATTGTTAAGGGTTAGGGTAAGGGTTAGGTTTAGGGTTATGGTTGTGGTTATGGTTATGGTGGAGGGTTAGGGTTACTGTTGGGTTAGGATTAGGGTTTGGGTTAATGTTAAGATTAGGGTTAAGGTTAGGGATAAGGTTAGGGTTAAGCAAGGGTTAGAGGGTTAGATTTAGAGGGTTAGGTGTAGCATTAGCGTTACAGGGTTAATGTTAGAATTAAGGTTAGGGTTGTTAGGGTAAGCTTTAGAGTTAGGGTTAAGACTAAGGTTAGAGTGCAAGCAATTCAGCATATGGTGGCTTAGCACACTCATATTGCTCATTTATAACAACATGAAATACACTTGCTGCTACAGGAGTTTTCGTACATCCATAAAACTTGGTTTTTCAGAGGAATTGTTGAAACAGTCTTATTTTTAAACAAAGTCTAGAATACAGTACATTGACCTCTTCCTAAACCTGCTCAGCCATTGACCACATGGCATCTTTGCAGAGAAACAGTGAACACTTTTATAACTAAACATGATTGCACTCACCAAACATTTTTTAATAACTAATCATTCATCAATAACCTTGTTATATAATGCTAACAAGCATTAGGAGAGTGGTAAAAACATTTCACAGTGCATGCTACAGTACGTTTACTTGTGCCTAAGCTTGTTAAAGCAGTTAACCAAGTGGCATCTTTGAGAGAAACAATAAACTACAAGAACCTAACTTTTCTCTAAGGTGTTTTCATACATCTATGAACATGTCAGTGCACTATTGTATAACTAAACATGAATGCACTTTCAAAACTGTTGCCGGAGGTCAAAGTTTGGGTATATCTTTTATTTATGGCTAGTTATTCTTAAACCAGCTGTATACCCAAGTCACCACACAGAGACTAGGCTTTATTAACTGAAAGCACAATTTTGGGCAATAGTTACTCCATTCTAAACCTCCAAGCCCGCATAGTTTCCTCCCATTCAGATTTTACCCATTATACTTGCTTTTAGTCATAACTTAGGTCCAGTTCATATCTCCTAATGGTTTAAAATCCTCTCCTGCCAATCTCCGCTCTTCTCTCCTCCCACTTGCTTCCTTCTCCTCCCCTCCAGACCAGGATGTCCCACCCTATTTTCTCCATTGCTCAGCACTTTGGCTGGTTGTTTTATTGACAATATAAAGAACAAATGGTGGCATGTTTACACAAACTTGAGACAGGTGATGATTAGAATAAACATCACAATACAATCTCTGGATTGAAACCAGATAGTAGGGTAGAGAAATCAATATTTGAATGAACAAGGGTAAATTGTGTACATTTCACAAGAACATAATTCCAACGTTTCCCCCTTCAAGTCCAATAAAAGGCTCCTTTTCTGTCAATACAATAATAATTTTAAAAGTTATGAAAACTATTAGGTAAGATTTACATGTCCAATGTCTAGCTCACGTGCATTTGGCAACTTAGGAGAAAGTATTTGATTATCTATCCTATCTTGACAAGTTTGGAGTTCTATACCTAAATTAACTTTTATCCTTATTGATATTAACTATATGAAAACATTTTCTTAAATTCTAAACAACTTAAGCTTAATTGTGGAACTGTAACTATTTGGTCTTCAATTCCACCAGAAACTTGAGAAGGAATAAAGTTGCTGGAGTAAATAGGAAGTGCATGCTAGCAGCTTCCAAAAAAAAATTGACAGAGACAGGCTGCTGCCTGAACAGTCACCCATAACTCTCTATAACATTGGAGCATCATCTTTAGCCTTCTGGCTCAGTATATTTCACAGACATATATGTGAAGTAGGAACTATTTAGGACTTGCTTACCCTGTCTTGGCAGAGTTCAGCAGTTGACTTGTCCTGCATTTAAGCTTGCCCATTTTTGGCACAATTCTGTCTGTCATGAAATGAGGGCATTTTTTTTTGCCCAGTTGGCTCATTTGTCACACTTGAAGTGATCTCCATATGGAGGTTCTTTGATGCTCATCACTTTCTTTGAGGTAGGCAGGGTGCTGCCAGAAGATGCCCTATCTCACTGTCAAAGAATCTTTAAAATAATAAAGACATTTTAAAATGCCATATTCTGTAGGTCTCTGAGGTTTTTGAAGACTACCTATCTTTATGTAATCGATGTCTACAAAATCATATCTATCTTTGAAACCTAGGATGTATACTCCTGAAATATATTAGACTAGTTTCTGACATGACTATGATTTGATTTAACTTGCATTACCTGCAAACCCTAAACAGTTTGTAATAGCAGTTTAAAAGTATTGGAAGTAACCTTGAATTTGTATCAATATACTAAAATTTACCAATGTATTAAAAATAGACTCATTTTTGCATCAATATATAAAATCCTATACCAGAGTTAAAATTAACCTTATTTGAAAATAAGAAATAAAACCTTAAGTTGACTAGATTCAATAATCTACTTTTTCTCTTATTTTTTTCTATAAGATATCCCTGTATTCCCCTTTTTTTCTTTTCCACCCATTTCTCCTTATCTAAGAAAGAAAGATAGAGAAAAGAAAAAGGACAGGGGAAAATCCTAGCTGGAGAGATGGCTCAGAGGTTAAGATCACTGGCTGCTCTTCCAGAGGTCATGAGTTCAATTCCCAGCAACCACATGGTGGCTCAAACTGACTATAAGACCCGGTGCCCTCTTTCTGGCATGCAGGTGTATATATGCAGACAACATTGTATACATAATAAATAAATAAATCTTTTTTTAAAAAAGAGGGAAATCCCTGAGTCTAACCATGTTTTCTCTCTGAATAAGACTGTTAATTATTTATAACCATCCCCCAATGACAATAAACATTCATAGGCACAGAAAACAATCAAAAACCTATCCAAGCCCCCTTAAGAAAAATTGGACATTGTTCTCATGAATTTTCTAGCTGACATTTTGGGCACATAGAAATCCTGTTAGGGGGCCCAGAGAAAACTGGGGGAAAATGATCAATTAAACAAGCAATAACATTTGTGGTCCAGTCTTTGAATGTTCAGAAATTTCAGGCTTACTACAAGTCCTGTTTGGAACAGTCTAAACTGCTGGACTAATTGAAGTTAGTAGCTTTCTTTGAAGCTCTCTTGGGAGCAGTGTTTGATGAGAAACAGCAATTGAAGCAGATGAGGCAGGAACAAGCAGAGTGCTGGGACATGCAAGATTCTAGAATAGATATGTCAAAGTCTCAGTATGCTGGAAGGATGAATTTTGTCAGGTTTGATCCAGCATCTCTAGTTTTCAGTCCTTTTGCTCTGCAAACATATAATTTCTCACAAGCATTAAACAGTTCTGAAATTGTGTGAGACATTCAGGGTGAAACTAAACTGTAAACCAATTTTATCTATGCCAATTAAAAGAATGGCATTCTTTTAATTTTAGATGCAGTTTTAAGCCAAGTTCTGTCTAAAGGTCTGTCTGCCTCCAGTTTCTTTTTTTCCAGCCATGGCTGCTTTGTTGCTGTGATCCAGCCACAATATAAGGAAGCCATGCTTGCGTACTCCTCCTGTTAGACTGTAGTGGTAGCCAGTTTTGTTATGTTTAGTCTCAGGTCTGCCCACAGTAGGCTGTCTTTTCCTCCTGGGCCTGTTTAAGAGTCTCTCTTAAAGAAACACTAATTGACTGGGAGTTTTTAGGTTTTAAGTTTGGGTTGTATCACTGGGAGCTTATTCCCCCACCAAATTATGTTAAAGTATGCTTTAAAGGATGTGGATACTTAGATTAGTTAGGCGCCATTTGTTGTGGGTTATTAATATTTATTATTGATTTATCTTTTAGTTAATCAATGGTTATTCCTAAACCAGCTATATACCTAAACCTAAATCACCACACAGGCTAGGATTTATTTAATTAACTGAGAGCACAATTTTGGGCAATAGTTCCTCCATCCTAAACCTCCAAGCCCGCATAGTTTTCTACTATTCAGATTTCACCCATTACACTATGACCTAAGTCATATCTTAGGTCTTGTTCATCCATCCTCATGGTTCCAAGTCCTGCCCTGCTGATCTCTGCTCTCCTCCTATTACTCGCTTCCTTCTCCTCCCCTCCAGACCAGGATGTCTCACCTTATTCTCCCAATTGCACAGCAGTGGCTGGTTGTTTTATTGACAACACAGAGAACAAATGGTGGCAAGTTTACACAAACTTGAGACAGATGATGCTTAGAATAAGCATCACAATGCAATGTCCAGATTGAAACCAAACAGTTGGGTAGAGAAATAAGCATTAGAATGAACAAAGGTATATACCACAAGAATATTATACCAACACTAAGTAGAGAAGAGCACAGAGCAGTGTTACTGGGCTAAATACTGAAGAGCAGAGAGTGTTTCCAAGCTAAGTGGAGATGAGCACAAAACACTGTTTCCTGACAACATAAAGAGGAATACAGAGCAGTATTATCTAGCTAGGTATAGATGAACACAGAGCTGTGTAACTGGGCTAAGTGGAAAAGATAACAGAACATTGTTACCAAGCTAAGCAGAGAAGAGCACAGAGCAATGTTTCCTGGATAAGTGGAGAAGAACACAGAGCTTTGTTACCGAGCTAAGCAGAGAACAACACAGAGCAATGTTTGCTGTCTAAGTAGAGAAGATCACAGAACAGTATTACCATGCTAAGTAGAAAACAGCAAAGATCATTGTTTCCTGGCTAAGTAGAGAATAGCACAAAGCAGTGTTACTGGGCTAAAGAGTAAAGAGCAGAGAGTGTTTCTGAGATAAGTGGAGATGAGCACAGAGCATTGTTTCCTGGCAAAGTAGAGAAGAATGCAGAGCAGTGTTACCAAGCTGAGTAGAGAAAAGCACAGAGCAATATTTCCAAGCTAAGTAGAGAAGAGCACAGAGCACTGTTACTGGGCTAAGTACAGAAGAGCAGAGAGCAGTGTTTCCAGGCTAAGCAGAAAATATCACAGAACAGTGTTACCAAGTTAAAGTAGAGAAGAGTACAAAGCAGTGTTACCGAGCTATGTATACATGAACATAGAGCAGTTTTTCCTGGCTAAGTTGTGAAGAGCACAGAGCAGTGTTTCTGAGATCAGTAGAGAAGAGCAGAGTCCAGTGTTTCCTGGTTAGGTAGCGAAGATCAGAGTGCACTAGTGAAGAACAGAGGGCAGTGTTACTGGGCTAAGCAGAGATGAGCACAGAAAAGTATACCGGGCTAAGTAGAGAACAACACAGAGCAGTTTCTGGCTCAGCAGAGAAGAGAACAGAGCAGTGTTGCTGAGCTAAGACTAGATGAGCATGGGGTAATGTTACTGGGCTGTGTCAAAAAATGCACACAACAGTATTTCCAAGATAAGTAGAGAAGAGCACAAAGGAATGTTTCTTGGCTAAGTAGAGAAGAGAAAAGAACAGTGTTTCCTGAATAAGTGCAGAAGAACAGAGAGCCAAATTATCAAGCTAAATATACATGAGTACAGAGCAGTATTATTGGGCTAAGTAGAGAAGAGCACAAAGCAGTGTTTCTGGGCTAAGTACAGATAAGTACAGATAAGCACAAAGATGTGTTATTGGGCTAAGTATAGATGAGCACAGAGCAGTGTTTCAGGGCTGAGTAGAGAAGAGCAGTAGAGAGAGTATAGAGTGTTTCTGAGCTAAGTGGAGGTGAGCACAGAGCATGTTTCCTGGAAAATTGGCGAAGAGTACAGAGCAGTGCTACCTAGCTGGGTATAGATGAGGAAAGAGCTGTGTAACCGGGTAAGTGGAGAAGATCACAGAACAGTGTTACCAAGCTAAGTAGAGAAGAACACAGAGCAATGTTTCCTGGCTAAGTGGAGAAGAACAGAGAGCAGTGTTTCCAGGCTAAGAAGAGAAGAGCATAGAGCAGTGTTACCAAGCTATGCATACATGAATACAGAGCAGTTTTCCTGGCTAAGTTGTAAAGAGCAAAGGAAAGTGTTTCTGAACTCTGTAGAGAATACCACAGTCCAGCGTTTCCTGATTAGGTAGATGCCACACCCACTCCAGCGTCATCAGTGTAGCATATCAATAGATTGTGCTACTAGACAGGAGATATGTTTCCCTCAGGAATAGGCTCCCTGGAGGTCACTGGCAAAGTACCCTCCTATGGCCACCTAAGCCAAAAAGACGTATTCTGAGAGTCCCACGCTTCCTCGGTTGCAGGGTTGGATTAATGAGCTTTTTTGCTGTTTCTCTATGATTCTTGGAATAGCACAATTAACTATTCAAGGAAACACATTTCTGATAGATTACTAAAAGCTTTAGCAAAAAGGAGTGGAAGGAAAATAAAATTTTTGGAGAGGTAATAAATCAGATTCAGCATCAGGAATTGCTTGTGGAAAAACCAAACACTGTAGGTAATAAAAAGGCAAGAGTTTTAGGTCTTTCTAAAGAAAAAATTTAATCAGTATCTGTTAGGATAAATGCTCTGTCAGGATAAATGCTTTAATAAATATTAAAGAAAATATTTAATCAGGATAGAATCAGGATATTCCCACTGCAGTAAAACTACTACAAAACCATTACCAAACACAGGTGTTTATGATGAGGCAGAAAGAAGATAGGCAAACATAGGAGGTCAGAAGGTTTTATATTATACTATGGGTTTTATGGACAAACTGGCTCGAGCGTGTCCCCCTTGGTGCCTTATCCCTAAGGAAGATAGTAAATCCTTAGCAAGACAAAAAGGAGGAATTCCCTTAAGTTCTTATCTCTAAGAAGGATTGTAAATCTTTAGCCGATTTGGCTCAGAGGGCCATTAACAGTTCCTGGTATTCCCCTCACTAATTAGTAGCAATAAAACTTCGTAAATAGCCACAAGTTTAAAGTTTTATATTTGCTTTGATTAAAAGCTTTTAGGCGGGGGGGGGGGGGAGGCAAAATGGTGGCGCTGGGAGAGCACTGTGTCTGAGAAGCGGGACAGCACTCTCTGTACAGCGACCAGGAGACTGAAATCTGGGCCCTAAACCTACAGCAACCATGTTTCCCAGGTGAGGGGAGGCTCCCACGGCATGGGAATCAGTCGGGTCCACTCTCAGGCCACCCAGCCAGAACCCAGAAGAGATCCCGGGTAACGTGGGCATTGGGTCTCTGGGCTGGAGCAGCATGCCTGCGTGTCCCAATCATTTTCGCAGGCTGATCAGTGGGCACAAGGGTGCCAGAGACTGAGAGTCCCAGTCGCAAGAAAACCCCACGGGGAAGGAAAGTTGCAAGACTGATCACGGGTCACCCAGTCTTTCCCTGGAAGGAGTCTCGCAGACGGCGGGTACCCGCCGCCATCACAACTGAGCTCCTGCCGCCAGCACGGAGAGTGGCTGCGCACCCAGTTCACCGGTACAGCTGCGTGCCCCAGTGCAACAGAGCCTGAGAGTCCCTGTCCAAAGAGGGCCCCACAGGGAAGGAAGGAAACCATGCTACTTGGGTCACCTAGGCTTTGCCTAAGGAAAGTCTCGCAGACCGCAGACCGGTGAGTATGCCCAGCCATCACGGATCCGGGCCCAAGCGGGGAGCACAGAGTTGTTGGGAACCCAGCTCCCTCAGACTAGCAGGTGGGCGGGCATGCAGCCAGCCCAAAGACCTGCATTGTACCAACTACTCCTTACAGACAGAACTGTGTGCCCCAGGACACCAGAGTCTTGGAGTCACTGTCTGGAGAAACCCTCACAAGGAACAAGGAACAAAGCAAAGGGGAAGGACTTAGAAAACCCAGTATATCCCCATAAAAGGTCCCACAGACTGGCCCAACCCAGGGATCTGCTGTGCCCCAGACAGCCTGCTGTTACCAAGAGAGCAGTACTCACCCACCACAGATTACCCCAGGGTTTTAAGGTACAGAGCCCCAACCTCAGACCTACAAAAGACCGGGAACCCCGAGATCAACCCCAAGATACTGCTCCAAGGGGCAACTAGTTATCCCTAACAAAACTGACCAAACCATGGGACACACAGGTTACAGCAGCTGATCACTAAATTTACAGCAAGAAACCCAGAAGCAGGGCAGCTGTCTCCAGGACTTCTCCTGGTGAGAGGAGAGCCCTCTCAACTACTAAGGACCACAGTTACCACCCAGGTCTCTACGCCTGAGGTGAGCTGTAGCAACTCCTGAAAAACACCGGCCATCCAGTGACTATACCCAAAAAGCTGAGAAAGCTTCCTTCAGGAAAAACCATCTTCCTGCCAAAGGGATTCTCTCCACCACAGGATTCCAGGAACCACCAGAAACTAACTTCAAACACCTAAGACAGCCCAATGGGTAGAGGACAGCGTAAAAGTTCAACCAACAAAAGCCAGAGCAATATGGCATCTCCAGAACCCAGTTATCCAGGGGCAAATAGCCCTAGACACCCCAGCATAATTGAAATTCAAGAAGATGACCTAACATCTATGCTCACGAAGAAGATAACAGAGGAAACAAATAAAATATGAAAAGAAATAGAGAAAGTTGCAGCCAAACAGTTTGTGGCCTTTAGAGAGGAAATACTTAAACCACTGAATGAAATAAAAGAAACAGAGGATTGTTCAAACAAACAGCTGAAGGAATTGATGGAAAAACATGAAAATACAGTCAGACAGGTGAAGGAAACCAACAAAATGGCTCAAGACCTGAAGATAGAATTGGAAAAATTAAAAAAAAAAAAACACAAATGGAAGAAATTGTGGAGAGAAAGAACTTAGGGAAGAAAGCAGGAACTACAGAGGTTAGCATAACCAATAGGCTACAAGAAATGGAGGAAAGAATCTCAGGTGTGGAAGATACAATGGAAGAAATAGATGTATCTGTCAAAGAAAATGTTCAATCTAAAAAATTCATGACACAGACCGTCCGAGAAATTCAAGACAACATAAAAAGACAAAACCTAAGAATAATAGGAGTAGAGGAAAAAGAATATTCCCTGCACCAAGGCCCAGAAAATATTTTCAACAAAATCGTTGAAGAAAATTTCCCCAACTTAAAGGAGAGGCCAATAAGAATACAAAAGGCCTACAGAACACCCAATAAATTAGACCAGAAAAGAAAATCCTTTTGCCACATAATAATCAAAACTGTAAGTATACAGAACAAAGAAAAAATACTAAAAGCTGCAAGAGAAAAAGGACAAGTAACATATAATGGCAAACCCATTAGAATCACACCTGACTTTTCAACAGAGACTATGAAAGCCAGAAGGGCCTGAACGGATATCATGCAGGCCCTAAGAGAAGAGAGATGTCAGCCCAGGCTACTATACCCAGCAAAACTCTCAGTCCTCATAGACGGAGAAAACAAGATACTCAATGACAAAAACAATTTTCAACAATACCTACAAACAAATCCAGCATTACAGAAGACACTAGAAGGGAAAATACGACCCAAGAAAACTAGCTACCTTCAAGAAAACACAAGAAATAAATAACCTCACTACAGTAAAACAAAAGCAACCAAGCACACAACCATATGACCACAGCCAACATAAAATTCAAAGGATCTAACAGCCACTGGTCATTAATCTCTCTCAACATCAATGGACTTAATTCTCCAATAAAAATACACAGACTAACAAAATGGATACATAAACAAAACCCAACAATCTTTTGCATACAAGAAACACACCTAAGTCACAAAGATAGACATTACCTGAGGGTAAAGGGATGGAAGACGGCTTTCCAAGCAAATGGATGCAAGAAGCAAGCAGGAATAGCCATTATAATACCTGATAAAATAGACTTTCAGCCAAAATTAATAAAAAGAGATGGGGAAGGACACTTCATATTCATCAAGGGAAAAGTGCACCAAGAAGACATCACAATCCTGAACATCTATGCCCCAAATACAAGAGCACCCACATTTGTGAAAGAAACATTGATAAAACTTAAACCACACATAGATCCCTACACATTACTAGTGGGAGACTTCAACACCCCACTCTCAACAAAGAACAGGTCAACTAAACAGAAATTAAACAAAGAAACAATATCTCTAACAGAGGTCATGAATCAAATGGACCTAACAGACATTTACAGAACCCTACACCCAAACACAAAAGAATTTACCTTCTTCTCAGCACCTCATGGAACCTTCTCCAAAATAGACCATATAGTTGGTCACAAAGCAAACCTTAACAGATACAAGAAGATTGAAATAATCCCTTGTATCCTTTCTGATCACCATGGAATAAAGCTGGACCTCAACAACAACAGAAATAACAAAAAGCCTACACACACATGGAAACTGAACAATTTGCTACTAAATGACATCTGGGTCAGGGAAGAAATAAAGAAATTAAATTCTTCCTAGAACTCAATGAAAATGAAGACACAACATACCTAAACCTGTGGGACACAATGAAAGCAGTGCTAAGAGGAAAGTTTATCGCACTAAGTGCCTTCAAGAAGAAATTCGAGACAGCTCATTCAAGCAACTTAATGGCTCACTTAAAAACCCTAGAAAAAGAAGTAGACACACCAAAAAGGAGTAGATGGCTAGAAATAATCAAACTCAGGGCTGAAATCAATCAATTAGTAACAAATAAAACAATTCAAAGAATCAATGAAACCAAGAGCTCGTTCTTTGAGAAGATCAACAAGATAGACAAACCCTCAGCCACGCTAACTTAAAGGCAGAGAGACACCACCCAAATCAACAAAATCAGAAATGAAAAGGGGGACATAACTACAGACACTGAGGAGATCCAAACAATCATTAGGACTTACTTCAAAAGTCTATACTCAACAAAATTTGAAATTCTAAATGAAATGGACAATTTTCTTGATTGATTCCACTTACCCAAGCTAAATCAGGACCAGATAAATCAATTAAATAGTCCTATATCCCCCAAAGAAATAGAAGCAGTCATCGGAAGTCTCCTATCCAAAAAAAAACCCAGAATCAGATGGTTTTGGTGCAGAATTCTACCAGACCTTCAAAGAAGAGCTAACTCCAGTTCTCTTCAAACTATTCCACAAATTAGAAACAGAAGGAACACTATCAAACTCATTCTATGAAGCCACAGTCACCTTGGTACCTAAACCTCACAAAGACCCAACAAAAAAAAGAGAATTTCAGGCCAATCTCCCTTATGAACATTGATGCAAAAATACTCAACAAAATACTTGCAAACCTAATACAAGAACACATCAAAGATATCATCCACCATGACCAAATAGGCTTCATCCCAGGTATGCAGGGGCGGTTCAGTATACGAAAATCCATCAATTTGATCCACCATATTAACAAACTGAAAGAAAAAAAAACACATGATAATCTCCCTAGATGCTGAAAAAGCATTTGACAAAATCCAACATCCATTCATGTTTAAAGTATTGGAGAGATCAGGGATACAAGGCACATATCTAAACATAGTAAAGGCAATATATAGCAAGCCTAGAGCCAACATCAAACTGAATGGAGATAAACTTAAAAGCAATCCCACTGAAATCAGGGACAAGACAAGGCTGCCCACTCTCTCCATCTGGAAGTCCTTGCTAGAGCAATAAGACAGTTGAAGGAGATCAAGGGGATACAGATTGGAAAGGAAGAAGTCAAATTATCACTATTTGCAGATGATATGATAGTATAAATGAGTGACCCCAAAAACTCTACCAGGGAACTCCTACAGCTGATAAACACCTTCAGCAAAGTGGCTGGATACAAAATTAACTCAAAAAATCAGTAGCCCTCCTATATACAAAAGACAAAAGGGCTGAGGAAAAAATTAGGGAAACAATACCCTTCACAATAACCACAAATGACATAAAGTACCTTGGAGTAACCCCAACCAAAGAAGTCAAAGAATGTATGAAAAAAAAAATTCAAGTCTCTGAAGAAAGAATTAGAAGAAGATATCAGAAGATGGAAAGATCTCCCATGCTCATGGCTTGGCAGGATTAATTGTGTTGGCAAATTACCAACACAATTCTTTACAGACCTGGAAAGAAAAATTCTCAACTTCATATGGAATAACAAGAAACCCAGAATTGCTAAAACAATACTCTACAATAAAAGATCTTCTGGAGGTATCTCCATCCCTGATCTTAAGTTGTACTGTAGAGCAACAGTTTTAAAAACTACATGGTACTGGCATATAAACAGAATGGTCGATCAATGGAACCGAACAGATGACCCAGAAATAAACCCACACACTTATGGACACCTGATCTTTGACAAAGACGCCAAAACCATACAATGGAAAAAAGATAGCATCTTCAACAGATGATGCTGGTCCAACTGGATGTCTACATGTAGAAAAATGAAAATAGATCCATACTTATCACCCTGCACAAAACTGAAGTCCAAGTGGATCAAAGACCTCAACATAAAACCAGACACATTAAATTGGCTAGAAAAAAAAAGTGGGGAATATCCTAGAACTCATTGGTACAGGAGAAAACTTCCTGAACAGAACACCAACAGCACAGGCTCTAAGAGCATGCAGAAAGGGGAGGGAGGGTGGGATCGGTAGGGGAAGAGGGAGGGGCTTATGGGGGGATAAATGGGACCTCATGAAACTGAAAAGCTTCTGTAAAGCAAAGGACACCGTCATCAAATCAAAGCGACTGCCTACAGATTGGGAAAGAATCTTCATCAACCATTTATCTGACAGAGGACTCATATCCAGTATATTTAAAGAACTAAAGAAGCTGAAAAGCAGCAAACCAAGTAATCCACTTAAAAAATGGGGAACAAAGCTAAACAAAGAACTCTCTGTAGAGGAATATGGAATGGTAGAGAAGCACTTAAAGAAATGCTCAACCTCATTAGCCATTAGGGAAATGCATATCAAAACAACCCTGAGATTTCATCTTACACCCATCAGAATGGCCAAGATTAAAACCTCAAGTGACAATACATGCTGGAGAGGTTGTGGAGAAAGGGGAACCCTTCTCCACTGCTGGTGGAAATGTAAACTTGTACAACCACTCTGAAAATCAATCTGGCACTTTCTCAGACAACTAGGAATAGCGCTTCCTCAAGATCCAGCCATTCCACTCCTAGGCATATATCCAAAAGAGGCTCAAGTCGCAGCCAGAAGCTGGAAACAGCCCAGATTCCCCTCAACTGAAGAATGGATGCAGAAATTGTGGTACATCTATACAATGGAGTATTACTCAGCAATGAAAAATAAGGAAATCATGAAATTTGCAGGTAAATGGTAGGACCTGGAAAGGATCATCCTGAGTGAGTTGTCCCAGAAGCAAAAAAAAGACACACACGGTATATACTCACTCATATAGACATACAACATAGGATAAACCCCCTAAATTGTACATCTAAAGAAACTAAGCAAGAGAGAGGACCCTAACTAAAACGCTCAATCCCCATCCTGAAAGGCAAAGAGGATGGACATCAGAAGAAGAAGAAAACAGGAAACAACCTAGGAACCTGCTACAGAGGGCCTCTGAAAGCCAGAAGAAGAAAACAGGAAACAATCTAGGAACCTGCCACAGAGGGCCTCTGAAAGCCTCTGCCCTGCAGACTATCAAAGCAGATGCTGAGCCTGATGGTCAACTGTTGGGCAGAGTGAATGGAATTTTATGCAAGAAGTGGGAAATAGTAAGAGCTGGAGAGGACAGGAACTCCACAAGGAGAGCAACAGAATAAAAAAAATTGAACACAGGGGTCTTCCCAGAGACTCATACTCCAACCAAGGACTATTCATGGAGATAACCTAGAACCCCTGCACAGATGTAGCCCATGACAGTTCAGTGTCCAAGTGTGTTCCATAGTAATGGGAAGAGGGACTGCCTCTGACATAATCTGATTGGCCTGCTCTTTGATCACCTCCCCCTGAGGGGGGAGCAGCCTTACCAGGCCACAGAAGATGACAATGCAGCCACTTCTGATGAGAACTGATAGAGTAAGATCAGAAAGGAGAGGAGGACCTCCCCTATCAGTAGACTTGGGGAGGGGCATGCATGCAGAAAGGGGAGGGAGGGTGGGATCGGGAGGGGAGGAGGGAGGGGCTTATGGGGGGATACAAAATGAATAAAGTGTAATTAATAATAATAAAAAAATTTAAAAAATTAAAAGAAAAAAATTTTTTTTTAAAAAAGCCTTTAGGCCAAGATTTTTTGTAGACACTGCTTTATATCAGATTGCCCTTTCAGTTAAAATGTAAACTTTGTATTGTTGGTAAAAGTCTGAATGTTCCGGGAAGTATGTCAACTTCAAGGTGCTTCTTTATGTAATCACTATATAAGTGTTAGCGTGACTTCAGTAAATCGCAGCAGATTCAAACACTCCTTGGTGTGGTCTCTGTCTGTCAAACCACCTAACCTGTGCTTTCCTGATATCCAAACCTCTGATTTCCCATGGGTATAGGACCCTGGCTGGGTCGGTCTGTGGCAGGTAGAAAAGAGCAGAATGCTGTGTTACTGGACTAGGTGATGAAGAGCACAAAGCAGTGTTACCAGGCTAAGCAGAGATGAACACAGAGATGTGATACCATGTCGGGAGCCATGACTCCAGTGGCCTGCTTTGATATTTAAATCTCGGTGGAGAGATGGCTTTTAGCAGGCCTTTACTAATGGCAGGAGAACTTGCAAGTCCATCTCCTTTTGTTTGTGACAGCAGGTAGGATAGCTTGTGAGGATCACACCTCTTCCTCAGGCTCCTTGTGCAAATTAAACCATTGTTCTGAGATATTTCTACTCTGGCTTAGAAACTCTACAATAAAAAGACAGGCCGACAGTTACTGCAGAAGAAGGCTGACTCTTGTGTAAACAGGACACAAATAAGCAACTAGATACAATGTTGTGCGATGGGAGGAGCCAGAGGACAGGAAAGAGGGGAGGAGCTAGAGAATAGGAAGGGGCGAGAAGGAGGAGGAGCTCCAGGAGAAAGCTCGAGGAGAAAGCACGAGGAGGGCAGAGCTGGAGGAGAGAGCTTGGAGGACGTGGAGCATGAACCAGATCTAAGATTTCACAAAAAGCAAGTATAATGTGGGAAATCTAAATGTTAGGAAACAGTAAGCTGGAGGCAGAGACTTGAGGCTTGCTGCTGGCACTGCTTGCTGCAGCAGTCTGCCTTTTGCTGTGGCTGTGGAGTCTGGACCTTTAAAAAAGTTTCCTGTGTGCTGTGTGTTTATTTAAATAATATTAATTCTCACTCCCGAATCCAGAACCATTCAACTCTGCTGGCTGGCTCCGGCAATAGACTAAGTAGAGAACAGAACAGAGCAGTGATTCCTGGCAAAGTAGAGAAGAGCACAGAGCAGTGCTGCGGATCTAAGAATAGATGAGCACAAAGTAATGCTACCAAGCTAAGTACAGAAGAGCACACAGCAGTGTTTCTGAGCTAAGTAAAAGAATAAGTATAAGAATATCACAAAAGAATGTTTCTTGGCTAAGTAGAGAACAGAGCAGTGTTTCCTAGCTAAGTGGAGAAAAGCACAGAGCAGTGTTACAGAACTAAGTAGAGAAAAGAACAGAAAAGTGCTTCCTGTCTAGGTACAGAATAACAACAGAGCAGTGTTACTGAACTAAGTATACAGTACAGAGCAGTGTTGTCAGGCTAAGTAACATAGAGAGTGTTTCTGAGCTAAAGAGAGGAAAGCCCAAAGCAGTGTTACCAGGCTATGTAGAGAAGAGCAGAGAGCAGTGTTTCCTCGCTAGGCAGAGAAGATCACCGAACACTGATACCAAGCTAAGTACAGAAGAACACAGAGCAGTGTGTCCTGCCTAATTGGAGAAGAGCACAGATCAGTGTTGCTGAACTAAGTAGAGAAAAGCACATAGCCCTGTTGCCTAGAAAAGTAGAAAGTAATGCAGAGCAGTGTTCCCTAACTAGGTATAGATGAGCACAGAGCTGTGTAACCACATTAGGTGGAAAAGATCAGAGAATCGTGTTACCAAGCTAAACAGAGAAGAGCACAGAGTAGTGTTTCCTGGCTAAGTGGAGAAAAAGCAGAAAGCAGTGTTTCCTGGCTAAATAGAGAGAAGCACACAGTAGTATTTCCTGGCTAACTAGAGAAGATCACAAAACAGCATTACCAAGCTAATTAGAGAAGAGCACAAAGCAGTGTTTCCTGGCTAATTGGAGAAGAGCACAGATCAGTGTTACCAAGCTAAGCAGAAAAAATCGCAGAGCAATGTTACCAAGATACATAAATTAGAGCACAGAGCAGTGTTTCCTAGCTAAGTAGAGGAGAACACAGAGCAATGTCACTGGGCTAAATAGTGAAGAGCACACAGCAGTGTTTCCTGGCCAAGTTGTGAAGAGCACAGAGCAGTGTTTCTGAGATCAGTAAAGAAGAGCAGAGTCCAGGTTTCCTGGTTAGGTAGAGAAGAGCAGAGTGCACTAGTGAAGAACAGAGGGCAATGTTACTGGGCTAAGCAGAGATGAACACAGAGATGTATTACTGGGCTAAGTAGAGAACAGCACAGAGCAGTGTTTTCTGGCTCAACAGAGAAGAGAACAGAACAGTGTTGCTGAGCTAAGACTAGATGAACAGAGCATGTTACTGGGCTGTGTCAAGAAGAGCTCACAGCAGTGTTTCCGAGCTAAGTAGAGAAGAGTACAGAGCAATGTTTCTTGGCTAAGTAGAGAGGAGCACAGAGTAGTATTTCCTGGCTAAGTAGGGAAGATCACAGAACAGTATTACCAAGCTAACTAGAGAGAGGCAGAGAACAGTGTTTCCTGGCTAAGAAGAAAAGAGCACAGAGCAGTTTATTGAGCTATGTCTGCATGAACACAGAGCAGTTAACTTAGCTAAGGTATGAAGACCACAAAGAAGTGTTTCCCTGCTTGGTAGAGAAGAGCATGGTGCAGTGCTTCCTGATTAAATAGAGAAAAGCAGAGTGCAATGTTACCAGGCTAAGCAGAGAAGAGCACAGAGAAGTGTTTCCTGGCTAATTAGAGAAGAGCCCAGAGCAATGCTACCAGGCTAAATAGTGAAGAGCACACAGAAGTGTTTCTGAGCTAAGTATAGAAGATCACAGAGCAATGTTTCCTATAAGTAGAGAAAAGAACAAAGCAGTGTCTCCTGGCTAAGTGGAGAAGAGCACGGAGCAGTGTTACCAAGCTAAGCAGAGAAGAGGACAGAGTAATGTTCTGGCTATGTAGAGAATAGCACAGAGCAGTGTTACCGAGCTAAGTATATACAAACACAGAGCAGCGGTTCCTGGATAACTTATAAAGAGCACAGAGCTGTGTTATTGAGATATGTAGAGAATAGCACAGAGCAGGGTTACTGGGCTAAGCAGAGATGAGAACAGAGCACTGTTACCAGGCTAACTAGAGATGAGCACAGAGCAGTGTTACCAGGCTAAGCAGAGATGAGCAATGTTACTGAGCTAAGTAAAGAAAAGCATAGAGCTGTCTTTCCTGGCTAAGCAGAAAACAGCACTAAGGAGTGTTACCAGGCTAAGTAAAGAAGAGCACAGAGCAGTGTTTCCTGTCTAAGTAGAGAAGAACACAGAGCAGTGTTTCCTATCTAAGCAGAGAAGAACACAGAGCATTGTCATTGAGCTAAGTACACATGAGTACAGAGCAGTATTACCTGACTAAGTGAGAAGAGCACAAAGAAGTGTTTCCAAGCTAAGTAGAGAAGAACACAGAGCCTTGTTTCCTGATTAAGTAGAGTAGAGCAGTGTGCATTGTAACCAGGCTAAGTACAGAAGAGCACCAAGCAGTGTTACCTGGAGAAGTAGAGAAGATCACAGGACAGTGTTGCAGAGCTAAGCAGAGAAGGGTACAGATTACTGTTCCCTGGCTAAGTAGAGAAGAGCACAGAACAATGTTTCCTGGCTACGTGGAGAAGAATACAGAGCAGTGTTTCAGATCTAAGTAGAGAAGAGAACAGAGAAGTGTTACCTGGCTGAGTACAAAAGAACACAGGGAAATGTTATTGAGCTAAGAATACATGTGTACAGAGCAGTATTGCTGGGCTAAGTAGAGAAGAGCACAAAGCTTTGTTTCCTGGTTAAGTAAGGTAGAGAACAGTGCATTGTTACAGAGCTAAGTAGAAAAAGAGTACAGAGCAGTGTTTCCTGGGTGAGTAGAGAAGAGCACAGAGCAGTGTTACTGAGCTAAGTACACGAGTACAGAGCAGTGTTATGAGGCTAAGTAGCTTAGAGCACAAAACAGTGTTTCTGATCTAAGTAGAGTTGAGCACAGAGATGTGTTGCCCGGCTAAGTAGAGAAGAGCACAGAGCAGCATGACCTGTTGAACTTGTAAAGAGCACAGAACAGTGATACTGAGATAAGTAGAGAGGAGCGCAGAGCAGTGTTACTGAACTAAGTAGAGAAGCACAGCAAGCTTTGACTGAGAACTAGGCCTGATAGTCCCTTCTCTCAGCTCCTAGAACCATTGTGCCTAATACTCTAAGTTTCTCTCTAGTGCACAGAGCAGTGTTTCTGAGCTGAATGAACATGAGCACAGAGCAGTGTTTCTGAGCTAAGTGCACAAGAGGACAGAGTAGCATTTCTGAGCTGAGTGCAGAAGAGCACAGAGCAGTGTTTCCAAGCTGAGTGGAGACGAGCACCATTTCCAAGCTGAGTGCACAAGGGCACAGAGCAGTGTTTCCCAGCTAAGTAGAGAGAAGCACACAGCAGTGTTAAGGAGCTACTTGGAGAAGAGCACAGAACAATGATTCTGAGCTAAGTAGAGAAGAACACAGAGCAGTGATCCCAAGCTGAGTGAACAAAAGCACAGAGCAGCCTTTCCGAGCTAAGCACAGAAGAGCACAGAGCAATGTTTTCGAGCTGAGTGGAGAGCACAGTGCAGTGTTTGTAATCTGAGTGATGAAAAGCATAGAGAAGCGTTTCTGAGATGAATGGAGAGGAGCACAGAGCAATGTTTCCAAGCTGAGTAGAGATGAACACAGAGTAGTGTTTCCAAGCTAAGTAGAGGGGAGCACAGAGCAGTATTTTTGAGCTAAGTAGAATTCCAATTTAAATGCAATTTATTGTTTGTGCAAAGCCTCTTTACAATTAATTTCTTGCAAAGGCAAATTTGAACTTTAATCCTGACCGTAAGCATAAAACAAACCTAACCCTTACCCTAATTCTCCAGCTAACTCTACCCTAATGAAACAGGCTGTATTTGCTGTGCTTTCACACAGGAGTGATTTCACACCTGCTCGACATGTGACGCATTCACTGATGTATTCATTATGATTCAAACACCATGAGGAAATTTTGGTATGTGTATTGAGTTTTTGTTACAAAGGCATTCTTTGCTTTCTGTAAAATGTCCACGTGGTCAATTGCTGGAAGAAGCATAGGCAGAAGTAACAGTACCACATGATTCCATGTGTTTGCACAAATGAGTGTATCTACAAGTGCGCCAATACTGACATGTTCATAGATGTATGAAAACACCTTAAAGAAATGTTAGGTATCTTCTTGTGGGTTTGGTATCAAGGAGTTTATTTTTCTCAAAAAGAGGCAATTTGCTTAATTGCTTTGACAAGCTTAGGCAGAAGGACAGTAGCATTCACTGTGATTTTTATTATTATTATTTTATTTTTCTCACTGTGCTTTTACATGGAAATGTTTGTATAACTCTTCTAATGCTAACAAGCTTATTGATGTATGAATATTTATTAAACAAATGTTTGGAAAGTGTCATCAGGTTTAGTTAAATACTTCACTGTTTCTCTGCAAAGATGCCATATGGTCAATGCCTTGAACAAGTTTAGGGAAAGGTAAATGTATTGCATTCTAGACTATGCTTCCAAATAAGAACGGTTCAACAATTCTTCTAATTAGCTAAATTCGCAGGTTATGAAAACCCCTGAAGCAAGTGTATTTCATTTAGTTATAAAGGAACTTTTTGTTTGTGCTAAGCCACCATATATTGACTTGCTTGCAAATGCTTAGGCAACCAAATCCGAACATGAACCCTAACCTTCATTCTAATTCTAACACTCCCCTAATGAAACGGGCTGAATAATGTGAACTCAATTCATCTGATGAATGTGACTGTCTGCCCAAGATGATGAAAAGATTTCCTTGCAGATGACACTTGGGACAGTAGGATAGACACACAGAATTGTGTGTGCAAGGAGTGTTCATTTGTGTATGCATTCCTTCGTGAATGCATGTGTGCATGTGTGTGTGTGTGTGTGTGTGTGTGTGTGTGTGTGTGTGTGTGTGT
>NW_026585626.1:15733863-15792248 GCF_907164565.1 Psammomys obesus | reverse complement strand
TGTGTGTGTGTGTGTGTGTGTGTGTGTGTGTGTGTGTGTGTGTGTGTTTTAGACAGGATCTCATGTAACCCAGCCTTGAAATTTACTTTGTAGGCAGACCTTGACCTTGACTTCCTGATCGTTCTGCCTCTGTCTTCCCAGGATTGGCTCATACCATAACCTTCTTTATGTGGTACCAAGGGTTGAACCCAGACCTTCATACTTCCTAGACAGCCCTCTATCTTCTCAACTACATCCTCAGCTCCTGGGACCCAGAATTGCAATACAGGTCCTTTACAGCCTGGACTCTTCCTTTACCTTAGTTTTTACCTAGATCATGGCTCATAATAATAATTGACTTGAAATATTGCTTTTTCACAGCTTCTTGATACTGAGGATGGCCTTGAACTCCTAATTCTCCTGCCCCTGTCTCCAGAGTAGTACGATTACAGACGTGTACTTCCATGCCAGGTTTTGCTTGATCAGGGGTTGGTATCCACGGCTTCTTGCCCTTAGGTGTTTACCTATTGAACTATCCTCAGGCCCTAGTCTGTGTTATAAATGGTTTTTTTATTTGAGATTATAATTTAACTACAATATTTCTCCCTTTCCTTTCCTGCCTCCAACCCTCCCATGTGCCCCTCCCATTTTCCTTCAATTTATAGACTCTTTTTTTCCTAAATGTTATTGTATGCATATATGTATAAACATACATATTCCTAAATATAATCTGTTCAGTCCATATAATGTTACTTGAATGTATGTTTTCAGGGTTGACCATTTAACATTGGACAAACAAGCGGTGTGCTCTTCCCTGGGGAAAACCACATCTTCCACCCCCAGCTCTCCTCAGTTGCTTATAGTTCTGAATGTAGGGTTTAGGCCTCCTGGGCTCTTCCCCATCCCGTTTGGTATGTTCACTGGATTTGTCCTTTGGGTCATGTTGGGTCATGTAAGACTTTATGGGTATAGCTTCTGATGTTACTAGTAGATACAATATCACAGTAAACTCCCTGATCTTCTGGCTCTTATAATCTTTGTTCCCTCATCTGTAACTTTCCCTGAGCCTTAGATGTGGAAGTGTTTTGTAGATGTATCCACTGGTACTGAGTTCCACGAGTCTTTATTTTAATTGGTTGTGGGTTTCTGTAGTGGTCTTTGTCTGTTACAAAGATAATACAATTCGTGATAGTGTGCTCCTAGTATTTTTTGTTTGTTTGTTTCAGAAAAGATCTCCTTATGTAGTCCAAACTAGCCTCAAATTTATGATCCTCCTGCCTCCACCTTAGGAAGATTAAAAGTACAAAGTGTTCTCAGCTACACTTGGGCTTCCTGAGACCTATCTCAAAACACATTTTAAAAAAGAAGAGAGAGCGGAGAGGAAGGAGGACAGAAACACCTTTGTCTTTAGTCTCCTTCTTGCCCACCCTTTCTCACCTCCCACTCAGAACTTGAAAAACCTCTTACTAGCTAGGCGTGCCCTCATTGCTGGAGCCTTGTTTAGCACAATGTTTGAGTGATCTCTGCTGGCTTTTGGCAGAAATACTCATTCTCTAGTCATACTGTCTGGCTAGACTTCTCTGTAGCCACTTTGCTTGTGTTCAATTTACTTTTCACATGACCCTACATTGTGTCTTCCTGTAAACCCTTACATCTTCGCAAATGTAATCAATTGGCTAAAAATCCCAAAAAGTCATCCTGGATGTTGGGTGGACTTAATTCCACAACCAAGTGCCTTCTTAGAGGCAGGACATAGAGACAAAGAAAATGCCATATGAAAACAGCAGAATGCTGTAGCAATTCATCTACAAGCCAAGAACATTGCCAGCTGGACTCTCCCTCAGAACTCTGACCTCCAAAACCCAGCAGAACTCATTTCTGTGGTCTAACTCCATGTTTGTGGTCATTTGTTGCCACCATCTTAGAATCTAGTATATAATCCCAAGAGGTCCTACCCTTCCTACAACATCCCCCAAATGGGCTGTTGATCTTTGGCCTCCAGGATGGAGTGCTCACAACCTCTCCCTTCTATCTGGATGAGTCTCATTGCTGGAAAGTTCTTTCCTCTAAGCCAATTGAGGACACCACCAGTGTTAGAGTCTGCCATCCCTGCTGGGTGGGGATCCAGGAGTGATTCAGAGAGGAGGCAGCACACGTCCTGGACCTTAAAGGATGGAGATGATGAAAAATAGTAGGACCAGGTGGGGTCTCAGCATGGTCCTTATGATAGAATGTGGAAGACCCAGAAGTGGGAAGGTATGAGCTATGGTTCCTTCTATTTCTGCATAACTAATCATTGAGCAAGAAGCTTGAAACAGAGGTGTGTGGCTGGGTGGGCTCAAGAGGTTAGCTTTAAGATGTGAAAGGCTCAATCTCTAAAATTCCTGAGCTTCACACTAACTGTGGCTTTGCCATCTCCAAACTACGCTTTACCCCACTCTCCTCTTATTCCAAGGGCTCTTGGTCCTGAATCTTTCCAGGTCTCCTCCTCAGGTCACAGACCTATGAATAGGCTGCATAGGTTGGCATAACCTAGACATGACAATCTCAGCATTCTGCCCACAAGACAACAAAAGCAGGTCCAGAGGCCTTTGGTGGAAAACCACAGGTGGTGTTCTCTTTTAAAACTCTAATTTGGGGTGTTCAGGCCTCTACTTCCCTTCTGCCAACCCCCAACCTTAAGTAAGAAAGATAAAAGGTTATTGAGGAGAGGGAGCCCAGACCCCTTTACTTCTCCTGGCTAATTAGGGTCAAAGGGTTCTTTTAGGGCTCAATACCAATCTATGTCAACTGCAGACTCAGCTAGCAGTCTCCTCCATACTGTCCAGGTCAGAATGATCTCAGTTTCTGTCACTTACAACCAGTTGGTCCTGGTTAATGGTCCTTGCAAACCCAGCCCTTGCTGATCAAGAAGCCATTGAAGCAAAAGAAGATGGGACCCTCTAGCTTACAGCTGAACCCTGGCACTTTCTGAGGAGCATATGAACCCTGGCGCTGGGAGAATAAAGGTGGAGAAAATGCACTCAGAGAGGGAATGCACCAAACCTCAGTGGTGTTTCAGCCCTACACTTCCTATCTCAGAGAACCATGTCTTCCAGTTAAGGTCCCTTTAGAGGTATAAACTCAGGAACTCAGGAAGCATAAATAAGTCAATTTGCCAAAGTATTGACATGACTTGCTTAAATGCCCAAAAAAAAAAAAAAAAAAAAAAAAACCCAAGATTAGTTTTTTATTACCAAGTAAGTTTTCAGAAACACATAAATGTGTTGAAACTTTTATTTCCAAAAATAAACCAACTGAAGGTGAGGAAGCAGGTGTAGTACCCTCAGATAGTTCTAGAACAGGAGATGGAGACAGGAGGACCACAAGTTTGAGCCCAGCCTGGTCTACATAGTGATATCCTATTTTTTTTTTTTAAAAAAAGGGGGGGGGATGGCTTTGGCTTTGGAAACAATAATTTTCAGGAAGATTATATTGGAAAGAATAAATTTGAGTTCAGTTGGTAGTGCTTGTTCTAGCATGCAGGAAGCCATGAATTTGATCTTTAGTACAGCATAAAACTGTACATGGCGCATGGCTATAATCACAACACAAAGCACAAAGATAAGTTCAAGGTCATCCTTGGCTACACTGACAATTTAAGGCTAGCTTGAGCTATATGAATGAGAAAAAAAAAAGAGAGAACAAGGTCATTGGAAGCTACTGCAGAGAGGCAATCTCCAGCTTGTGACCAAAAGCCAAACTTTCCATGAGACACACCTCTTGGTTGATCAGTAAAGGTTTCCAGACAGGTTTCCAGACTAATAATAGGAAGAAGAGTCATACTGAATATGGGCTGCACATTCCCATGAGCTGGGGTCTTGGACCAAATTGAAAGGAAAAAAGAGAGTGGAATGAGTTGAACACCCTCATTTATGTTTTTCTGTTTTCTGTCTTGGGATGCACTGCCTCACACTCCTTCCCCACTGCTGTCAAAACAGACTGTTATATTCTAACCATGAGCCAAAATAAGCCCTCTTCTTTCCTGTGTTGGCTTTGTCAGGTATATTGTCCCAGCAATGAGAAAAATAACCATTGTGGAAGGAGTCCATGATGGGGTGAGCTGTTTACTTAGCCCAGAAGCAAAGGTGGGGGGGGCAACATCCCATAATTCCCTTCAAGGACATGCCCCCAAATGACCTGCTGCTTCCCACTAGGCTCCATCTCCTAAAGGCCCTGCCACTTGTACTCTACAGCCTCAGGCCTAAACCTTCAACACATTGGCCCTCAGAGGACTCTCATTGAAACCACAGCAGTGAAGCCTGTGAGCAGAGTCTCAGAATAACAGTCTCTAGATCTGGCAAGAAATAAAAATAATGAGTGTCTGTCTTACCAACTGGACAAGACCTGTGAAATCAGTACTTGTATGCTGGTCAGCACAAAAGGACCCCATACAACATATCCTGCTGACACGACTGCCTCTGACAGCTCAGCCTTCCTAAAAAAGCTGCTTGATGTAAGGGAGTTGCCTTGTGGCTTAAGATCATTGGGACTACATGTTTAGCTCAGGCAACATCTTGGGTTTCACCCCCAGCTTACAACTATGAGGAAAGGTCTAGAACTAGGTTATTGTGGTATTTGGAAACATTGGAAAGTTTATATGGCAGCTTTCATATTATGTGATTTAGAAAGCAAGCTGAGTGTGTTGGTGGTGCCTGTGCTTTCAGCATTCACAGGCTGAGACAGGAGACTTGCCATGAGTTCAAGGCCAGTTTGACCTATAGAGTTCCAGATCAGCCTGCATTTAAGGAAGAAAACAAAACAAAGCGACATTCATCACATGGCCATTCCATTTCTGGGAATCTGAGCTAGGAAAATAACCCAAGATGGGCCCCAAAGCCCATAATGGTATTATTTTTATTAAGAGAGCAGAAACAGTGTCCAAAACAGCATGTGTCCAAAAATCAGGACAATATTAAATCAAAAGAGGAGATCCATAATGGACAATATCACCTATTAAGTCATTTTATTTTTTATATTTCCATTTCTTTCATGTAAATGAGGGTGGGGGTATTCTATGTGCCACAGCATGTGTTTGTCAAGATCAGAGGATAATGTGCAAGAGTCAAGTGTCTCCTTCTGCCATACAGGTCTCAGGGATCAGACTTGGGTCTGATTTTACCCACTGAGCCATCTCCCAGACCCTTATTAAGTGATTTAAAAAATGGGGAAGGGCCAGCAGACCCTTTTGTGGGTACAAAAGCTCCTATCACCAAACCTGACATCCAGAGTGATCTTCAGGATGCACACTTGCTAGGACGGAACCAGCTTCCTCAAGTTGTCTTCTGACTACCACACATGGTTCACTGCACACACACACACATACACACACACACAAAGAAGTACATAAATAAATGTAATTTAAAGGGAAAGGTCCATAATGTGTTAACACACATACAGTTTTATTTCTGCTTTGTAGCCAAGACACTGGGGGATGCTTACTGGTAGAGAGGCTAATTTAGATGCAAGACACTTTGCAGTAATGCTAAGCATTTCAAAGCTGTGTCTGATCCCCTGTGGCTGAATCAGGTCTCTCTTGCAGTGGTAAGAGCACAGAGCTGACTGAGGTAGTCTGGACTGTAGGGTCTCATTTGCAAAGGTCGATTTTTATGAAAACACTAAGAGACAGAATAACCAGACATGTTTCAGAAGGTGGTGTTTATAAAGTTTTTATTTTCCACTTTCTTAAAAATAACATTTATTTTCCTTTATGCATGTGCAGAGTGAATTTGTTTCCTTAGGCTGAGTAATAGGCAGATAAAGATGATAGCAAGGTGAGGGGCCCCAGGTGGAGGCAGGTGGGGAGAGGCAGGTCATGAGGGGAAGGGAGAAAGTGGGACAACCCACAGGACGCATAAGGGCCCATCAATGCACACACGGGTCTAACACTTGTTCAGTTTTTTAAAAGACAGCTAAAATTACTGAGAGATACAATGTCAGCATTTAAATCTACAGACAGAACCCAAGCACTTGACCACAATGTTTAACTCTAAGCTCAGTTATTGCACATTAGACAGCTTAAGTAGGACACGGGCTGTGAAATGGGTTGCTCCGCCTGGGACTCGCTTTGCACTTCAGGGCCCTTCCCTGGAACAACTGCAGGTCGGAAGGCCCATCATGACCCAGGTGTCCAAGATGGGCCCCTGGTTTTCTGCAAGAGCAGTAGGCTCAGGCTTTGGTGAGATGATACCAAAAGACCTCCCCACCCAGAGATGAAACTGGAAGCAGATAAAAGCTCAAGAAAGGCCAAATATGTGCCAAGCCAAACCAGCTAGGGGGGGAGGGAGTAAGGAAGGACCTGTGCCCACCTATCCCATGTAGTTGAAACCCCTATGGGATACTGGGGGTTGGGGGGGGAGTCAAGATGTTCCATGTCTCTCTCACCAACTTTGCCTCCATCCAGAGCTCCCAGGGTAAGTCTTATCCCTGTTACTCCTGGGAGCTCTGAGTGGTCTCTCAAGGCACATTTATTTCCTCCAACCCCAACCTGCCCCAACTTGCACCATCCCTCCCAGCACCCACAGGCCAAAGAGTCTCCTAGCAGAGCAGCTCCAGGTCCCAGCAAGACATGGTGCTGCTACAATTTGGTTGAACACTTTCCAGCACAGCCCTAATTCCCTGGCCCACAGCAAGGGTGTGAAAGCAGGAAAATAGGTAGGCAGCTTATACAAGGATGAAACCACAGGACTGAGAATGATCTTGTGACCTTGCTCCTGGAGAAACCTGAAGCTTTCTTGACCAGGAGGTACTTGGGGACCTCCAGCCCCACCAGGAACAACTGCTCTGCCTACCTTTGTAGGACTCAGTCTCAGTGGGGTGAGAAGCAGCAGGCTGGGGGCTTTAGGGAGGGACAAGCTCCTGGACCCCTGCATGCCTGCCACAGTTCAACACCTTCTGCTTTCTTCCTAAGACATATTTACAAAGTCAGATACAGGAACACACAGAGTGTGGTCCCCAGCGAACAGAGTGAAAGAACTCCACCCCCTCATTCCAGAGAGCCTAAAATCCTTTGCAGCTACCCAGGGACATTCTGGAAATCCAGCTGGGGTAGAGGAAAAATCAGACTCCATCCTAGGGAGAGCAGAAAGTTTCAAGTAACTCCAGCTGGAGGAGGAGGAGAAAGAGGAAAAGGAGAAGGGGCTGCTTCTGGAATGCAGAGGGCTGATGTGACTGAGCCAGGAACCAGAGGAAAGTTGCAGAGGCCTGAAGAGGAAGGGAGGAGGAAGGGGATGGGACCAGGCAACACCTGGAGTGTCAGAACTTTCTTGTGGAATGAGAAGCACTTTATAGAGCTTAGTGGCACTTCCCCCAGGAAATGACAAAGAAGGTAGCCATTCCAGGGTGGCAAAAAGGAATGGGAAGGATGAGGTGCTTCCCCTAAAGTCCAAATGACACTCAGCGGATGTATCCAGCCAGTGCCCCAAGATGCTGGGCAGTGCGGGGGGTGGGGAACCAGACTGGGGCCTTGTTCTGAAAGCCTCAGTACAAGGACCCAGTATGTGGCTAGCCTCCCATCACACAGGGGGCCCTTCTCACTCTCCCCAGCCAGCCAGCAGAATGACTCTCAGATGTTCTCTCTCTCTCTCTCTCTCTCTCTCTCTCTCTCTCTCTCTCTCTCATACGTGCATGTCCCAAAAGTTATCAGAGGTCCAGGTCCAAGTAAAAAATTCTTCATCAAATATATTAAGAAATTTCCTTTGAGAGGGAGAAGTAGGAAGCAATAAACACACCAAACCCCATAGGGCATCTGGGTAAAAGGACCTCCCACTGGGCTTGGTGATTTGGGGGCATGACCTCAGGGCCTAGCTGCCCAGTGTGGTCCCGCTGATGCACTGTTCTCTATTCACATATGTTGTAGGGCTTTAAATGGAGCTTGGGACATGGTTCTGCTAGAGCTGTCTTGGGGACCCTTAAGACAGAAGAAACCCCATGGTTGAGAGCACTGTGGCTCTGAGGCCTCTCCTCCAGGACTACCTAAGGCATAGGAAGTGGCAGGATCTCAGGGACATGTTTTTTGAGGACTGGTTCCTAGAGGGTCAAGGAGGAGGTGGGCACACATATGCTGTTTTCTGATCCTCAGCTCCTTAGGACAGGGGCCCCCTCACCAGGGGACAGAGGTAGCAGCAGCAAGTCCTCATGACAGGCTGCTCCAAATCTCAGCAGCACTATAACAGCCCCTTTTTGCTAAGAAAACAGCCTCGATCCCCATGAGGCCACAGATCCTGACTGGGTTATCAGGGACCTACCCTCTCCCGCCTTTCTCCTGGGCTATCTCTGGCTACTCAGGAATAGGTTAAGAGAAAATCTATTAAGTATGTCCAACCTTTTCACATTGTGGCAGAACACTGTCATCTGTTAAGCTGACACTCAAAAATTCCTCTTCAATTGAGTTATCAAATAAAAACAAATCTATGTCTTAGGTAAGTTTACAGTTTTGTGTTGGGCTACATGGATAGTCAGCATTAACTATGTGTGCCCAAGGACCATGGTTAGACACATCTGCAACTAGCGCTTCAGACATCAGCAGAAGGGCAAGTCTTGCTGTGTACAGAGTCCTGTCTCATCATCACCAGACAGTTGTGGGCAGGGCTTTCATAGCAAATCAACCCACTTTAAGGAGGATACTCAGCTTTCAGCTTCCTGCCCTCCTTCTCTTTGGCCTCAAAAGGAGGAAGGTAGGGCTGATAGAGCAGGATCAGAACACCAGGTTTTGGGGCTGCAGGACAGGATCAGGGACAACTTGTTTCATTGATTTTTGGCCAATTTGCATGTACATGTGCATGCATTTTAAAATCAACAGAAGGAAAAGAAAATAACTACAAGGAGAAAGGAGCCTTTGGGTGACTTACTGCCAGGAGCAGCATGAATCAAGGACACATCTGTCAGCACATGACACAACCAACACACATGAGCGCACACACACACACACACACACACACACACACACACCAGTCACACATACCACATTCTCCAGTCCTCCTCACTGGAGCCAGGGTCCTTCACACTGACTTCTGGATCCATTTGCTAAGTTGCCTGCTGTTGTCCAGGTCTCTTCTGGCCTGTCTTTCTGGCCTTCGGCGCCCTGGCCTGCCAAGGCCCTTGAGGGCCATCTACCAGATGTAGCCTCCGTCATCTGCCTCACCCACCTCACCCTCCTCCTCCTCGGCCTCCTCTCCTGCCTCCTCTGTCTCCTTTTCTTCCTCATCCTCCCAGCCGACACCACTTCCATAGTCCCCTGAGAAACCCACGATGTCATCTGTTGGGGGAACAAGAGAAAGGCTGATAAGGAACCTCCACACTGCATCTACTTTCTGGAGGCCTAACCCACAAACATGAACCCAGGTGCAAGTCATTAGGAGGCTTCCAGTGCCACCAGCTCTTACCACAGTCGGGGTTCCCATGCATGCGTGTGCCAGTCAGCTCCAGGCCCAGCTGGTCCACGCACCAGCAGTCGCCACTGCTCTGGTCACACTGCATCTTCCGGTAGTAGCCATCCTCATCACAGCTCGGGATGAAGACACCTGAAGGTTAGAGCGGGAGCCCTGAGTGTGGGCTCTGGAGTCTTGTGTGTGAGCAGGGGTCCAGATAGCCTCAAAACCTGGCCAGCCTGGTACTCATACCCACCCCTCAAGAAAAGACACTCAAGGCTTGTTTCTTCCAGCACTACTGACTGAACACACAGACCTTCCTTCCGTAATGTCCCTAAACCACATGATCAGACTGCTTCAAGGGCACCATCAACTGCTGCTGTTTCCTGTGTCTCATGACCTTCATCTTGTTGGACATTCTGGCCTCATCATATTAGAAAGCTTGATCCTACTCTTGGCTTGTCTTCCTCTAATAATGTGGGGTTTCTCTTCCTTCTTCAGAGCCCACCAATCTCTCTCTCTCTCAGGTCCCCTTGGCATCTTCTGAGATGTTTTAGTTGAAGAATAAGAGCCACACAGACAACCAGGGTAGCATTGGGTACCTTACAGTGGGGAGCCTACGACACAGGGGCCTGCCTGGGAGGATAGATGAAACAGTTGCTTCCTCAGGGCTATAGGCCAGTGGGCCCAGTCAGCATAGCCTCATAGGTGCTTTGGGGGCTGGGTGCTCATTCAGTGTGCTGGTCTTGTCTCTCTCAATATACTACAAGGCCTGTGCTGTGTGCCTACCTCTCAGGATTGCTGTACCCTCAACATCACCCTGCAGATGCATGGGTCCTTGTCCCTACACAGCAGTCTGAGTTGATGTTTTGATCTGCATGTTGACTGTTTCCATGGCTAGTCTTTCCAAATGTTTACAGGGCCAAGAACCTTGTCTGCCTTGCCCATCAGTTCTGACCTAGGTTGGGCTGCTATCTTGTCTCTCCAAGGTGTTCGTTTATAGTTTATAATGTGAGTGAGCATCTCCCATGGAGGAACCCCACTCTAGCCTTAGACACATATCTCTTGCAATGAATTTAAGTACAGGATTCTCCAGCCCTGGCCTGGATAGCCATAAAGTACTTAAACACACTCCCTAAGGGACAGCTGAGGAGACTAGTGTCCAACAAGCCAATGAACCAAGAAGGGTATTTTCCTGTGCAGTTGTAGGCCACAGTCTCCTCTAGGTTCATCATGGGCCAGAAAGCAGGGCAGTTGGAATCTCTGGGCCTCAAAGAAGCTCAGGGCAGCACCCTTGGTCTACTCCTCTGCACCCTGCCTTACCTTGTTTCTTTTTGGCTGCCTCTTGGATCTGTGTACGCTCCAACTCTGCCAGGCAGGGGGGCTCTATAAAGAGAAGCAGCTTCAGGGTTGGCCCATGGTGCTGAAAGCACACTGAGTCCCCCAGACTTAGAACCCTTTGTGGGGGCTCTGCAAAAAGACAGTTGGTCTCCCACATCAAGCCACTGGGGTGGTGGTGGTATGCATTGATTCCACAAAGGTCCTCAAACAAGTGTAGGGCTCTTTTGGGTGGTGATACCCAGTGTCTAGGTAGGGGAGGCCACTATAGCTTAAGACAGGCTAATGATCCCAAGAGTCCCAGGATTCTTTAGGGATGTTGGCCCTCATAGGATGAGTTAAAAACATCAAAGGAGAGCTAGGCATGGTGGTTCACACCTTTAAGCACTGCACTCTGGAGGAAGATGCAGGTAGATAGCTATAAATTTGAGGCCATCCTAGTCTAATAGACAGTTCTAGGATAACAAGAACCAGATAGTGAGACCTTGTCTTAAACCAAACCAAACAAAACAAAAACAAAATTCAGGAGAGAAGAGAAGGTGGGACAGGCAGACACCACAGGCTGAGAAACCACAGGGGAATAGGAGGTTAAAAGGATGTTTGACTTAACTCCCAGGCCTGAAAATAGCTAGTGTCAGAGACCTCAGGGAGACCTTGACCTTTCAAGCCAGAGTTTTGCTTGGTAGTAAAACAGGACAGTCCAAGCCTTCTTTGCATGCAGAAGGGATGGACATGAAGAGCCTGGGGAGTGAGGCATGTTGGAGCAGCACTGGGAGCAGGCAGGCCGATCAGCACAGAGGGCAGAAAGGCTGCTTGTGGACCTCACACCACAGAGGGATGCATGTGTCCCACAGTGCTGTGCACCCACTTCCGTTTGTGCTCACCACAGCCTCTGAATTAGATATTCATACTTCTCAGTTCAGACATAACTCTCAAAGATGAGGCCACTTGTTAGAGACCCCAGAGCAGCATACAATAGAGCCCTAGCCAAGCCTCAGCCTGTAGTTGCAGATGCTTCTCACTTTGACCATACAGTGGTTAGGGAGGCAAGCACTGGGCCTACCCCAGCTGCTGGCCAGGCAGCTTGCTTGGGACCTTAGTTTCCCCATCATTTTCCTCTTGGCCAAATGACTTCTAAGCACACATCCAGCTCTGGCTCTGAGCATATACAGCATACAGATGTCACGCAGCAGGCGTGGTCATGCATGGCTGTAATCCCAGCACTCAGGAGGCTGAGGCAAACAAGGAGATCACAAGTCCAAGGCCACCCTGGGATACAGAGTGGCTTATAAGCCACCTTGGCCTAAATGATATCCCATCTCAAAAAGATGAAAGAAATACAAACAAAAGTAAAACATGGGTGTGGTGTTGCATGCCTGTAATCCCAGCAGTGGGAATTATAGGAAAGGTCAGTTTCAGCTACACGGTGAGTTCCAGAACAGCCTGGGGTGTATAAAATCCTGTCTCAAAAAAAAAAAAAAAAAAAAAAAGTCTTCATGTGTGGAGGGCTAATAATAAGTTACATAATCACTTGTTTGGGGCAAAGATGTGTCCATCAGAAGGAGAACCACTGAAAAGCTAATTTGTCTTCAACTCCAAGACTCTCGTTGTACAATCTCTTGCACCATCCCCTCTCAGATTCTCATATTGTGTGTGTATGTGTGTTTATCATGTGTGTATGACATATGTGTATATATGTTTGTGTGTGTTCATGTATTCATGAAGGCAGGCATGAGCCACCATACCACATCAAGCATGTGAAGGTCAGAGGACACCTTTGTGGAGACAGTTCTCTCCTTCTACCTTTATGTAAAGTTCTGGGGCTAAAACTCAGGTCATCAGGGTTTTACCACAGAACAAGCTCCCTAGCCCCCATACTTATTTATTTTTTCATACTCTTATGTAAAGGCACTCAAAACACATAAGCTTCAGAATCCACACAATCCAATCCACCTGGAAGCCTGCCCAAGGAGAGAGCTAAGTGTTGGCAGCCCTGGGTTCTAATTGATGAGAGAAGCCCACATAGATAGAGCAAGGAGGTGGGATGGGATGGCTCTAAGCTTGTGACCAAAAGGCAAATATTATGACTCCTGAAGAGAGACTGAGCCCCGCAGGAAGGAAGCCAGTGCCAGAGAGCCATGGGTAATACTCACTTTCCCTCCAGAAGCAGAAACACCACTCAGCAGTTGAGACGCGACCATCTTTGTAGGTATCGCAGGAGTTGAAGAAGGGGCGGATGCAGACCTCGTATTTGTCCAGGTTGATGGCAGCCAGTTCCGTCTGGTCCAGGAAGAGGTCTCCACTGGTGTCCAGCTTAGAGAACATCCAACCAATGGAATCCTTGCAACTGGTCCCCAGGCTCTTGTCTAACCCTAGAGAGGAGACTGGAATTCAGGTATGCTCTGTTGTCTGTTCATCCATCTCTTTACATATTTCTCAGCCCCAGCCAGACTTCTGTCCAAAGTCAGGTTAACCTGAAGCCTAAACTTGAGGTACAGAAAATAAAGAACAGCCCTTGCCTCTACCCACTCACCTCCAGTGTTGGACCTGAACCACATAAAGCCCATTTTATAAGCCCTTCTTATAAGTTTCCTTGGTACTGGGGATCAGATCCAGGGCTTGCAAGTATGCTCGGCGATACTCTCCCTAGCTATATCCTCAGGCCCAGAAAACAGCGTTTCTTCCCTTTTCCTTGGCTACTCCCTGGAGGCCCTAAGCTCTATCATATCATGGCTGAAACCAACCGACCTCCCTTTTTCCAGGTTCACATCTCATTGGGGGTTCACATCATAGGCTCAGGATCTGGCAGGGGTAGGCTGGCCCTGTGACATCTATCTCCCAATCCCAACCCACCCCAGGCAAAGCATTGGTTCCCCCATGCTACCTGCAGGGCTGGCTGCACTGCTGGCTGAGCCATTCTGCTTGGAGTTCTCACGAAGGAGCTGGAACCAGTCGCGGAGCCTATCTCCCAGGTCAGCCAGGTCCTGCCCTGTGCAGGTCTCTGTAGTGCAGAACAGATTTTTGAGGATGGATAAGGTAAAGCAGCAGACCTGGAGACTGGGCAATGTTAAGGGAAGCAGAAGCAGGAAGGGGGAAGGGCTTTCTCTCTTCTACTCTCCTACCCCCACCCCTTGTTCTTGCCCTATTTTCCACTCAGAGTCTAGCCAGGCTCCTTGTAAAAGGGCTACCCTCTTCTCTCCCTCTTCCCCAACACCCAGGGAAGAGAAAAGGGATGAAACCCTGGCTTCCTGTTCTAAGCTACCAGGATCCCAAACCACACTGGGTCCAACTCCTTCTCCTGTTAGGGCCAGCAGTCTCTTCCCACTCTGCAAACTATCCTACTGTCCTGAAGGGTGTCCAGGTTTCCTGACTAGGCCCAACATCCTGGGCCTAGCTATGGTTAGACACTATGGTTACCTGACTTGCCATCAGCGGTAGACGTGGTAGCCTGTTCCGTAGGACAAGGACATGGGCCCTCACACCTCACTGCCAGCTGCTTGCTGCTCAGGCACGCCTGCTGCTCCAGCTTACACTGCAGGAGAGAGCTCAGGCTAGGTGATGGGGGGTCAGCTATAGGTCCTGCAGCCAGGGGCCCTGAGAATTTCTATCACTCTGGAAAGAACAATCATGGGTTTTTATACTTGTTGGAGAACATCAAGGCTTGAGGTGGAAGCCAGATAGCCTGGACCTTTACTGACAGCTTCCTGCCCACAAGATACCTTGTCTTCTCATGTGGGACACATCTTCTCCCCTCCTCCCCATCTACTCCTTCTTTTTTTCTTGTTCCCCTCTTCTTCCTCACTCCTGTCTCTTTCTATCTTCTTTGTAAGCTCCCTGGTTCCTACATGTACTCTCAGCATACTCATTGTTCATTCTCACCTCACTTTCTTCCCAACCCCACCCTGTGACCACATCCACTCAGCAACTTCAACCTCAGCAAGGAACTCTTATATCCACATCTTATGCCAACCAAAAAGGTCTCCCCAGGGCTGGGGAGTTAGCCAGTGGTTAAAGTGCTTGCTGGACAAACATGGGGACCTGAGTTTGGATCCTCAGAAATCATGTCAATACCAGGTAGGCATGGGCCTCCATCTGTAACTCTAGCCTCGGAAGGCAAAAATAGGAAATTCCTCCAGAAAAATCTGGCTACTAAGAAGACTAGCCCTATCACTAATATCACTGGACTTTCAGTTTAACTGAGAATCCCTAATGCAATGACAAAAAAGGAAGTATGGAGAATGAGTTCTAACACCAACCTGGACCCAAAAACAAAAACAAACAAAAAATGAGGTTTATTCAACTCAACCCTAGCCAAGCAGCCCCAGCTTCTTACTTCTAGAAATGTTACTAACCATTACCTATGCTTCTCTAGAACTCTTAAGTTTGCAAAATGCTCTCACAAATATCATCTGTCCTCTCAAAATTTCACAAGGTAGAAATCTGTTCCCTCCCAAGGCTGCTTCCCTACATCTTCTAATGGGGTTGCAAGGGTGCTGCCCAAATCACCCTCTGCTGGCTGGTGAGCAACAAGACAGGAACATAGAAGTCCTTTGCTCAGGCAACTTTGCTCATGTGCTTCCTCCAGGGCTCTTAATACTTTTGTGAGCCTTACCCTTACTGACTGCATTTGCATTACCTGCATTAACTACATTTTTTTTGTGTGTGTGTCTCTTCCCAGCCTTCCACCTGCCCATGGTCAGATTGCCCTGCCAGGGCTGAAGGGCTGCATTGAACACACTGACTGAACTCATCAATCCTGGGAACTCTTCAAGGTGTCAGTCAGTGGTCCCTCTGTTCCCTGTGGCATTTGGGCACACCTCACCTCCACCTCACATAGGACCAAGGCTCCTCACCACTGAACTGTAGGTGTGGCCATCAGAGCCACAGACTGAAATGAGCTGGGCCATATGACAGGGCTTGCAGATGGAGTCTTTGCTTCCATGAAGTTTCAGAGAAGGCTGCTTGATCCTATGAGAATGGGTGGGGGAAGATGTGAAGTTAGAGGTAAAAATCAGAGAGCTGGCAGAAGGTCCAGGAGACCCTTTCTGACAAGAGTCCAGTCCATTGATCTACAGTAGATTACTCACCCATGCTACCCATTCTCACCAACCCCCAACTCTCCCACTGCCGCATCAAACCCAGCTCCTAAGAATGGACAAACTGGGCAGGACATGGAGGACATGGGCCCTCCTTTGGCCTTTTCCTAGGAGCAAAGTCAGGTCTGTTTGTAAGAGGAATCAACCACCCAGGTAGTAGCATGTTTTTCAATAGAGTTAGTTATTCATTAACATTTGCAAAATGGGAGAGGTGGTATAAAAACCTCAAATGTCAATGCCTCCTCCTCCACAGGCCTCAGAAACTACAGTCTTCAATATTTTGTGAAATCCCCACATATCAGAACAGGAGGCTCTGGTTGTGTGGTCTAACCTATCTGTCTTAGACACACAGGGCACCCAGGTCAGAGAGGAGCTGTAGTTCCCTAGGTCTCAAGAGTATTTGATAAGATGAGGCTGTCTCTGTCTGTTTGTCTCCCTTTCTCCCTCTCCCCCTCCTACTATCCCTCTTTCTACTCATTTATGGAAAGCCAGTTGCTATGAGGTAAGACTGAGAGTCCCCAAATGTCCCTATGGGGTATTCTGATGACTAGGAACTCACATCTCCAACAGCCAGGGGACAGGGGGGAACAGGGACACTCCAACCCTAGCTTTTCCTGTATTTCCACATAATTCTGATGTTTGAATCTTCACAAATATCATCTCCTTTATCCTCAGACATCAATCAATCCACAAAAAAATAAAAATAAAAAAAAAAACTCTCAAGGCAGGATTTCATCCCTGATTCTTTCTTCTTCTCATGGAGGCCATGTCTTCTTGTCCACCTAAACCCCTGCTTGCTGGTGAACATAAAGACCTCAGAGGGAGTCCTCTGTGTCATCCTCTATTACCACAGACTCTGAGCCAGAACCAACCAAACCAATAGAACCAATCCTGAAGTCCTGACCTTCTGAAACATCAGTTCTCAACCTGTGGGTCCTGGCCCCCTTTGAGTAAAACGACCTTTTTCACAGGAGTTGCTTAAAACCATTGGAAAATACAGATATTTACAATCATGATTCATTACAGTAGAAAAATTACAGTTATGAAGAAGCAACAAAAATAATTTTATGGTGGGGGTCCAGTTACCACAACAGGAGGAACTGTATTAAAGATTTGCAGTGTTAGGAAGGTTAAGAACCACTGCTCTGAAACAGTGTGATCATGTGTTCTTGTTCTGAGCCACTAATGTGTGTTTTGCAACAGGAGGTGCCTAGTACGAAAGAAGGGGATCATGGAGCCCCACCTCCTGATGAAAACAGCCCTTTCTGAGGCTCCTAACTCCTGTTACTCACCTGTGCTCTAGTTTCTTGCGGCTGATGCACATAGCCTGCTGGTAGCCTTGGGCAATGCACACCTTGTGACGACTGCATTTCATCTTCTGGCAGGGGTCCTTGGTAGTGTCCAGGGCTGTGGGGACAGAAGGTGGGGACACTAACCACCTAGGAAGACCCAGGATCCACATCCCAACTGCAGACCTCAAAGGTCCCTCTCTCCGGCAGCCCTTGGTAATATTTCAAGTCCTGTGCCCAAGGTGCCTGGCTGTTTAAAGAGCCTTAGAGCAGAGCCATTTCTCTTCTGTTCTCATGGGTGTCAGTCTCCCTCACACACCTGGGAGGGACAAGTTACCTTCATCTCCTTGCTGATTGTCCTCCCAGCTCTTGATGTAGTCATCCTAGGAAGGGACAGAGGAGTGGGAGAAAGGAAAGGTCCTGGTTACGTCTCAGGGCTAGGGCTCAACTACTACAGGGAACAGGATGGGAGAGGCCTGAGCCACTATTTCTACATGGCAACGACAGCTGCCCATCCAGGCACTGCCCATAGC
Organism: Psammomys obesus; assembly: GCF_907164565.1. Classification (NCBI taxonomy): domain Eukaryota; kingdom Metazoa; phylum Chordata; class Mammalia; order Rodentia; family Muridae; genus Psammomys; species Psammomys obesus. The sequence continues at coordinate 15,774,606 of NW_026585626.1, read as the reverse complement.
CTCCCCACTCTTGATATCCTAGAACTCTTTCCAGTCTCTCCCACAGAGGACCTCTCCCCATCCCATACTGGTATTGGCAAAGGAGGATAAAACAGGATGTGGCCTGAATTGTACTCACTTCTACTTCCTGGAGACAGGCCACCATGGAATCCGCAGGAAATGAGCAGAAAAAAAGGAGAAAGACGGGAGTTGGCTGTGAGGCCCACCCTCATACCATGAGTCTAGGGCATCCCTGGCCTTCTTTAGCTGTGACACAAGTCTATAGGCCCAATCCCCAGCAACACCAATTGGAGGTTACTACCATGTCTTCTGCACAGGAAATCCGGAAGCTGTAAGAAATTCCCATGGTTTTGAAAGGGCAACAAACCCTAGCCCAACCCTAGCCCCACCACCAAAGCAGATGGCTGTACTTCCTAGAAACTGTGTCTCATGCCTCTGCCCTGGGCATCTGGGAAACAGCACCCAGTTTCTCCTGATGCAGTCCCTTCTTTGTCAGGCACCCTGCTGTCACCTTCCCACCCTGTGAGGGAAGTGTGAGGAAGAGCCCTCTCTCTCAAGCTGTAAGAAAGCGGGATTCCTTCCTGTCGACAGAAGTCAGACCGTTCACACTGGGAAGGAGACAGCAGTGTCAATAGTAATGAAGTCCCTGATTATCATGGTCCAGGGAACCTGAAAAATCCTTATGGGTCATGTGAGCTAGCCCTTCATGAGTAGAAGAGGCTAGAACACTCAGGGATGGACAATTACTTGATTCAGATCACACCTTCACTGAACCAGATCTCCGATGTCCAGGATAGCTCAGTCTTCCCACTACAGCACAGGGTCTCTGAGACTGGAGGCCCTTGGAAACCTCCCCACTCTTCCATTCCATGGCCCATGGACCCCAACCTGGCCAGAGGCAGAAACCTTCCCATAGGCTCACCTCTCTTGCACAAAAGTGCCAATGCTCTTAGCTTCCTCCCTTTGCCCTTTGAGGTCATCAGTTTCCAGGGTACCTGGAAGAAACTCTGCCAGGTGGGTAGGAACAACTTCTGGGATAATTATTCCTGAGAACTTGCCACCAGCCTTTTCTGCATGGGACACTGAGGAGAAACCACACGTAGCTACCTGCAACCCATCCTGACCTTTGCCATACCCGAGTCTGAGATGTGAAAGAGTCAGGGTAGCATGGGCCTGGTGTTTAGCTGTTATGCCCAGGAGAAGGCATGGGGTGCTGGTATTAGAGGGTGCCCCAGGGGGAACAACAAGGGCACACAATGAAGCCCATGAGGGCATTGGAGGCCTCATCTGGAAACTGGCAGGCAATGAGACATCAGGGATGAGTGCTTCCAGGTCAAAGCCAAGTAGGTAATGGTTAAAATAAATGGCTCATGCATTCAGGCCTACCTAGGTGCATACCTGTATGCTACTGGCATGTATTTTGTGTTTGTGTGTGTGTAGTGTTTGTGCAGCCATGTATGCACATACATCCTCCTTACTTGTATTGACATGTACATAAGCATACAGATATGCAACACATGAGCCCAGGCGCAGTTAAGGCCATCATCTGCCAGTGCCAGATAGTATCCAGAAATAAAGTAGCAGACCCCATTTCTGTGAACATTCTCCAGTTTTCACACTCAGTGCAGCCCTTCTGTCTCTTCCATAGATAGGGAAGGTATTAAGAAATGGGTAAAAGAGGAGGGAGGGCCCAGAGATAGACAGACTTCCTGGGAGGGAGGGTCTAGCTCTTAGGATACCTCTGCCTGCCTCACTTGCTCTCTGTCTCTCCCATCTGGCCTCTCCACCAATCCTTGGCTCTCCTCACCCTGGACACCACAACATACCCAAGCAGCTAAGTATATCCCAGCCCTTGGGCTCAGGATCAGACAGGAGAAAGAGCAACAGAACCCAAATGCACAAGGCTTGCTCTGGAGGTCATAGGATAAATCCCACTCCTACCACTTTGCCTCTTTTTTCTTTTTCTTTTTTCTTTCTTTCTTTCTTTCTTTCTTTCTTTCTTTCTTTCTTTCTTTTCGTTTGTGGGAGAGGGCAAAGGATGGCAGCTCAGTTCTAGTCCTTCTCCAACAGCACCTCAGGCTGAAGGTGTCCTCTGCCCAGAGCCTCCTTTACCAAGGATAAGAAGTAGGCTGAGAATCGCCAAAAAGCTGAGGCCTGCCAGCATTACCAGAGCTGGGGTGGAAATAGGTACCAGCCTTTGGGGTTGGGGGGGGGAGTCTCCTGCTGCCTCCCATCGTTTCCTGGGAAGATGGAGGGGATAGAGTTGTGAAGTAGGAGAGAGAACACATGGTGTTGCATGCCTACAATTCTAGCACTCAGGAAATGAGGAAGAGGATATCCAGCTCAAGACCAGCCTGGGCTATGTATTGAGACCCCATTTCAAGCACAGAGGATGCTGAGGTTGCCTGGGATTTGGGGAGCAGGTGTGAATTGACTGCCCTTGGCCATCAAGATCATTGCCCCCAACACCCACCCACTCCACCACTGGAGTGGGCAGGGCCTGAGGTGATCTATAATCTTCTATGATCTTCCCACTCTGGAGTACCCACTGAGTGCTTTGGAGCCCACTCATATACTTCAGTTGAAACCCACTTTAGAACCCTTGGGACTCAGTACAAAGTGGCTACTTAAAGCTTAAGGCCAAGAATGTCTGATTAGAAACTTAAGAATCCACCCATGCTTTGCCCCAACCCTGGGAGGAGACAGCCTCCATGCTGACTTTGGGGTCAGAGGAGTGCCTTTAGAGAATCCATCTAAGTCCTGTGACCCTTCTGCCTTGCATAGTTGGGCAGGGCCTGGAGGGATTCCACAGTTCAGAATCCCTTGCATTTCAGCCCCTCACTCTGGTGAGGGTAGCAGTAACCAGTCAGGATGAGGACAGGAGTTCCTGCAGCTATCCAGGGTCCTGGCTTCCCCTTGCTAGTGCCTCAGGCACAATCCTGGCAGCTGAAGCTTAGCCACCCCTCTCCTGGCCTCTCTCAGAGAATGCACCCTATAGTGAAGCTGTTATGTCAACAAGAGACACAGATTTGGGTACAGAAAATGGGGGCAAGAGATGAAAGGTGAGGGACCCCTGAAAGCTGAAAAAAAGAGGGGTCACTCCTGGGGAGCAGAGTCCAGTGGGGATGTGAGAGGAATTGCTTCCCATATGGTCACAGGGAGTAGTGACAAAGGCATCTTACAGGCAACACGGGAATGGTCATTCTGGGGAAGAACTGGGGAAACATGAAGGTCAGATGGAGGCCAGTACCATCTATAAGCAGATGAAGGTTATTGTGGTAACGTGGGAATTACACCTATTTATGGGGAATATCTATTTATGGTACCCAAGTGGGCTTATTAGTGGCTGTGAGAAATGATCAGATAAGGATACCTGTGTCTTCCTGGGACAGAGGATGCCCTATGACTCTGCTTCGATCCATCCTTACCAGACAGGTTTTGTAAGTCTTTCTCCAGTGCTCTGAAGCACTGGAGCAGAGAGGAGATGAGTGGGTACCAGAAGGTCAAGACTGATAGAGGAGCATGCCTCTCTTCCCTGGCTAATGCATTCAGTGGGATCACAAAACAGACAAGTGAAGAAAAAAGAAAAAAGCTTCTTGAATGTATGCAACACAATGTTTGAAAGAAATGGTTATTTTAAAGTAAGTTCCCAGGCTGGGCAGTTTCAGCTCCAAGCCCCAGGTTCCATTCTTTGGAGCACAGAAACTGTGTACTGTAGTTCACTTACAATTTCAGCATTCCAGAGGTAGAGGCAGACAGATCAGAAGTTCAAGGTCATCTTCAGCTACATAGTGAGCTCAAGGCTACCCTGGGACATAGGAGACCATGTCTCTTTAAATGAATAAATAGGAAATAAGTTCTCTCCAAGTACTTTGCAGTAACACAATTAAAAATGACAAAATTTCTTTTTAGAGGTATAGGAAGACAGGACAACTAGGCAGAGGCTGATAAGAGCCAGGCCTGGCATTGCCATTCCCTGCCTTGAAGAGATACCTGGGGAAAAGGCTGCAGGCCAGGAGTATGTGCTTCAAAGGCCACTCATCCACAAAGCTCAGGCCCCTCCCCTGTACTACATGGGCCAGGAGGGAGAAAATGTGCAAGTTTCCCAATGTCCAGCCATCATTAAGGACTGCTGGTGTTAGTTAGTTAGTTAGCCATCATTAAGGACTGCTGTTGTGTGTTAGTTCTGGTCAAGCTCAGGACAGCCAGAGTAAGGCCAGTAGGCTAAGCTCACATTATCTCATTTCTTCACCTCTACCAGAGCCTTGCGGTTAGAAACAGCAGCCATTGTCTCCCTCTGAAGGAGCTTACATACATGTAGAGTGCCACGCTGCCCTCTCCAAGCCATTTCACTTCCTTCCCCACCGCCTCTGCCTCCCCTACCAGCCTCTCTGGTCCACACCAGTCCTTCTAGACAGCGGGCCTTAAATCCCTGCATAACTCCCTGTTGGCTTTACATTCATTTTCCCTAGGTCAGTACCTAGTGGCCCTTTTTTCTGATCATGTGCCCTATTTACTACTTGAGCAGTTTGCACTCATTTATTTAGAAGGGTAGATGGATAGATATATAGACAGACAGACAAGACAAGATAAGAGAAAAAAAATATTTCTATCAATGTTAACAAAGTATTTCCACTGCAGGGCAGAGATGCAGAAAGCATTTGACATCTTTTTGCTCTCCCCTCCTATTCAAATTTCCTTGCAATGAACATATATTGCTTTTACAGGAAAGGGGGGAAGGAATCACTGTAAATGTTACATTTAGAAACACTCTCTTGGTTCCACAATACCCCCCAGAAAAAGGTTCATCTTTTCATCTGTGCCTGGGCACCTAGTCTAATGTCCACACAGGGATCTCTCAGCAGGCCACAGCTTTGAATGGCTGCCTTCTCCACTTGGTACAAATGTTCATGAGTTATCTCCCCCCCAGCCCCACCCTTGCCTGTTTATCCCACCTTGGAGACTCTAGTGTCGCTCTGGTGACACCCAGCAATGTCACTGTTTCTGCTTCCCTCTGCCATATTTACACAGCCAATTCCTCAAGGGAAGATGCCATATGAAATTCAACTTAATTGCCCAGCACCCAGTGCACAGGAATAATGCCAGACACAACAGCTAATGCCTTTTCAGCAAGTACCACTGGGGAAGCATTATGCTAAGTGCAGTCTACTCACTAAACTTACTGTTGCTATCTTCATTTCTCCACTGAAGCTCAGTGCTATTAAGTGACTAATAAAGGATCCCACAGTAATTGTATGGCAGAATACTGCCCCCCCAATAACCTGAGTCCCCAACCAGCACACCATAAATGTTAACTGATAAAAAAAGAGTCCTAGGTTCGGTGGAACCGGGAAATCCAGGATACAGTAGTTTTTCCTACCATGTCAACATGCTTCAGGGAGTCCTGAAGTCAAAAGAGAGGGTTTGGCATTTCAGAGGAAGATTTTTTGTGGGATGGGGGGAGGGCTCCCTTCTCCAGTCTCTTTCCAGAAATCCCTCCACTTCACCCACCCCTTGGTCTGCAGGTTTGGAGTTAACCCATCTCCTGCTTTGATCTCTGCAGCTCAGCTCAGTTGCCATGGAGACAGGCCCACTGCACCAAGCTGGAGGAGCCATGATGTGTGCAGGCTTAGTGGGCTTAGGGGCACATGCTGGGTATTTTGGAGGCTGTTTACCTCCTGACAGTTTAATTAGCACCCAAATCACCAGCTCACTTCACAGCTTGAGTTAACCCAATCACTTCCATTTGCTGGGGGCAGTGGAGGAGGCAGGGAGCCCAACAGAACTGCTGACTTTAGGTGAGATGTGAGACCCACCCTCTCTCTGCAACAGTGTGATGAGGAAACTGACCCCTTACCCCATGACCATCATGGAGTCAGGATGCTGCGCTCCTGCTTGGCCCTACCACTGGATGCCAGGCAATAGTCCCCTACCCTGCACAAACTCTACTTCCTTATCTGTAAAACAGGGATGATCCCTCACTATTCTCTGCAATACCCAGAACCGTAATGGAGGGCTTGGGAACATGTGGGACAGAAACTAGCCCAGCTTCTCTGTGTGCTCCTGACAGCATGGGGACAGTGTGGTGACAAATATAGACTTCTGCCATCATTGCTCAGTGAGGAGACTGTCACAGCACATTTACAGGACAGACATCTATCATGAGACTTGGCTTCTGTAATTCTGTTGGCTTTTTTTTTTTTTTTTTTTCTTAATAGATCAAGAATCTCTAATTTTGGATTTTTCAAGATAGGATTTCTCTGTGTAGCCTTGGCTGTTCTGAACTCTACAAAGACCAGGCTGGCCACAAACTCACAGAGATTCATCTTCCTCTGCCTCCTGAATGCTGAGATCAAAGGTGCTCACCACCACCACCTGGCTAAGAATCTCTAAAAATGTCAGTGAGCCAGGCCTCACCTAAGCTCCAACAGGCCTGGTGTCTGACAATCATTTCACCTTGTTCCAGAACCCATGTAACTGGTGCTGGAATGTGTCTCACCCTTGGGGAAAGCCCGGAGTTGGGGGTGCCTTATAGGGTAACTTCTCTCTCTTCCAAGAAACAACCACAGCCAGAAAAAGGGTTGAGGAAGGGAGAGGTGAGGCTGCCTGGCACAAACTCTGTCTCAGTGAAAGGGAGGGCTGGCTGGGACAGGGGCATCATTAAACACCTGCTTCTCTCTCATAGGGCTGTGTCCACTGTGTGAGGCCTGGGCAAACAGATGGAGACAGGCATCTGGGAGATGCTGCCCACCCCCCATCTCAAGAATTTCCTCCAAAGATAAAAATATGCTTCTCATTGCTCCCTGCATGCTAAGAGCCTGGCCCAGGGTTAAAGTATGTCTGCACCAATGCCCCTTTAGACAAGGCCAGAACATGATGCCCCCCTCCCCAAGAACCCTTTCCCTTCATGGCCTGAACCCATGGTACTGTGTCCAGCAAGGGTTTAAAGGATTGTGGGAAGTGGTGAAACCCATCCTCGTTGTCACTTTCCACTGTGTGAACATTTCTGTGGAGTACCCATGACACTCTGAACAGTACTGGGGGTGGATCACATGAGACAATCTATCTCCAGATCATGCCCCAATGGGCTTATGATTACAGGAGAAAAGTGACAAATACATTAGCTGCTTCAGCAAGAGGGCCCTTGAGAAGTGTGGGGCAGGAGCATCAGTTCAACTTTGATGAGCCTGAATCCAACCTAGAATATATGACAGCCTGACTTTAAAAAAAAAAAAAAATACCTAAGCTTTATATCCGGCCTAGGCCAACACCGAGGTCTTCCCTATCCACAGCCCTAATACCATCCACAAGGCCCCCAGAAGAGACAGGAAGATATTGTTACAGGCTGTATGCCTGGGTTCCGCCCTACCCCAAACTCAATACAGAGGTCCTAAACTCCAATGTGAGGGTGATATTAGGTGGTGACAACCTTAGGAAGTAACTAAGCTTAGATGAGATCATTAGGCTAGAACACTTATGATAAGGCCAGAGTCCATATAAGAAAAAGAAGAAAAGGGTTGAGAGAGAGGGAGAGCACATTAGCAGTAATTCTAGAGGACCAAGATTCCTTTTCCAACACCTCCATGAGAGCTCATGGTTGTCTGTAACTCCAGTTCCAGGCACACACATGGTACGTACATGCAGGCAAAACCAACTGTACACATAAGATAACATGAACAATGTTTAAAGAAGAGGAAAACACCGGTGCTTAGGTGTCCTCTGGTGAGGACACAGCCAGAAGGCCGGAACCCAAGTAGGGAAGCCCTTGTCAGTCAGTACGGACCTGCATCTTGAACATCGACTTTCTGGCTTCTGGTCTATAAGAGGTAAAGCCCTGTTGCGGAGGTCCACCCATCTACGGCACCTGCAGCAGATAAGAAATAACAAAGGGAGCCGGGTGGTGGTGGCACACACCTTTAATCACAGAACTCAGAAGGCAGAAGCAGGAGGATCTCTGTGAGTTCAAGGGCAGCCTGGTCTACATAGTGAGTTCCAGGACAGCCAGAACTGCATAGAGAGAAATAATGGAGATAGCTGCTGTGGGCTGAGGTGCCAGAAAACCTACTGTCTGTCATAGAGCCTTCCTGGGGAGGAAAAGAAAAGCCTTTCCTTGAACTTTCCATCCAGTCAGGGAGGGGGTGGGGCAAGGAATGCTCTTGTTCCCCTTTTCTAGGGTCTCAGAATGCTCAGGATTTATTGGATCATTTTCATTAATGTCTGTACATTAAACCAATGAGAAGGAGCAAGGTTGAGAAAAGCAACAGAGTTGCCTCAGGCTCACACAGTTAATCTGTCTTCCCAATAGGAAGAAAAACAAAGCACTCTGCCTGGGCCCTTGGGACCTAAGGCAGGACAGAGCTCTCCCATTCCTCAGACAGTTCTGACCTAATGGAGAGTACGGTAACATGGGCTGTCTGTCCTCTGAGAACTGCTGAGAGACAAGAGAAGCATCTGCAGCTCCATTGAGCAGCAAGCCTCTTATAATCCCTCCCTTCCAGGCTCCTCACATCCATCACCATACTAACCTGTCTGGAGATGCTAATCCTCTGGTGGAAGAAGAGTCAGAAACCAGTGTGGAGGAGAAGGCCAATGAAGGACCTGGCCTGCTCCCAACTCAAATTGTAGAATCCCAGCTGACTCACTTTTGGATCCTCACAATCCCACACCCCCTCACAACACATGCACTTATTGTCCCTACACTCACGATGGCTTAGAGGTTGAGAGTAGTAGAGGACAGTCATCTGGGAACCGCTCTGCCACTTTTCCATGTTACCAGCCTATTGGCATGCACAAAGACAAGAGACTAGCACACAGCCAGCAGTAGCAACCCCACCCCTTGTGCTGTAACCTCTGGGATCACCATGAAGGCCTGGGTGCACATGCCCAGATCTACAGCAGATGACGGATTTAATCAAGACACTGTACCATCCTTGCCATGAAGAATGAGGCATGTTGTAGGTCAGCACTAAAGACAATATTCCATCTGATGTGTTCCTTATGGAAGAGGAAGGCTGCAGGGGATAGCCTTCTTCTTGGGCAATCCAAAGTAGCTTTTCAATCAGAAGCTGAAGCTCAAAGGGCTGATGAGCCATGCTTGCTATATGCTGTGGGAAGAACCTGAACCCAGGCCAGGCTGTCCTAGAACTCTGCACTCCCTATACCTCTTTGGATATTACTAGGCTAGGGTAGAGAATAGGCTGGTGGCAGGCTGCTGAAGATACTGGGTCTTTGTCATCCTTCCAAGGAAATGCTCCTCCTTCCCAGGACAGTCTCGGAAGCTGATCCGACACTAGCCAGAGGACACTGGTTTCGTTAGAGTTGACCATTCCTCTCTGATTCAGTAAAAATGAGGAATGTCAGATATCCTGAAAACAAAGCTGAATTACATGATCTGGATTCAAGTCCAAGTTCTGGGGCTGGGGATGCAGCTTGGTTGGTAGAGTGCTTGCCTGGTGTTCAGTTCTCAGCACTGGAGAAAAAGCGCACAGTAGTATATGCTTGTGATCCTCATCTGGGATGCATGAGCCTGCCTCAAAGGAACAAAATGACAACGAAATCCCAGCCCTGCCCCTTCCTAAATGTGGATCCCCAAATAAGGTCTCTGTGTCTTGGTTTCTTTGACCATACAAGGGTAGAAGCACAAGACACAGTGCATCCTGGGAAGGTTCACTGCCATCACCAACTCTACATGGGTTAACAGTGTGTCTCTGGGTGCCAAGCACCATATCCTCCACTCACAAACATAATTAAAATTTAATACAAGTGGAGTGCAAAGCAGAGAAGAGCCAAGAAGAAAGAAAACAGTCAGTTCTTCCCAGACAAGCTCTTTGGAGCCCACTCTAAAGATGCAGTATAATGGCTTTTTCTTCTCAAGTACCCCTATCAGCAAGGCCCATAGACAAGTCTGACCCAGCTTGGCAGGGAATAAATCTAGATATCAGATCAGTGAAGAGCAGAACTCACTGCCCGAGGCAGGGAACTTGGGAGCCATGAAGCCAGGCATAGCCCACTAGACTCCTAGCCACTCCATCATAAATCTGTTCTTCCCTGGGACAACAGTAGCAGGCATTAGAGAAGACCTACAGGCCCAGGATGTGAGAGCCTTGCACCCACTATAGGGGAGGAGTTCTCTGCTGGCAAAGCTTGCCTCTGATAATCCTAGTGCTCACAGAATGGTAAACTGAAGGTGGACCTCACCCAGCCAATCCCACATCCCACGTACCCAGAGCCTCTCCCTTCTCTGACCCCTCTGATGTGATCTCCTCCATCTTCCCTACTCATCTATCAACAGTTTGATGACACAGCCCCTCATCCATGTTACTGATGCCCTGGAATCTGCTCCCTGAGCACAGCCTACCCTCTTGCTTGCCTCTCTCTCTCCTACAGACTGGTGGCCCTGTGCCATCTGTGATCACCTATGAACCAGAGTCAAGCTCAACCTGGCAGTCCCTTAGGGACTCAAAAAAAAAAAAAAAACCCTTCCTTTTTCATGCTTTCATATTTTTCAGAAGAGTTGACTCAACAGAGATGAATATAAGCGCTACTGTGTGTGACCGGAGGCCCACAGCTCTTAGGGTAAGATGGGAAATGTGTACAACACTGGCAGAACCCTTAGATTAATTCTGTGCACCACACCACTCCAGGAGGCACCATTCTCATTGTGGCATAGCTACGCAAGGCAGGGTGTCTGAGACAGAAGTTTCCATTCTGCCCTTCAGTAGAAGCTGCCAGAGGATTCCCCAAGGCCAAGCCTTCCAGTCTTTGTCCTACTTCTCTCTCTGACCCCATCCTCCTGCAGCAAGGGCTCCCAGAAATGGGCTTTAGGGAAAACCGACATTTTCAAAGCACAAATCACCCCCCCCCATCCACCACCAATGCATGTTTTACATGTTCTCTACGAATCCTGCAGGGGCTGGCTCTGCAATTTTAATGCGGGTGCCTTTCTTCTGATGGGGGTGGTGACTGCACCAATAGAGGAAGACATGTGGGCAGCCCTGAGATGGGGGTCAATTCAGTCAAGTATTTATTGGTATCCACTGTGTTGGCTGCTGGAAGCAGGTGGATGAATAGAAGGGAAAAGAACCTTTTCTTTTTAAACCCTCACTGTTCTGATTAAGTGTCACTTTTTCCCTCTGACCTTCACCAGTCCCCGGCAGACCAAACAGAGAATCAGAGGGAGGCCTGGACGAGTGACACATGGATTCCTTCCGGAAAGACCAGCTTGCTGCTGCCCCCTCATTTGCTGGACTGCAGATAGTGACTGGAGTCTGCGCTAATCTGGGCTGGGCCTGCAGGTGCCTGGGGAAGAAAGGCTTTTGGTGGGGAAAAGTGGAGATCAAGCACCCACTACATGGTCCCAGGACCTGAATGCCAGTGGTTGTTCCTTCCCTTTACGAATGAAATGTCAGTTTGATTTTGAAAAGAAAAAACAAAACTAACCCCCCTCCCAAACACCTGAACATCTGCCTCTTCCCATAGTGTGGCTGGTTGCCTAATGTGTGTTTAAAAAACAATGTCTAGACAGTTACCCCAGGCCGGTTTCAAAAAGAAAAACTGTACATACATGCTCTGACAGCATGCGTTTTGCGTTCACGCTTTTCCCCAGCCCTCTGGGTCACTGGCTGGGCATCTGCTCTCTAAGTAACAAGGTGCACTGTACCAGCAGTGCACCTTACAATATTGAAACAAGCTTTGTTTATTCTGAAACAGAATAAAACTGTTGAATAGAAAAAAAATCTAAAAACCTGAGAATGCTCGAAGTTTAAAAAGTGAGGACAGTTATTGGTGTGACTTGTACTAAGTGGGTAAAATGAGAGAATCTGGGGAATGAGGAATAAAGAGGCAAACGTAGAAGAGGCTCTCCGAGGTCAGGGCGTCAGCTAGCGCTAGATCGAGTGGCGCTCTACATCTACGGGGCCCATTCTCCTCCACCCCCATCGCCTTCCGAGGCACTCAGGGCGCAGCCACGCCCTCCCTTTCTCACCCCTGCCCACGCCACCATCTGCGCACCGCCGCCCTGCGGGAGGGAACCGGCCTCCTATTCCCTTGCTGATCTACAGGTGCTGGTAAACAGAGCTGCAGCGCCGGCCAGTCCGCAGCCTCATCCCCACCCCCACCCGCAAAGCTCGGCTCAAGTGAATCTGGTTGTGGCAGGCGTCCGCCAGGGACCCCCAATCCAGCTCCTGGGGCTCTCGCTTCTGCTTCTCACGCCCACCAAACTAAGGATGGGTCTCCTGGGTTGCTAGCCATACTCCACCGCCAAGCTTGGTCCAGGAAAATGTTGCACATATAGCTCTGGCGACCACCCTGGGAGAGCTTCGGGCATTTTAACTGTGCCATTCTCTCCCTCCACCCCAATAATGGACACGCCTTCCACTATCTCTTATGAAGGTTGGGGAAACCCTTCCCCAAACTCAAAGCCCTGGCTACCGCTCAGTCCTTGCGCCTTCCGTCCCCTTCTTCCGAAGCCCAAGGTGGAGAAGGACACCCGTGCAGCCGCTACCTTCCCTGCCGGCCCCACCCAGACCTGCTCCCTCTGCCAAAGCCAGTGTGTGCAGTCTGTAGCATCCACCCGGCAGGGGCCTAGCGCCTGCACTGATGGCAAGGAGGGGCCAGGAGCAGCCCGGGCCTGGGTCCCAACATCCCGCACCCCTGCTCCGCACCACGCCAGCGGGCAGATCCCGTCGTGAGTGTGCGCCCCCGCAGCATGTCCTCGCCTGGGACTCCCCCGGAGGCTGCGGAACTGAAGGTCCCAATGCCAGTGGCTACGGGAACACCGGAGGGGCGCGGGGCTCAGACTCTCGGTGTTGTTTACTCTTGGCGCAGTTAGACTGGCAGGCCCGAGAAGCTCTGGCCCCAACACGCGGCGGCGGCTCCCAGTGCACAAGGGGTTTCTACTCCCTGCCTCCCTTCCCAGAACCCACGCCCGGCCCTGCCCGCCGCTCACGTCTCGGAAGCGGTTCCAATGCTTAATCTTGCCGCTGTACTGCGAGATGGACGACAGCCATTGCTCGTCCTCCATGAAATTGCCGGGGGTCTCGCCCTCCTTGAGCCCCTTGGCGTCGCCTTCAGCCAAGGCGACCATAGTGAGCAGCAGCAGCAGCAGCGCCAGCCGCCCGTAGCCCGGAGCGTTCATCGTGGTGTGTGCTTGGACCTGGGTGGGGGTTGGGAGTCTCGACTTCTGCAGGATTTGATGTCCTTCCCTCCACCGCGCCGCGCTGCTGGCGAAGGCTGCGGTCCTCCTCAGCCCTCCTCCTGCTGTCTGACTCCAGTGACTGACGGAGGCTGGGTCGTGGCTGAAATGTGACCTGGTTAGCAGATGCACACGTCAGAAAAAGCCCAGCGCTGGACGCGGAGGGAAAGAGAATCAGAGAGGCTGCGCCAGCGGGGGCTGAGTCTGTAACTGTAGCATCAGCATCACGTTTGACATCATCATACCTGGCTTAAAAAAAAAAAAAAAAAAAAAAAAAAAAAAAAAAAAACAGAGGGGGTAGATTTCAAAGCAGAGCGCTGGATCAGAGCAGCCAAGTCAGCGAAGCCGCAGCACAGGCAAGCCAGCCCATCTCTCAAGAGTTGCAATCCAAGGAAGCAAAACCCTGAGATGTCCCTACTGTCTATTCAAAGGGTAGACAGCAAAGATGGGCTCCAGGGTCTTTCACCGAGCTGGAAAAAAGATGAAAACTCTCGTGTTACTAAGCCAGTCAGGCTCAGGTGTCTAAAAGAAAATCTGACCACAGTTTCTTCCCCCTTTGCCTCCCAATCCTTGGGTGGCCTGTGCCACAACTCTGACAGCTGGGTCCCTGTGAGTTGACACGCTACGGTAATGGGTAGCTTCCTTAAGACAAAGGCGGTCTAATAACTGGCTGCCTCTGAACTATTGCTCCCCAGACCCACCACTCTTTTCAGTGCATGGCCTGAGCACTGCACCGCTGGTAAAACAAGGGCAGATGTCCTCCTCCCCAAGCAGCTGTTTAGGGGCTGGCACCCTTTCGTTAGCTTTTCAGCAACCCTAGAAGACTCATGCCTAGCCTTCATCTGCCTTGATTCAAGCCCATTTGCTTGTATTTGACTTCATGTTGCATTTGATGAGCCACTGGGGAAGGAGACAAGGCAGGAAGAGGCTCATCAACAACCTCAAACAACTGGTTTTGTCGGGGGGGGGGGGGGGGTAAGTTTTTGTTAAAACTGTGATCCTAATCATTTCCTATAGACGTCTGTTGACTTACCAGCTGGGAAAGCAGGCAGCTGGGCACAGACCCAGGATCAGAGTACAAATGGGATATTACAAATACATTGAAGAGTACAACAGGATAAAACATATTAAACTTTTGGGCCCCGAGCCCTAGACTGTGTTTTTATAAAAGACTTGGCTGCTGTGATGTTAAAATAGAAAATTAAAGGCAATGAAAGCACATGATCTTAATCAGCAGAAAACACACACACACACACACACACACACACACACACACACACACACGTTATGGGGTCTACAGTGGCCTGGGCTAGAGAATTCCCTTGAGAAAACACAAGACAATAGTTCCCACTTGGTTTTTCTCTGATGTCCTGTCTTGCTGCGAGCTCCAGACACTAGTGTCTGCATCCCACGATGAAAGCGGAGCCCTCCCAGGTGGTGCAGAGGTGCTTCACAGTGAAGCTCAACTTGTCATAAGGACTGGAGGGACTGAGAGGACCCCAATTTCTATCTAGAATGTAATGTTAATGCTATTGCATACCATACTTGAGCAAAATTATCCCAGGCATTTAAAAAACAAGAGTTTGTCCATCAGGTTGGAAAGAGGTTCTGAAGATTTACCAAATCTTGTCATCTTTCCTCCATCACTTTCGGTTTTGTTGTTTGTATGAGTGCTCTATCTGCATCTACACCTGCATGCCAGAAGAGGGCACCAGATGACAATATACATGGTTGTGAGCCACCACGTGGTTGCTGAGAATTGAACTCAGGACTTCTGGAAGTGCAGACAGTGCTCTTAACGAGAGCATCTCTCCAGCCCCTCCCTATCTTCCTAATCCCAGGCTTTTTATTTCAGACAAGGTCTCCTGTAGCCCAGACTGGCTTCCAATTAGATATGTAGCTTGAGGTTATTAACCTTTTAACTTCTGATCTCCTGTCTCAAGTGGTCTTGGGGAATCAAACCCAGGGCTTCTTCCATGCTAAGTGAGCATTCTACTGACTAAACCACATGCCCCTCAATCCTAGTCTCCAAAGCACTTAGCAGACAGCTCAGATGCACAAAGTGTTCTAGTGGTCTAGTTACCACATCTGCTTAACAACAAGCTTGGAAGCTAACCCAGTGCCCTTTAGCTGCCTTTAGACCCACGAAGGTCAGAATGATTTCCACACATGGGCACCAAGGGGACGTGCCTCCTGCAGCAACACAGACCAAGACCTGCAGCTGAAGGTGAAGCTATTTAAGAGGAAGAGTCCAAATGTTTAGACGACAGATGTTAAGAATTGTGCAAAATAACTAATAACCTAGTTTATAACTCAGAAGGCTTTTCTTCTAAAGAATTGTCGGTGCTTTCTCAAAAAAAATAGGAATAGTGCTACCTCAAGACTCAGCTATACCACTCCTAGGCATATATTCCAAAATATGCTCAAGTTTACAACAAGGACATTTGCTCAACCATGTTCATAGTAGCTTTATGAGTAATAGCCAGAATCTGGAAACAACCCAGATGTCCCTCAATGGAGGAATATCCATTCAGAAATTGTGGTACTTTTACACAATGGAATACTACTCAGGAAATCATGAAATTTGCAGGCAAATGGTGGAAACTACAAGAGATTATCCTGAGTGAAGTATCCAAGAGACAGACACACATGCTCACTTATAAGTGGATATTAGATATATAATATAGGATAAACATACTAAAATCTGTACACCCAAAGAACCTACACAAGAAGGAGGACCTTGGGTATGATGATCAATCCTCATTCAGAAAGGCAAATGGGATGGACATCGAAGAGGGAGAAAACAGGGAAGAGGACAGGAACCTACCACAGAGGGCCTCTGGAAGACTCTCTACCCAGCAGGATATCAAAACATATGCTGAGACTCACAGCCAAACTTTGGGCAGAGTGCAGGGAATCTTATGAAAGAAGGGGGAGATAGAAAGACCTGGAGGGGACAGGAGCTCCACAAGGAGAGCAACAGAACCAAAAAATCTGGGCCAAGGGGTCTTTTCTGAGACTGATTCTCCAACCAAGGACCATTCATGGAGATAACCTAGAGTCCCTGCTTAGATGTAGCCCATGGCATCTCAGTGTCCATGTGGGTTCCCTAGTAAAGGGAACCGGGGCTGTCTCTGACATGAACTGATTGGCCTGCTCTTTGATCACCTTCCCCTGAGCGGGGAGCAGCCTTACCAGGCCACAGAGGAAGACAATGCAGCCAGTTCTGATGAGACCTGATAGGCTAGGGTCAGATGGAAGGGAGGAGGACCTCCCATCAGTGGGCTGGGGCAGGAGCATAGGAGAAGAGGGACGGGGTGGGATTGGGAGGGAATGAGCTACAGCTGGGATACAAAGTGAATAAATTGTAATAAATAAAAAATAAATTAAAAAAGAAAAATAATGAAAAATGAATTTTAAAAAAAGACAACATTCTCATTTCTAGATGCTCTAAGTTCAAGACAATTGCACAAAGATACTCACTTCAAGATTGTTTGTGGTGGCTATTCTTGGTTGTCAACCTGACTACATTTGGAATTAACTAGAACCCAAGTGACTGGGTACACCTATGAGGGATTTTTTTCTTAATTAAATCATTTGAGTGGGAAGACTACTTTTAATCTGGATTTTTTTTTTTAAGATTTATTTACTATATATACAGTGTTCTGCCTGCATGCCAGAAGGGGGTACCAGATCTCAGTATAGATGACTGTAAGCCATGTAGTTGCTGGGAACTGAACTCATGACCTCTGGAAGAGCAACCAGTTCTCTTAACCTCTAAGTCATCTCTCCAGCCCTAATCTGGATCTTTTGAGGTGGGAAACTACAACTTTAATCTGGACTGCACCTTCTGGTGGCAGCCTACATGAAGGATGTGGAAGAAGGAAGCTCTTGCTCTTTCCCTGCTCGCCCTCACTCTCACTGACAAGTCCGCTCCTTCACTGGCATTAGAGCCTACTTCTTTGGGATTCTGGTGTATATTGAAGATCAGCTGAGACATCCAGCCTCGTGTACTGATCTACTGGATTTTTGGACTGATTATGCAAGCCTATAAGCCATTCTAATAATCACATATATGTTCTTCATAAACATATGTATATATTTTATAAATTCTTTTCCTCTAGAGAATCCTGACTAATATACTAGTAATCAATAATCAAGATGTTATATTTAAAATGGTACCAACAACTGGTCACAGTGTTGTGTGAATCTGTAGTTCTAGAATTTGGGAGGCTGACAAAGGAGGGCCATGTCAGCACAGGTAATTTAAGACCTGCCTGGGTAACACAGCAAGAGTCCATCTCAAATGAAATAAATATCTACAAAGAACTACCCACACAGACATA
This sequence comes from Psammomys obesus, assembly GCF_907164565.1. Taxonomy (NCBI): domain Eukaryota; kingdom Metazoa; phylum Chordata; class Mammalia; order Rodentia; family Muridae; genus Psammomys; species Psammomys obesus. The sequence continues at coordinate 15,757,068 of NW_026585626.1, read as the reverse complement.
AAAAATTAATGTAGATTTCTACCTATTGCAAGTAATATGAGCTATTATTGGATAGGAAGAGCTCATCTGGTTTATATAGTGGGCTTAGGATGGAGAGAGGCCAGTGGTAGAACCCTTAGGTAACACATGATTCCCAGTGCTGCAAACACTTCCCAGCTGATCCTTGCATCAGTTAGCTTTGTGTTATTGTGACAAAACACCTGGGAGAACTAACCTGTTTATTGTGTCCTATGCTTTTAGAGGGTCCCTGCTGCTTTAGCTGGGTGGCAGCATAGCACATTGCAATATGAGGGGCAGAGGGGGCCTGCTCATCGCATAGGGGCTGGAAACCAACGAGAAGCAAAGCCTGGGATCCCATTATCTTCTTTAAGGACACCTCCTTAAAGAATGGCCTAGCTTCCTTCCACAAGGACCCACTTCCCAAAGTTCCAATCCCTCCTAATAATGCCACCGGTTAGGCTTTTAAGCACATGGGCCTGGGGGAGGAGTTTCCAAACTACAGCAGTCTCATCTACATGACCCCATTGGAAAGACAGTACAACATCACACTTACAACCTGGTCTCAAGAGCCTTTTACACCAAAGTATTACTGAGGATCGCCAAGAACTTGTTTGTGTGAAACAGACACATATTCGCATTTAGTATACTTGAAAATAAAACTAGGAATTTAAAAATATGCTTATTTAAAAATAAACTCCCCATTTCATATTAACAAAATAATAATGTATTATATGAGAAATATAAATCCCTTACAATCGGGGGAAAAAGTGACATTGTTTTCCATTTTTACAAATCTCTTTAATATCTGGTTCAAAGGAAGACAGGTAGCCTGGGAGCTTCTGTTCTACCCAGCAGCTGTCGACAAGGGCTGCCATAACAAAGCACCACAGACCAAAGGCCTCTGCAGCCAGTTTATTTTCACAGTTCCTGAGGCTAGAAGTTCAAGATCAAAGTGTTCAGGTTTGGTCTCTCCTTGACTTGTAGAAAGTCACCTTCTCACAGGGTCTTTTCAGGTCCTTCCTCTTAGTGAATGCTAGTCTTATCTCTTGAATGAGTCTCAATTTCCTTCTAAGGACTCTAGGCCAGTGGGACTGGGATCCACCCTAATGGCCTCTTTAAAGGCCCTGTCTCCAAACACAGTAACATGGAGGTACTGGAGCCTGGGCAGGACACAATTCCTAATGGCAAGTGGAAAAGAAATCACTAATAAGAGCCTAAAGGACTGAGGACAAAACGAGTTAGTTAACCTCCAAAAAACACAATGACAGCCTAAACCCTCCAACTTATTATACCCTAGAAAATACAAAATTAGACAAGTACACACTGCATTTAACTACCAGGGTGACATCATTCTATCAGTGGCCTCTTGGGGAATGAAAAGGCCCACAAACACCTTAGTACTTTTATAAAATTAGACCTTCTACAAAATTTTGGAGGATTCCAAGTAGTCCAAAAACTGTACATTGAGACCAAAGGCCTCAGGCAAAATGTTTAAACCTTAAAAAAAATACAATTTATGTCTTTTCCAATATGTGTGTGTGTGACATGTGTGCAGGTGCTCAGAAACCAGAAGAGGCGTTTTATCTTCTGGAGCTGGAGTGATAAGCCATGGTGAGCTATGTGATGGTGTGGCTAGAGACCACATTCAGGTCTTCCTGAAGAGCAGTATGTACTCTTAACCACTAAACCATCTGTCTAGCTCTAGATTTCATAATCTTGTTACTCCTCAATTTGAAAAATAAGTGTAATAATATTGGTGCCAAGTCCAGTGGATTACTGTGAGGGCTAAGTCAATGTACTAATACATGACAAGTGGGTGGACTCTGTTAATATTAGCTACTACTGTTTGGAAAAAAAAAACAAAAAACAAAAAAAAACCCTCAAATTTGGCCAGATGTGGTGGGTAGGCAGAGCTCTGTAAATTCAAGGCCAGCCTGGTCTACAGAGCTAGTTCCAGACCAGCCAGCCAGGTTATATAGAGACACTGTCTCAAAAAAAACAAAAAAACAAAAAAAAAAAAAAAAGATAAATTAAAAAAAAAAATCCTAATTCTACTAATATCTACCAATATGCAAGGTACTACAAAACACAAAAATCCTCATATACACTCCATTAGTCATTACACTGTCACGCTCACATGTCATCTCAGGAAAACTACCCTCTGCACTTGAGAAACCACCTAACAATCCAGCATCTGCCTAACAATATGGTATCTAGTCATGTGTGAAGAGAGCAGAAACCCTGAGACTTGATAACAGAATTCCTTGTTCTGTTAAGAATGCAGTATCTGAATTATTACACTGCAATCTCTAAAACAAAACTCTTAAGAATTCCTACAAGTATATGTCATTAATCCTGACACCCCAAAAAAGTTATCTTCACCGTAATGGACAAGGCTACCCGATAGCTGAAGAGAGAAGCTCTGGGGTCAAAGGAGAACCATGTCCTATGTAACAGCTGGAGGGGAGATATAAAACCTGACTGTCACCAGCAGAAAGCCTTTTGGGAAAGCTGACCTGGATACACTAATAAGTGAGACCCTGGTAAACACAACAGCTGAGTCGGTCAGTACTGAAGCCCTGGAGCCCCAACACACTGATGACGGTGCACAGACCACAGCTGCCTGGCAATATTAAGGACAGCACAGTAACCTGGAAAACTCATTTATTTGCAAATGGTCTGTGCCACTTCATGGAGAAGTAAAGCTCTGCAGCACAGATCTCAACACAGAGCTCAGGAGCAGATGTCACAGAAAGGAGCCATGGAGGATAAGGAATGAGGAACAAGAAAGACAGGGATGAGGAGGAGTGAGAACCAGAAGAGAGGAGCATGGTATGGAGCTCCCTTCTCTGCCAGTCAGCTGGAGGCCGGAGTGCTTGCTGCTGCCACACTTCCAGACTCATGATGCCCACAGTCACGGTTCTCTGCTGCTCTCCTGAGAATAAAACAGGAGAGAGTGATTGAGATGGAGGTGACAGAACAGGACTCCAACAATTTTGTTGCTTGTTTTAATATTTATTTTTATTTTATGTGTTATGGGTATTTTGCCTGCCATCTATGTCTGGGCACTATTTACATGCCTAGTGTCTGTACAGTGTCAGATCCCCTAGAACTGGAGTTACAGATGGTTGTGAGTCTCCACATGGAATCTAACCCATGTGTTCTGGAAGAACAGCTAGTGCTCTTAACCATTGGTCCAGGTCTCCAGTCCCTTGGGGTTCTTTTGTTTTTGGGGTGAGGGCTTGGTCTTAGATAGTCCAGGCTGGCCTTGAACTCTCTATGTAGCCAAGGATGACCTTGAACTTCTGTTCCTCCTGCCTCTACCTCCTGAGTGCTGGGACTACAGGCATGGGCCACCATACACTATGATACATGGTGCTAGGGATCTAACCCGCAGTTTTGTGCAAGCTATTCAAATTCTACCAACTGAGATACATCCTCAGTACCCCCCACTCCAAAATATTTTTAAGGGCTAAGTTTAGAATGAAAATAAATAGATTAAGCAACATAAATTTAATTATGACTGCTAAAGATAAGACTCTGGCCAGTGAGGGAGATGAAAACAGGGTATGGAAGGGACATCTGCACATCCAGGTCGGGACCAGCTCTATTCACAGTAGTTAAGATGTGGAAACAACCCAAAGGTCAGTTGTGGATGAATGGGTAAAGAAAATGTGGTTTGCATACAATGGGATATTATTCATCCTTAAGAAGGCAGGACTGTCAAATGATACAGCATGGTCAACTTTGAGGACATTATGCTAGGACAAATACTGTGCTTCTGCCTACATGAGGTACTCAGCTGTCACAATCATGAACAGAAAGTTAAACAATTGCCAGGGGCTGTCAGAAGTGAGGGGTAAGAGAAGTGCTTAACGGCAAAGTTACAAGTTTTAGGAAGTGAAAAGCTGTATGTGTGAATGGGTTGTGCTAACAGCAGCACAATGTTACACATGCATTTAATAACACCAGACCTCACAGTTAAAATGGTTAGTATAGTAAATTTCACATTATTTGTGTTTCTTCCTAACACACAAAATAGAACAAGCCAAAATGATGGGCTCAAGCTCCCCTTACATCTTAGCAGATACTGTGAACTGTGGGTGACCATCAAAGGGAATGTGGAGTTGGGGATTTAGGGGGACCACCCAGGACAATAAGCATCTAGCCTAAAATTGCTAAGATGAAAACCATGACCAAAATCAACTTGGGCAAGAAAGACTTGGCTTACTGGCTTGTTCCTCGTGGCTGGCTCACCCTGTTTTCCTATATATCCCTGTTTTCTTACACCTCCTAGGACTACCTGCCCAGGACACTGCTTGCAGTGGGCTGGGCCTTCCAACAGGTTTGCCTATAGGCCAATCTTATAGAGGCATTTTCACCACTGAGGTTCCCTCTTCCCACATAATTATACATAATTATATCAAGTTGACAAGAAGCTAACCAGCACATCGCCCAAATTCCCACACCCAAATCCTCTTCCTCACCACCTTAGGAAGGCATTCCATTTCTATTACATTCAATACCCATTTCAGGAGAAGTCAACTTGTCCGCAGGAGGCATAGTTTCCAAAGCTGTCCACTGAGAACCTCTGGGAGATGTGAATGGAATTGAGCTTCAGGGAACCAAAGTAAAAGTTCTCAAACTTCTGCAAAGGAAGCAATCAAAGAGAGCTAGAGATGGAATGTTCGATATCCTGTATGCCTACACTGCACTACAACAATCCCCCCACCCCAGCTTCTCTCCTCAGTGCTTATTCTGAATAATAATCCCAGAGAGGAGGGAGGGAGAGGAGTGAGAAAGGACAGCCGGTTCTTCTCATTAATCCTAAAGTCTCCCAGAGAAAATGCACTAGACAGTAGAGCTACAAGTCATAGCAAAGATGCATGTGCTGAGCAGACGTAACAAGAGTGTGCAATAAATACTCTGGGGCTACATTAGACTCTCAGGGCTTGGAAATGCCTTTGACTTCTAGTTATACCAAGTAAGACCCCTTAGTATCAGATCTCCTTAGGGCAACACAAAAGTCCACAGGGCACATCCCTCTACCTTGTTAACAGCTCTTACTAGGAGCACTGACAGCGTATGCAGGGTAAGAAGCTCAGAGCCACACATGATAGGGACAACCCAGTAAAGGGAAACTTCAATACTCAAGTGTGCAATGCCACAGAGGAACATTGAATACTTATGAAAGCCTTTCAGTTAGATACTCAGGCCAGTATCCTCTAGGAAATGTTCCAAACTGCACTCTTCTATGCTGAGTGCTTTCAAGAGCATCAGTGGAAGGGAAGGACCTGACCTTGTGAACATACATTCAGAAGGCAGAATCTGAAATGACACTGGAATTCATCCCAAAGAACTAGGGCTGCCAAAAAAAGTAGTCTATGGCCATACAGCCCTGAACACACCCAATCTAATCTCAGAAGCTAGGCAAGGTCAGACCTGGAAGAACTGGGATGAGAGGAGTCTAACCTTCCAGGAAGCAAGAACTGCTCTGTTTACAGTCAGAAAGACCCCAAGAAATCCTTCCTTTTTTTTTCCTTCTCGGCCCTAGGGTTGAACTGAGGGTTTCTGCTCTACCTCCAACCAGCCTTTCAATACAAGTTCCAAACAACCCTGAACACAATCTATGAGTGCAACTGTCTCTCCACTTAACACCCATAAACTCCAGGCACTGCCACCTTTCTTCTTCCTGCAATTAGCGGCCTAGAAAAATGTCTGAGGTTCATTAAAAGCTAACTTTACAAAGTCTAATCAATATTTATTCTTCAACATGACATCAATTTGACCCCCAAAGGATCTACATGGAGGCTGTGAGCTGCACTGCATAGTCTTTTTGAAAGGAGAGCAGTTCTCTCCCGCCCTGATTTACACAATTAACTCTGTGTCCTGGCTCAGGCACCCTGTGCAAACCATACCCACTCTTCTTGTTAAAAAAACAAAAAACAAACAAACAAACAAAAAACCTTAGGCTGAAATAGTTATCTGTTAATCCCTTTGCTGAACATTATTTTGAAGTGAAAAGCACATAAATAAGACTGACATATTTATAGCTTTGCAAACTGAAGCCTTCTAGATATAGAAAATACATAATACCCAAGAGGCAAAAGGAGGGACAAAGAAAACAGTGTGTGCTGGGGGGGGGGGTGTCCTAGAGTCTTGTACCTCATCTCTGTGTTTATGGTCCCAAGTAAAGGAGACATAACAGCGAGGAGCTAAAGTGACCTGCCTACGACCCCCAGAGACACAATCTGCCCGAGAGAAACCTCACAGCATTCAGGTTGATAAATAAAAGCAGTGCACGTAGTAATAATGAAATTAGCTAGATGTGATGTCAATGGGGTACTCAAGAATATTAGGAGGAGAAGAAACACACATTTTTAAATTCTCTGAGGCCAGTGCAGGCTGTGAAGACAATGGGTACATTAACACCACTCACTGCACCAACCCATATGGAATAAAAGATCACAATGAGCAGTGATCCAGTAAGACAGACAAGCAAATTGTAAACTGTTTTCGAGAATCAGGAGTTTCTAATGATGTTTCTAAAATCTCTCAATTCTCTATGATTTGCATTTACTTTACCTTTCTAACTTTCTGCCTTCTCTCGTGCCTTTTGATAACAATATCCCATCAAATGGATTTTGCATACAGAAGTGTTTAGCCCAGGCTAACCTTCTTTATAGCCTTTCCTACCTCAGTGTTCCTGTTCTCTCTGAATGTTTGGGAAAACTTTGGGACAGATGATCTTGCAATGATTTTTCAGTTATTTTATTCCTTAGTCACTGTTATATTTTTAGTATGAAGCCTTGCTGTTAGTGACATCAATCATTTTCTAGTGATTCATCAGAATATAAACCTTGTGGAAGGAGGAACTGAATCCCACTATATTCTGTAATAGTGTCTAGAAGTTTACATGGGACCAGTATGTATCTGATGGGCAAAATGACAACAAAAACTCATGCTATAGATCTCTCCCTGTCTCTATAAGTGCACAAAGGGAAAAAAACATAACATGTTGGTGTGCAGGCTAAAACTAAACTATAAATTAGCATAAAGAAATCCCTGATGAGGACTTTTAACAAAAACTGTATTACCTCTAATTAAGCTGGGAGTGGGAAGCATATCTTAGTTCTAACTGGCTGTCAAGAAAGAACCTCATCAGTAATGGAAACTTAGAGACTATGTCATAGTCTCTTGTCTACAGGGACTGGATCTGCTCTAGGCTCAGCTCCTGATGTGGAGTTTCACTTAGCACTGATGATGGACATTCCGTGCCCATGTGCACAGTGTGGCTCTGTCTCTGGAAGCAGACAGGAGGAAGAAGTGTGGAAGCTGTGGCTGTGGTCTTACCCAAAGACCCTGCTTACTTTCCCCCAGATCTGAACATGCTTCTGTGTGCATGTAGGTATGCAGTCTCTACCTCAGTGAAAATGTTTACCTGGATGAACACCTGGAATCCCAGCACTCAGGAGTCTCAGGCTGGAGGATTGAAAATTTGAGGCTAGCCTAGGCTAGATGAAATCCTGTCTCAACAATACAAAACAAATACAAACAAACAAACAAAACTCTACAGCAAATGTTAAGTGTGTGGTGAGAGTACAGACTGTTATTTCTGAATCTAAAACACAGAACCCCCAAATCATGTTTGAATGACATTCCCCAGCTCGTGGTTGCAGCCTAGCTTAGAGTTCTGGCTACTCTCTGCTTTCTGGTCTGTAATGTGAAGAAGCTCAAGCTCACATTCCCATGTCTATGTATACATGCCTATACCAAAATAGTGACTGTAACTCTGAAACAGCAGCCAACAAAAAACCTTTCCAACTGTATGGTGATCCTGCCACATATTTTGGCTACAACAAAAGTAACTACTCTGTGCTTCAGAAATGCAGTGGGACCTGAAGAAATGCTGGGCACTAAGGAATGGGTGCCAGCAAAGCCACCTGGAGGAGAGCAAAACTGAGCTGGACCTTAGGGCATGTACAAGACAAGGTATAGTGCTCTGAGGCAGGAATGAGCATGGTGAGCAGGGCCAGGCAGTTAAGATGTTAGAAGGGGTCCTGAAAGTTACAATGAGACCTAAGGAGGGAGAGATACACCACAGAGGCCCCTGAGGTTAGGTTCACAAATTAGACCTTAGGCTAGCCAGAGGGAACCACTAAGGGCTCTGAGCAGGCTGCTGAAATGGGAAGCAGCAGAGAACATTCTGGGTGCAGAGAAGACATGGGAACCAGGGCGAGCAGGCACAGGAGGGTGTCAGCGCACTTCTCAGAGGGAGCCACTTTGTCTGGCCTCCTCAGGCACCTGCACACTGCAATACCCTACAAGGACATATTCTACACAGCTGTCTGTAACTATTTCTCCAGCTATAATGTCTCAGGCCCTTCTCCAGTCTATGATTTCCCTGACAGGCTGTCATCATGCATTAGACATGTGCTCTGGAGCATGGTTAAACACATGGAAGCATGTTATCACAAAGAGCTTTATAATCAGCCATATTAGGGAAATGAATCCTTTGTTATGAATTACAAGTTTGCCCTTGTAATTTGTTTGTAAAAAGTTATCACTTTTTTCTTTTGACTTTATGACGGTGCTCACATATCAATTTAAAATTTCATGAGCTGACATTTATAACAAGAGATTTTTAAAACAGTGTCCTGACACCAATACAATTATATGCTGAAAGATAAAGTTGAAGCATAAACTGCGTTAGTGGTGACAACAATACCAATGAAGATTGCAAAAGTCAACATTTACTGAGCAGCACCGTGACTGGACAATGTGTCCTCACAACCCTACAAGCAGGAGCTACATTGAACCCTTGTCTTACTGCTCAGTGTGAGGTTGGAAAAACTGTGATAACTTAGCCAGTGGGGTTCAGGATAGGCTATCCCACAAATGGCACTCTAGCATTTAAGGAAAGATGGGCGCAGGATGATTTCTCTTCCTCCCATAGCCCTTTTCCCCTGAAGTAGGTCCTAAGACACTCCCGGGAGAGACTCACCTCCCATATCAGAAACAAAAACCTTCTTTGTGAAGATAGGACACACCTTGTCCTGAGTGAATGTGTTCACATAGGCATGGCCATGTCTAGGACCCCATCCATACCATAGCCTCATCTCAGAAGGATGGCAAAGCCTTCCTGGGGAAGCCAAGATTCCAAGGTGCTGAGGCCCCATCTAAGAACGCAGTCCACCCGACCACAGCTTTCTGTTTGTGTGTTCACTTTCTGTCTTTATTTTATTTTTTCATTTTTTGAGACAGAGTCTCTCTGTGCAGCCCTGACTGTCCGGAACGCACTTTGTAGTCCAGGCTGGCCTTCAACTCAAAGATCCACCTGCCTCCTGAATGCTGGGACTAAAGGTGTGCACCCACTGCCTGTCTTTTTTGCATTCCCTCCCTGCCCTCAGTCAGGTCCACTTCCCATGGATCCACGTAAAAACACAGTCACATCGTATCACCAGGGAAAAAGAGATGAACAGTCCTCACTATGTCCACATAGATTTTTTTTTTCATGTTCTGAGGGCAGCAAGGGGACCGACTGCCTGTAGAACTTCATGTGCACTTGGCTGCACACAGACTGGTCTTCTCCTTCACTCCTCTCCTTCTCCTGGTCCTGAGGAACATTGTGCCAGCCACTATTGGTATTCAGCCCTCTGGGCATGCAAGCTCCTCTCTAAATTTCATATTTCCTGTGACTCCCATGATGGGTGCACATAACAGACCTGAGCTCTGTCTCCCTAACAACCCAGCTACCATTAAATTTAAAGATTAAACTCTTGAGAGAGGGAAAATTCGTTTTGCTCTCCACTGAGTCCTCCCTGTTCACTGTCATCCCATCATATTATTTTATACTCCAATTGTATCTCTACTTGACCTTCTACTCTTTATCATGTTTAAGAAGAAAAACAGCAAAGTGTACTTCATTCTGGAGGCTCCTGTATTATATACAACTTAAGCGAATGTGTATACTTTCCCCTTATTAATCTGCCTTTTGTTGGTGGGGCCTGACTTTTCACCCTACCCTAGCCCTGTACTGCTTATCTGACCTAATCTTGTGTATCCTTGAAGACAGAACACCCCCAGTCCAGAGGCTGCCCTGCAGTGGGCTGCCAACTGGATGGAGCTCAAGATGGTAAGCACCTCTAATATTAGATGTCACCTGCATGCTGAATAAGGAAAGATATATAAGGAAAGACAGCTCCAAGGAAAGATATATATTCGCTTTATTTTTTAAAGATTTATTTATTTGTTTGTTTGTTTATTCATTCAGCATTCTGCCTGCATGTATACCTGCAAGCCAGAAGAGGGCACCAGATCTCATAGATGGTTATGAGCTACCATGTAGTTGCTGGGAATTGAACTCAGGACCACTGGAAGAACAGCCAGGTGCTCTTAACCTCTGAGCCACTTCTCCAGCCCTCCTTTGTATCTGTAACCTTCTAGTCCCTAATTTGTAAACTGATCCTCCAATTTTCCCATTCTTGGCCAAGAATCTGCTTCCTCACTGCAGAATGAGGTGAGGTACTCCTATTATTGGTTCTTCAGTTCCCAGAGGAAGAGTTCCAGTTTGGGACTAGGACCTAGCGAGAGGGAAGAAATCTATCTTTTCCTGTCATGTAATGTAGAAAACTGAGACTCTCCTCAGGAAGCCTCTCTAGAATTTGAGCCCTTTAATCCCTCACTGTGGGCAGCTCCCCTTAAACAGAGGTCTCAGGAAGGCCTAGCCAAACTGTCAAAAGCTTGCAGTAATCTCTTTCCCTGAACCTGGTTTATGGGCCAGCTGACTGATGTTCAGCTGAAAAATTTTTAATTACATTTTGGATGAAAATAAATACAAATCAACTAAATTGCTCCATTGGATTAGTTACCTAAATGAAAAGGAGAGACAGAAGAAAATGGCTTAACTACAAGTTCAAAAGCAGCAGAAAAAAACTCAGTTGCTCTTTTGAACTTAAGGCAATTCATGAAGAACAGGAAGAGAAACTATTCTGTTGTTTAGAAAATAGTAGCTCTGATGGGAAATTTAAATACAAAAGAATCTAGTCAAAGAATTTCAGTCATATTGGGTTTTTTTCTCTTCCTGTTTTATAACAATGCCCCTGGGGATTCTGAAGCCTCAGCGATTCTCTCCCACAGCACTCCCCTGACACACACACAGCTCTGCAGCTGTGGGAGCTGCTGTCTTAAAAACTTTCTGTAAAGAGCCAGTCATGATGGTGCCTTTAATCCCAGCACTTAGGGAGGCAGAGGCAGACCTATTTTTCTGAGTTCAAGGCCAGCCTTGTCTACAAACCAAATCCAGGACAACCAAGGCTACACAGAGAAACCCTGTCTCGAAAAAAACAAAAAACAACCAAACAAACAAACAAAAAACCCAAAATTTACTGTAAAGGGATAAGGAACAGCAAGCAAAACGACTGACTATTTGGCAAGAACTGAAAATGAAATTTAAGACTGCCAGTGTTTGTGTCCTACCTGGCCAACAATAAGGACAAACCTGGGTAATCTAAGAGAACACTCTAGAACCACAGTCAGTGCGGCATTTAAAAACTGTGATGTGGACACTGCTATCCTGCACTGTGCACTCCAAGAATCAGCAAAAATTAAATTCTTGCAGGAAACATGGCACATGTCTTCAATCCCAACACTTCAGAGGCAGAAGTAGGTGAATGTCTATGAGTTTGAAGCCAGCCTGGTCTACACAGGAGCTACAGGACAGCCAAGACTACATAGTGAAACCCTGTCTAAAAACTTCAAAAAAAGAAAAATTCGTTGATGTGTGTTGAGGTGCAGGTGTGTATAAAGGCTAGAAGACAATCTCAACTGTTGTTCCTCAGATATCATGTGGGAGGAACAGAATTGAGAATTAAGAGCCACTGGGATGAAACAGTTTAAGGTTGATATCAAGGGTTTATGCCCAGTGTGGTGGCACACACCTTTAATCCCAGCATTTGGGAGGCAGAGACAGGTGGATCTCTGTGAGCTCAAGATCATTCTGATCTACATACTGAGTTCCAGGACAGCCAGGCCTACATAGAGAGACAATGTCTCAAAAAAGAAAACTGAATCCCCCACCCAGCATCACGACACACTTTTGCAATCCCAGCACTGGGGACGGGGCATGTACAAGACGGCCAAGTTGAAATGAGCTTGGGCTACAGATAGCCCTGTAGAAAATAATTACAAGCATCCTGCTGCCCCATGCTCACATGGTCTGTGGAACCACTATTTTTAGTCTGTACATGTTTGTTTCCTCGGGAGAGCACAGAGGGAATTATTGATTTCTAGTAACATAGTGGTATACACTGAAAGAAAACAAACGCCAAGATTGAAGGGCTAACTGTGGCATTTCATCTTGGACCTTCAACTCCTTTATCCCACTGATGACAAAACCATCAAATACCAGAAAGAGTTACAAATGGGAAGAGCCTGGAAATCTTGGAGTGGAGGAAAACTGAGAGGAGCCTCTCACATCTGTAACCTCAAGGTACAAATGAAAGGAAGGCCAGTCCCCAGTGCAGAACAATCCTGCCAGGCTTCCTGCCCCTTCTTCAGTCTCAGACAAAGCAGTGTTCATAGTCCTCAAAGACCCCTCTTTTGAAAAAAAGTTTATTTATGGGAAAGTGAGCTGGCTTAGCTGGTAGCAGCACTTGCTGTTTAAAGCCTGACCACCTGAATTCAATCCCAGAACCTATAAAAGGGTAGGAGAGAATTGACCCCCCAAGGGAGTCTGACCTATACACACAAACACACACACACACACACACACACACACACTTCACTCATAAATTTAAAAAAAAATTAACTTATTAGTATTGCATGTAGGTGTGTGCTGGAGTGGAAGCATGCATGTGCCAGAGCCATGTGAGACTCAGAGGATAACTCTCCCCTATTGTGGGTTTCAGGGGCTGAACTCAGGCCACCAGGCTTTTATGGCAAGTGCTTTTACTGGCTGGCCCAAAGATTACTGTTTTAAGAAAATGTGCTTCTGTGCTGGATGGGTTTTGTGACTTTGATTGAAGTAAGAGAAAATTCAGTTTTAAAATTCACAATGGAAATTTTAAGTATGTGATGGGATTAGTGGTTGAATAGCTCACCTAGAAAGCGTGACACTCTATGTTCACTCCCCAGCACCAAGGAAGAAAGGGATGGAGGAATGGAAGGATAGAAGGAGGGAAGGACTGAAGGAAGGAAGGAGTGAGGAGGGAGGGAGGGAGAAAAAGGGAGAGAGGAAGGGCAAGTGGGAGGACGGGAGAACAGGAGGACAGGCAGCGGGCAGGCAGGCAACACCCATCATTTAAGTCCCACATAACTTTATGAGTCCTTCTTGGTACCCATAACTTAAACTAACCCTCTAATGTATTCGGTACAACTAGAGATGGGCTAAATGGTCGGACTGATGAGAGGGTTAAAGTTGTGCTGGTCTCTCTCCCTAAGGAAGGGTGCTTTCTCTTGTTTTTTCATGTGATTAGACTTGTAAGCCTACAGGGAAGGGGGTATGCTAAGGAAGTTTCCCCAGTGTTTGTCTTTCTTACTGTTTTACCAACTTCCACTTTAACACAATTATCTTGTTTACAGATAAAAGTAACAGTAATGGTACTATCTGATACTTAATCACAGCACTTAGCCACCTACCTCCCCGAATGCACAGGAGGGCAGGTAACAGGATAACTGAAGACAGTGTGATAAGTACTTTGAGTGCCTTGGGAAGGCACTCCCAGCACAAAGCTTTGCTGTAGTTAAATAACACCTTTCATCTAGGGATGTAAAAGTATCTTACAAATCCCAGCTCATTAACCAATAACCCTTCCAAAAACTGTGCTGAGAACCACAGCTACACATATTCTCACTTAAAAGATAAGAAACAGAGACAGGCTAAGACCACTAACACCAAGATAAATTTAAGAGCGCCTAGTACCAGGCTTCATATACTGACAACAGAAGGTTGTGACTATGATGCAGTGATGCTATGATGCTCTTGAGTAGAATAACAAATCTATAGCCAAGGACGCCAACTGGGGACGAAATTCCAGCCTTAGGCTATATGCATATGCTCACAGCCAAGTGTTCACATTTTTCAGGGCGGTTAAGCTTGACTATGAAATGCCCCACAATACTGAGTTCTGAGTTGGTACCATTTTGGGAGGTCCTTGAAATATCAAGGATATGGGGTTATAACAAGAAAAAGTGGGTTACTGGAATCATGTCTCTGAAGATTATTCATGGTCCCTGGCCTCTTGCTTCACTCTGGTTCCTGTCCAGCATTTGGTGGACAACCTCAGGGATGCTCCTTTGCTGCCATAATGTTCTTGCCCATGGCTCAGAGTCAACAAAGCCAAGAACTGCATGCTGAAACTCTGAACTCTGAACCGATGATGATGATGATGATGATGATGATGATGATGATGATGATGATGATAAAATTCCTCCCACAAGTTGTTCCTGTCAGGTACTGGATTGCAGTGATGATCAAAAAAGAAAAAAAAAAAAAAAACCCAACACAGAAAATTGACATTGGAGAAATGGAAGCCCATTGCTCAGATTCACACTGTGGTTTGGAAGCTTCTGGAACTGTTTGGGGTGGGGTGGAATTTGGAAGTGTTTAGAGAAGTTTTTAGAATGTTTAGAAGTTTTTAGAGAAGTGTTTAAAATGCTAGAAGCCTGGTATAATGGCTGATTCTGCTAAGAGGTTAGAAAAACAGACCAGCAAAAAAATAAGCAGTCAGGTCCAGATTCATGGGTCTTCAGATGAGAAGACCTGCAATGGGAACTAGACAGAAGCCATTTGTGATGGATTCTGGAAAGAACCAAAGCCCATGCTTTTTACATGTCCTACAATTTTGTCAGAGGCTGAGTTTAAAAGTGACAGACTGACAAATCTAGCAGGCATTTCAAGACATTTCTGCATCTAGGCATGGTTGCTAGGTACTTCTAACCGAGTTTATTGTCAGAATCTGACGCAAAAAGAAGGGCCCAAAAACAAACAAACAAACAAAAAAATTGCAGTTTGACCAAGAAAGTCAGTCTACAGAAGTTTCTGGTAAGAAGATGAGCATGATAGCTCATACTTGTAAGCCAAATACTTCGGAGGCTGAGGCAGGAAGATTTCCACTGAGTTTGAGGCTCGCCTGGGTTACACAGTGAAGTTCAAGCCAGCTTGGGCTACACAGCAACACCCCTGCTTGGCCCAACTGCCCCTCTTCCCCTCCACAGAAACACTGGGGTGAGGAAAACACTGTTTCTAGAGAATAAGGAAAAAGCCATATGGGCATCTTAGAACTGAGCAATTCCTACCCATCATGTGAGTGTAAATTTATCTACTTGTTTAAAACACCTTTCCTAGGTGGTGGCACACACCCGTAATAACAGCACTTGGGAGGCAGAGGCAGGCGGATCTCTGTGAGTTTGAGACCAGCATGGTCTGCATAGTGAGTTCCAGAACAGTCCCTGCCTCAAAAACAGACAAATTAATTAAATTTAATTAATTAAAAAAAAAACTTGAGAAGACAGAGTGGCCAAGCCAGCCTGATAGAACGGAGCCACTTACCAAGTTGTTTAACCAGGAATCAACTACCCATGCTTAACTACCCTCAACCGGAGGCCAGGGGGTCATGATCCAAAGGGTCCACCTATTGCTCAAAAGGGTAGCTGACTCTGGAGCCCATCTCGTGGTGTTGGTCTTACAGGCACACAGAATCCAATGACTGCAGAGTTAGAGGCTCCTGCCAGGATTTCAAAGGTCTGAGAGGCTGAGCAATGTGTGGCAGGGACATAATCCCTGCAGGCAGCCCTTAAGAGGGCCATGTATGAAGCTGAGAAGATACAACCTAGGCTTCAGTGGAGACCCTGGGGTATTGGAGATGGTAGCAATATGAAATGTCTGGTAAAGAAAGCCCCCTGTGGGGCCAGCCCAAGAGAAAAGCCATGTTGGTTGCAAATGGCAAGACCATCATAAGAGAAGGGCTATATACATGCCTGTTTATATATAAGGAATTCATCATGTGTTGCAGGCCTGGTGGCCACACCTAGAAGGTGTCTCTTGCCTTCTCGCCCTCTCCCCTTTCTCTGTCGGGGTTCCTCCTCTCTCTCCCCCAATCATGTCCTGCTCTCCCTTCTCTCTCTCTCTTCATCTCCATCTAATAAACCTCTTTCATATAAAATCTGTTGTGTGCCTCCTCATTGTCATTATTTAATTTGTCCCCAAGAGTCACACCACATGCTTCAGGTATCAGACATGGAACTACAGGATTTGGCTTTTGCCTACTATGCTTTTTCTTCCTTTGGTTGCCTCTTTGCTGTTTTATTCCTCCCTGTGGGATGGGAAGTTTGGATTTGAGTCTCTGAATTTGAACTTGCTGGAACTGTTAATTTTTGTAAACTCTTAGACGCTTGTTTCCCAGTTAGGGATACTCTGTGGAAGGTTCTAGAAACTTTAGGAGGCGGGGACTAACTGGAGGAAGTAGGTCATGGGGGCATGCCTTTGAAGGTTAACATGCTCCCCAGTCCTTCCCTCCCTCTTTGCTTCCTGTCCACAAGAGATTAAGAACTTCCTCTACCACATGGTCTCCTGATGATGTTCGGCCCAAGCACACAGACCCAAGCAGCCATGGCCCAAATGCTCTGAGTCTTCCTCCTTGAAAGCTGTTTATGGCCAACATTCTCATAACAAGACGAAAGCTAGCACACCTGGGCCAAGAGTGAGAATCAAATGGTATAAGAAGCTACAGTCACACCCTTGGGAGATCCTAATTAAAAATAACCTGTAAAGGTGGTAAATTTCTGAATCATTCTTCACAAAAAGGCCTACAGATACAGGATCAAATGTTATGCAGTAAGGATAGGGATGTAGCTCAATTGGCAAAGTGCTCACCTAGCATGGGTTCAAACCCCAATATTGCATAAGCCCAGCATGGTGATGTAAGCCTGAAAACCCATCGTTTGAGATGTAGAGGCAGGTAAAGCAGAAGTTAAAATCATCCTCGGCAACACAGAAAATTTTGAGGCTAGCCTGGGATCTTGTCTCAAGAAAAAAGAGCAAAAAGAAACATCTTTAACACCAGGACAGGTGAAATAGCTCAGTAGTCAAGGGAGTTTGCACACCAAACCTGATGACCTAAGTTCAAGCCCTGGGATCCACATTGATGGAAGGAGAGAACAGAATCAAGACAAATTGTCCTCTTACCTCCACACACACAGGCCACAGACACACTTCCAACAAATAGTGCCACAGCTGGAGGATCAAGGCTTTAACATATAGGAGGAGTCTGCAGGACATTCCAGAGCCAAACTAGAGCCCACTCTGACAGCAATCTCCGAAAGATCATTACAGAAATAAACGAAAAACTCCACTTTCCGTAAAAGGAGAAAAACAGAAGGTTTACTAGGAATCTTTACAGCCACAATCTGGTCACATGGAGGTGCAATACTTCTAAAGACTGGAACAGCAACATCTACTTCAGAATAAAAGGTATTGTTGTTGGCAAGGATTTGCCATCTTTGAATCATCTTCAAATTCAGCACTAACTCTGGGCAGGCAGGCTACTTTTCATCTGAAACCTCAGACTTCAGTGATCATGGTGTGAGAGTCAATAACAATAGCTAATAATAGCCAATAAAAAGAGGACATGATGTTCTCACAGAAAGCCTGGCACCTCAGAGCCAAGGAGCAAGGCCAAGGACAGAGTGTGGGAGAGAAGCAAATCCTATCAGCAGCAGCATCCATAAGCAAAGTGCAAAAGGCTGTGTACACAGCAGGCGACAGATATGACTTCTCACCCTGTCAACATGCCACTCAAACAATACCAAAGTGCTTCATGCCACCAGAAGGAACTAGAGTCCCCATCTCTACTGACAGGGATGGCTTTTTTTGTAAAAAGAGAAGAGAGACTTCCCTCATTCTGCTCCCCAACCACCTGCAGGTCTCTGCTGGAGCATGTGAGAGGTCTATTTATAGCCTGGCCTAACCTAGGGAGGTGACAAACAACAAGGAAATGGAGGCTATAAAACCTTTTGCAAGTAATCACTTAGGATTGCGCTTTTGGACGGCTGGCCTGCACCTCACTGCTGATGCAAGTATTATCAAGTTTAAGACTGCTGGTAAGGCCAAAAGACCTATTAGAGAGTGAATTAAAACTGATATATACAAATACGATGCCAGGCAGTTCTGCTGAGCACCTCAATATGCAAAATGCAAAGGGACTTCCCCTTCCTGCAAAGGCTTTCCATTTTGAAAAGTAGCAAGAAAAACACGGAGCAGGGGGTGGGGGATAAGGCCGTGGAGACAGGAGGTTGTGCTGACAGGGCTAGAAAGCTTGTGCTTGACCTTCCTGTAGGCGCACATGGTGCCATTCGAGAGCTGGCATCTGAGAAAGCCTGATGGCAGCTCAATCTGTTGCCAAGTTTCTTCCCCAGAAATCCTGCCTCCAGGCATGGCTATTACTGCTTTACTGTCTGGCAGCTGCTGGCTAAGAGACTTCTTTGCCCCTAAGCCTGGAATGGCAGCCTGGAGGGCTGCTCTCTCAGAGCTGACCCAGTGATGTTTCTGCAGACAGCTGCCCTGGAAAGAACAAGTGCTCACTAAGCTTTGTTACCACATTCATTTTCTATTTCCTATCTGGTCACCTTCCCGCAGACAGTACTCATAACAGTACACAAGAGGAAAGAGAAGGCTCACAGAAAGAAAGTGCAGGTCGGCAGAAACATCTCACAGGAGATGGCAGCCTAACTGACTCTCGGCTTGGGGCTTTAGGGAGGTTGGGCATCCAAACCCTGACTACTGGCTATGTCAAAGTAACAAATGGAGAAAAAGGATGTAAGAGAGGGGGGAAGAAGCCCATCTTTCCACTCCAACTTCTCCAACATGGGGATGGCATCTAAAAGTTAAAAAACAAATCAGATACCTTCAGGCAACAGAATGTCTACATATGAACAAACAATAGCTGTCCAAATAATAGCTGGGCTAGGAACAGCTCCCTGCAAGCTAAAAGGCAGACTGCCACATGCTATCAACTACGTTATTTTCACCTCATTAGACAAGACTGAATCCTCAGCCGCAGCCACAGGGCACATGCCTTCAATAGCATCACCAGTGCTTTATACATTGTTACATACACTTATGTCTCCATGGTCCAGCTCAGAGAACCATCTTCCCTCTGTGAAGGTGTGTGTGGCTAGATGTCAAGTAAGCAAAAGGCTTTTTGGAAGAAAGAACATTATCATGCTCAAGGATGCCTTGTGAGTTTAAAGTCATGACAATCTAAAAACAGAGTAATTGGAATTTTGCTGGATTTCTAACTAGAAACTTTCTCCCTAGCTTTTAATTTTTGACAATAATACTCAGCCTTGATTCTAAAATGATTTCATGGCTGGAATTTTGTCCTTTTTAAAGCTATCACACCTTCATAGTACTGCTGACTTGTTTATTTTTATGCCAATTCTCTAACATTTATATAATAATCAGATCCCAATGCCACAAGGGTACCTACCCATCATGCTTTCCTTCAGTCAGGAGTGTGTGTGTGTGTGTGTGTGTGTGTGTGTGTGTGTGTGTGTGTGTGTCGTGGGTATGTGTGCTATGTGCTCTTGGGCTTGCTGTGTGTCTTAGTCAGGTTTCCACTCCTTCAACAAAACACCATGACCAAAAAGCAAGTTGGAAAGGAAAGGGTTTATTCGGCTTATACTTCCAGATCATGGTCCATCACTGGGGGAAGTCAGGGAAGGAACTCAAACAAAGCTGGAACCTGGAGGCAGGAGCTGATGCAGAGGGCATAGAGGGGTGCTGCTTACTGGTTTGCTTCCCCTGGCTTGTTCAACCTGCCTTCTTGTAAAACCCAGGGCCACCAGCCCTGGGATGGCACCACTCGAAATGAGCTGGGCCCTCCCCCATTCATCATTAATGCTTTACAGATGGATCTCATGGAGGCACTTCCTCAATGGAGGCTCCTTTCTCTGTGTCAGGTTGACACAAAACCAGCCAGTGCACAAGACATGGCCATCTGGATTCCAGAGGTCAATGCTGGATGTCTTCTTCATCACTCTCTGCTTCATGTTTTAAGACAGAATCTCACTGAACCTGGGACCCACCGTTCTGGCTATGCTGTCTGGCCAGAAAGTTTGAGGGATCCATCTGTCTTTTCACCCCAGCACTATAATCACAGGCACATATTGTCATGTCCTGGTTTTATGTGGGGAAGTGAACTTGAGGTCCTCATACTTACACAGTGTGATGGGTTGAATGAAAAATGTCCCCTAAAGGCTCATGTATTTGAACACTTGATCAATCCCAGTTGGTGGCAATGTTCATAGAGGTGATGGAACCCTTAGGATATTTGGAACCTTGGTGTAGGAAGCATATCAGTAGGGGTGGGCTTAGAGAGTTAACAGCCTTCCCCACTTCCAGCTTGCTGACTCGTTTCTGTGTGCAGGTGAAGTGTGCCCTGCCAGCTTCCTGCATGCGCTCCCTGCCATTATAGACACCAAGCCTCTGGAACTGCAATCAGAATAAACATTCTTCCTCAAGTTGCTTTTGGACATGATGTTTTATCACAGCAACAGAAAGTAACTAATAACCCCAGCCAGCACTTTATCCAACTAATAGACCATCTCCTCAGTCTCAAGCCTGGTGCTGAAACAGTAATCTACTTCAAAGAGGATGTGTCCCCTCACCATCTCTGGGTCAAGATTTATATTCTACTACTGTTTTTTTTTCACATTTAATTAAAACCACACAACTAATAATATTCAGTCATAATAATAAATGAAATTCTTATCCATTCCACACAATGGGATAACGCCAAAAATACACTCAGTGAAACAAACCACACAAAAAGACAAACCTTTTCCATACATTCCACTTACATGAGATACCTAGAATGGTCAGAACCATACAGACAGGAAGAATTCAGGTACCTGTGTAGTGGGAACAGTTTCAACTTCTGGAAACAGACAGTGGTAGCTTTCACAATCACATGAATGTACATGAATGTATATAATACCAGTTAGGTACATGCTGTTTATATTTCACAACAACAAACGACAATGGAAACTACAATGGCTCAGTGGGTAGTGTTGTTTAAGCATGAGGACCTGAGTTTGGATCCCTAGAGCTTACATAAAAATGCCAGGTGCAATGGTACACACCTGTAGTCCCCATGTTAGAGACCTGGAGACAGGAGGAACCCTGAGGCTCACTGCCAGCCAGCCTACTAGTAAATGGTGAGCTCTAAGTTTAATAAAAGACCTATCTCAAAAGTTAAGCTCACTTTCTACTCTTGCAATGGACCCAATTTTGGTTCCCAGCACCACATGGTTGAACACAACCATTTTAAACTCCAGTTCCAGGGGATCTGATGCACTCTTCTGGCCTCCATGGGCATCAGTCACTCACATGTTTCACATACATATATTCAAACAAATGCTAAGACACATAATTTTTTTTTTTTTTTTTTTTTAGAGACAGGGATTCTCTGTGTGTAGCCTTGGCTGTCCTGGACTTGCTTTGTAGACCAGGCTGGCCTTGAACTCAGAGATCTACCTGCCTCTGCCTCCCAAGAGCTGGAATTACAGGTGTGCACCACCATACCTGGCTAAATAAAAAGAAGTTTTAAATATTTTTGAAAAATAAATGAAGTGAAGCGGCCATCAAGTAAGATACTCAACATGAAATTTGACCTCCACATGCACACAGAACCCACACGTGAGCATGTACACACTCATGTACACACACACACACACACACACACACACACACAAGAATCTAAAAAGAACCAAAACTTGACTCAATGAATAACACACACAAAAAAATGAACAGACCCCTAGATATAAATGCAGATAAATATTTCCTATAATAAGAACAGGGCCCATTCAGAATTCATAGGAATGAGCTCAGGACCGAATATTCATTCCCCTTCCTCAAATGCACCAAATAGGCATCTTGCTTAGTGCTGTATGCTTAGAAGATATTCAGCAAATGTTCCCACATAATTCATTCTGAGGAGGGCCAGCAGGGAGTCCAGGAACAGCAATGCCAATATCTTGGGATTTTCTGCACTTGCTACCTTTTCCAGACTGTGGCCTATGTCTTGCTACTGTGTTGGCTAGACCCTATAAAACCTTGTCATCATCCCTCCTGGGCCAAGAAAACATGGAAGTATTCCAATGCCACTGCAAAGAGAAGTCACCAGTGATTGTAACTGGAAAAAAGCCAAGAGAGAAAAGGCACCACATGAAAAAAAAAAAAAAAAAAAAAAAACAGGCACAGAATGGCCACAGAGGATATCTTTCCAGAAGAGATGCAGTCATCCATCAAAATCCAGCAGCCATTTGAGTTTAGTTTCATTTCAACAATGTCTTCACTGACAGCTGCATCTTCGGGCACCCTCATTAGTATCTTCACTTTCCAGGCAACAGAACACATAAATCTAGGGAAATGTGGCGTGTGTGTAACGATGTCTGGGTCTGGATCCTCCTCCTTCAAACAGCACACAGTAAGAAACCAAGCTGTAGCCCTCGGGCTGCTTTAAGGATTCTCGCTCAAGCACCTGTCAGGAGCCTGAAGACTGGTGACACAAGTACTCTCCTCACACTGGGGAAACAGCAGCACTCCTAATCATCCCACAGTCTCCTCTTTCTAGTCATCTTGAATGGAGATGGAGGGTGGCAAGATGGCCCAGTGAGCAAAGACACTTGCTGCCATGCCTGATGACCACACAGTAAAGCGACAAGACATCTCATCACAATCTCCTTCCTAAACTTCACATCTTTCGGCTGTTTCTGCTGATTATAAACTCGGCAGACACTTGTAATTCCAGCACTCAAAAGGGAAGAAGATGGGTTCAGCTGCCAGCACCTCAGTACTCCCAAAACAAACATAATCACGCTTACTAGAAGAGAACCAAGTAAATAGAAATTCAACAGTATTGATTCACTGAATGTTGTTTACTAGGTATTTGTTAATTCAGTATTGTATTTTGAGGCTTTGTTAAATATTCACACAAATAACACTGATGAGGCATAAGCAGGAGAATCATAAAACAAGTTCAAGGTCAGCAGACTACAAGGTAAGATTCTGTTAAAAAAAAAAAAAAAGGTGATATATGTATTCATAAAGCAAAGTTGTGGCCAGACCTACACAGAGAAACCAGACTTGAAAAACCAAAAAGAAAAAGAAAGAAAGAAAGAAAGAAAGAAAGAAAGAAAGAAAGA
>NW_026585626.1:15688693-15733463 GCF_907164565.1 Psammomys obesus | reverse complement strand
AGAAAGAAAGAAAGAAAGAAAGAAAGAAAGAAAGAAAGAAAGAAAGAAAGAAAGAAAGAAAAAAAGCAGAGTTGCACTAGGTGAGCTAGAATGTAATTAACTAGGAGCTGGGAAGATAAGTTCATAAACTGCTTACCACACAAGCATCTTCTGAGTCCAGTCCCCCAACAAACGTGTTCATATGCACACACTAAATAATACAATAATAATACTAAATAATACAATAATACAATACTAGTTTTTCTTAAAGAAAAACTAGTTGTATAAAAGGTTTTTTTTTAAGATTGATTGATTCATTGATTACAGTGTTCTGTCTGCACTAGATCTCATTATAGATCGTTGTGAGCCACCATGTGGTTGCTGGGAATTGAACTCAGGATCTTTGGAAGAACAGCCAGTGCTCTTAACCTCTGAGCCATCTCTCCAGCCCTGTATAAAAGTTTTAATGTGAAGAAGAACTGAGAGAGGGACCTGATGTTGACCTCTGGCCTCCACACAAGCACACATGCTCATAAACACACACATACAAAAAGAGATGATTAAGCTATTCTAAGCCAGGGTTCAGTAATCCCCATATGACCAAACTGTGCTCCAGGACAAGTATATGAGCCACAAGAGCTGTGCATTCTGCTGGAAATGGAACACCAGGCCTCACATACACCTGTCAGAGCTCTGCCACTTGCTGCAGTCTCCCTCAACAGTTTCAACTGAGTGCCACATAATTTCTCATGCCCTGTGACTCTGCCAGTGTGTTCCTTGTCCTGTGCCGCCACTGAAAACACAGAGCTTATTCTTGTTCTGAAGAACAAACACCAGGTGCTCAGCCACACTGGGTCTTCTGGCCCCCTGCTGACCACCACTCCAAGCTTATAGTCTGAAGTTCTGTCCAAAAGATGCCTGTGCTTACAGACTTGTAAGATAATTACTTTTCTTTCTTTCTCCCCCATCCCCGGTTATCTGAGATAAGGTCTTGTTATGTACCCCTGATCTTAAAATTCTTGATCCCCCTGTCTCGGTCTCTGGAGTGTTGAGATTACATGTATATGTTGCCATCTCCAGCTGAAGCGATTCCTCCCTTCCCCTTCTTTCCCCTCCCCATGTGTGTGTGTGTTGGGGGGGGGGGGTTTGCACTCGAGCCAGGATACACTGTATCAGCCAGAGGTAAACTCTGTGGAGTGCTCTCTCCTCCCATCTTCGCATGAGTTCTGGGGATTGAACTCTGGTATAAACTAGTGTATATGTTCTCTTTCTCTTTTATATCATCTTATTTTTTTTAGATTCATTTATTTATTATTTATTATTTATTATGTATTCACTGTTCTGCCTGCATGTACACCTGCATGTCAGAAGAGGGCACCAGATCTTATTATAGATGGTCATGAGCCACCATGTGGTTCCTGGGAATTGAACTCAGGACCTTTCAATGAGCAGCCAGTGCTCTTAACCTCTGAGCCATCTCTCCAGCCCCATCATCTTACCTTTATATACAAGAAAAATCCTCCAGAGTTGTTCCTCCCATGCCTAGGTCATGTGACTGTCAAGGGTAATGTGGCTACTTCCGATAACATGCAGAGAAGCTGTTCCACAGCAGCATCATGTCAAGTGAGCTGCACTTAGTATGTAAGCAGGAAAAGTTTGCTATGTGAGCTGCATGTCTGATAGACAGAAAACTAGAATTACTCAATAAAGGTTGGAAAGTTACAAATCACAAGATCTTAGCAGGTCTTAGCATCTGAGAAAATAAAACCAGTCACAGACAAGGAGAAAAGGAGAATTAGAATAATTGCATGAGAAATATCCAGTACCTATCAACATGTACACTGTATTTTCAATGGGCATTGGCTTTATCACAGTGATGTTGCTTTTTCTAAAGAATTTAATCATTATGTGTGAAATTAACAAAGACAAAAAAGAAAAAGAGAAAAAAATTTACTAAAAAGAAAAAGAGATGAGAGAAGTGACATCTGCTTTCTGACTTTACTAAATAAGATAAAATGTTCAAATCCTAGGGGCTAGAAATGCAGCTCAATTTGTGAAGTGCTGCCCTAATCTTCAAAAAGCCATGTTCCACCCCAGGACATTAACCAAGGGTAACTGAGCACAGGAGCAATCCTAGCACTCAGGAGGGGAGGCCAGAGGATCAGAAGGAGTTCACTGTTGGCTACATAGTGGAGTTTAAAAGCAGCCTGGACTACATGAAACTGTCTCAAAAAAACAAAACAACTTACTTTTTTCAAGTCATAGGAAGATCAGGCAGCAAAGATGATGTCATATGCAGCATGAAGCTGGAGATAGAGATGTAGCCCCAAGTGCAGCTGGCAGCTGCTCATCCTCTCCTACTGCAATGGCTTTAGTCAAAAGGATTTCAGAAAAATTTGAGTATTAAAGAAAAAATTAAAAAGCGAAGTAACGAAAAAACAATTTGCAGGGATGGTGATGCTTGAGCTGAGAATTCAATTGTACAAAATTATATAACAAATACAATTCTCTTCCTCAAGCAAGAGAATATACTTGTAATGCTTTTTCTTTGCAGGCAACACTTTAATTGAGACAGGGTCTAACATGCTGGCCCCAAACTCTTGATCATCCTGCCCCCACCTCACAAATATTTCAGGCATGTACCACTCTCCCTGGTTCATGTGGCTCTCGGGATAAAATCCAGTGCATGTCAGACAAGCCCTCTACTGACTGAGCTGTACCTCTAGCCCTCAAACAACAATTTTTAAGCTGTGAGACTCCTGGCTTTTGGTGTACCATAAAAGAGCTTAACAGAAAGACACACATGGTATATAGGTCACTTATATAGACCTATAAGATAGGATAAACATACTAAAATATGTACGCCTAAAGAAGATAAACAAGAAAGAGGTCCAGAGATAAGATGATCAATCCTCATCTAGAAAGACAAAGAGGATGGACATTGGAAATAGGAGGAAACAAGTAACAGGACAGTAGCCTACCACAAAAGGCACCTGAAAGACTCTACCTAGCAGTGTATCAAAGCAGATGCTGAGACCCATAACCAAAACTTTGGCAGAGTGTAGGGAATCATATGAAGGAAGGAGGAATTAGTATATCCTAGAGGGGACAGGGAGCCCCACAAGACCAAATAAATCTGAGCACAGGGGTCTTCTATGAAACTGTTTATCCAACCAAGAACCATGCACGGATATAACCTACAACCCCTGCTCAGACATGGCCCATGGTAGCTCAGTATCCAAGTGGGTTCCCTAGTAAGGGAGACAGGAATTGTTTCTGATATGAACTCATGAGCTTCCCCTCCCCCTTGAGGGAGGAGCAGCCTTGCTAGGCCACAGAAAAGGACATTGTAACCATCCTGAACAGATACCTGATAAGCTAGGGCCAGATGGAAGGAGAGGAGGACACCCCCTCTCAGTGGACTCAGAAGGGGCAGGGAGGAGATGAGGGAGGGAGGGGAGGATTGGGAGGTAAAGAGGGCTACAGCTGGGATACAAGTGAATGTATAAAATTATTTAAAAATAAAAAAATATTTTAAAAAAACATTCTCAGATGTATGTGGTAAATGTAATTCTTTCACCATTAAATGTGAATTATCAACAACAACAACAAAAAGAGCTTAAAAGTCAACTTTCCATACATAAAGCAAGTAAGTGCCAGTTAGACCACTGAGAAGACAATAAAAACTCTTGCCTTGCAAGTCTGAGGACCTAAGTTCAACCACAGGCTCCCACAGTCAGTGGAGAGAACCATTTCTGAAAAGATGTCTTTTGACTGTTACATGCACAACATGGCTCATGTGTACCTAACATACATACATATGAACACACATACAAATAAATAAAAATTAAAAAAAAAAAAATAAAAATCTCTTTAAACTAAGATCAGTAACTCCTAGGCTTACTACAAAAGTAATGTAACAGAACCACCCAAGAGACATGAGAGGGTGCAGAGAATCACAACTTAATCACAGCATTGAGGAAAAAAATTGGGAAAATTGAGGCAGGAACTGACAAAGTGCTGGAGGTGCTTTGTAGAGTTTAAGAGGGAAGAATAGGTACAAACACCATTAGGTGTGGAGGCTCACGCACTGGGAGGCTGAGTCAGAATGGAGAGCTCAAGGCCAGCTTGAGCTACTGTCTCATAAAACACTAAAACCCAGAACAAATGGACTTTACAGCTATCATACTTAATGGTGAAAACCTGACATTTTCCTGCTAAGTCAGGAATAAGTCAAAGATGCCCCTATCACCCCTGCCTTTCAGAACATACTCAAAGTCCTAGAAAGTAAGAAAAAAATAAGTAAATAAAAGGAATACCTACTTGGAAGGAAGCAATGTAACAATCTTTTGTCACCATTGGTATAATATTCTTGTGGAATGTATACAATTTACCCCTGTTCATTCAAATGCTGATTTCTCTACCCCAAAACCTGGTTTCAATCTGGACACTGCATTGTGATGTTTATTCTAGGCATCACTTGTCTCAAGTTTGTGTAAACATGCCACCATTTGTTCTCTGTATTTTCAATTAAACAACCAACCAATGCTGAGCAATAGAGAGAATAGGGTAGGACATCCTGGTCTGGAGGGGAGGAGAAAGAAGCAAGTGCGGGGAGTAAGAGAGGAGAGTTCAGGAAGAGAGAACTTGGAACCATGAGTAGAGATGAACTGGACCTAAGATATGAATAAAAGCAAGTATAATGTGGGAAATCTGAATGGGAGGAAACTATGTGGGCTTGAAGGTTTAGGATAGATAACTAGTGCCCAGCATTGTGCTCTAGGTTAATTAAATAAATCCTAGTTTCTTTGTAGTGATTTGGGTATATAGCTGGTTTAGGAATAACCACTGTTTAGTTAAAAGACAAATCAATATTAAACTTTAATATTCAACAACATGTTACAGAGAACATGATGGTCTAGGTAAAAAATCCAAGTTGGGCATGGTGGCTCATGCCCAATTCCAGCACTCAGGAAGCAGAGGCAGACAGAACTCTTAAGTTTCCAGACAGCCTGGTCTACATAGTGAGCTCTAGGGCAGCCAAGGTGACACAGTAAGACCTTGCCCCATAAAAACAAAAACAACAAAAAACAAACCACCTCTCTTAGACTTAGTGATAATATCTATCATGCTTATAAGACACTTACAAGTGTCAGTTTTATATTTATCATCAGTGAGCAATCAGCAATTGACATTAAAATAGAGGCTAGAAGCTGGGCTGTAGTGGTTCATGCCTTTAATCTCAGCACACAGAAGGCAGAGGCAGGCAGAACTCTTGAGTTTGAGGCCAGCCTAGTCTACAGAACAAGTTTCAGGATAGCCAGGGCTACATTGAGAAACCCTGTCTCAAAACAAACAAAACAAAACCAAAAAGGGGAGTGGAAAAAGGACAGGACTGCAAAGATAGCTCAGTGGTTAGGAACACTGGCTATTCTTCCAAAGGACATGGGTTTGATTCCCAGTATCTACATGGCTCACAACCATCTGTAATTCTAGTTCTGTGGAATCCAGCACCCTCTTCTGGCCTCCAAGGGTACCAGGAATATATATGGTTCACAGACATGCAGGCAAAACATTCACAAGTAAATGAAATTAAATAAATTTTAAATGAAGTATCATTTATCCTGACATCCCAAAAGGAAAGATAAAAAGCTAACAAAATTAAGTAATCTCTATCTGAGGAAACCACAAAACAAAAAAAACAAACCCTAAAACTAAATAATTCATGGATAGCTCCAACTTGATTTGTTGATTTTAAGACAACTTCAATCAAATCCCCAGAAAAAAATTCTATGGATATCAACAAATTGATTCTAAAGTTTATTTAGAAATAAAAAAAAAAAAAGATAGCCAAATACTGAAAAACAGTCAGACGACCGACACTATCCAACCTCAACTCCTACCATGAAGGTAGAAGATGACAGTGGGATCTTGGGTGAAAACTGACAGATGTAGTAAGGAAGTGGAACTCCCACATCCAAGGAAGCATGGTCCTAACTGGGGAAATGAGGAAACAGAGGCAGGACAGACACACAGCAGCACTTACAGGAAGGAAACAGGGGCAGAACAGACACATAGCTCTGTCTGCTTTATCAGAGGCAGATGCACCCACACAATGTACAACAAAGACCAAGAATGAGCCTCATGTAAACGATGGACTTGAGGTTCACTCTGCAACAAAAGCAGAGTGTGGGCCGTGTTCTACTTCCTGACCTGGCCAGCAGTTATGCTGTTTCTATGATTCTTTCAGACAATATATATATGGTCTGCCCATGTACATTTGCAGAAAAACAAAAACAAAAACAAAAACTCCCTTACGAAATTCAAACTTCCTTTATGAAAACTTCTCTAAGTAAAACTAACTATCTCACTGAAATGCATCCATTCTGGGGATTTCTCTGAAGGCTGTTCTTTATAATATATATGGAAGCTCTTTATAATATTCATGGAAGCTTTCTCCTAAAGAAGCTCCTGTCTAGGCTTTGGACAAGGTCTCTCTCTCTTTCTTTTTTTTTTTTTGTTTTTATTTTTTTTTAATTTTATTTTTTTCTTATCAGTTACGTAATTGTGGTATTTTTACACAATGGAATACTACTCAGCAATCAAAAAGGAGGAAGTCATGAAATTTGCAGGCAAATGGTGGGACCTAGAAAAGATCATCCTGAGTGAAATATCCCAGAAGGAGAAAGACAAACACGGTATAAACTCACTTATATAGACCTATAAGATATGATAAACATAATGAAATCTATACATCTAAAAAAGATAATCAAGAGAGCGGACATGGGGTAAGATTATCAATCCTCGTTTTGAAAGACAGATGGGATGCACATTAAACATTGACTCTCTCTCTCTTTCATGGGCGCTCACGCAGCCTCTGAAATGATGTTCCACCCTCTTTCCTAATCACTCTCCTATACAAAGGCCTGACTGTGCCTCCCCACCAAGATCACATAGCTCTCTCTCCTAATGAGGCTCAGTTCTAAAAGTTAAAAATAAATAAATGAGATGCATTTATCCTTTCTGATTTACTCTTAAGGACTCTAAGGAAGGGAAACAGGATCAAGTGAAAATAAAATGCTATAACTCTAGTTCACATCTAAATCTAGTCTCAGGATGACAGGAATGACTGAAATGATATTTTAGGAGAAACTATTAAAATTAATATACCCAGCTTAATGCTGCCAGTCTCCTAAGTTTAAGCAATTCTCATAATAAATTAATGTCCCCAGACTCGCCTTATATTTTTCACATTGTTTTGTTTTTGTTTTTGAGAGAGTCATGTTCTGCAGCCTAAGCTGGCCTGGAGCTTATTAGCTCAGGGTGGCCTTAAATGTACAACAATCCTTTTGCCTCAGCTCCCACTCCCAAGTGCTAGGGTTACACACATGAGTTAGGATATCAGGATTAAAATAAACTTCCCCTTCCAGTTCCAAAGAATAAACCCAGGGCCTTGTGCACGCTAGGCAAGCAATCACCACCAAGCTGCATCTTCAGCTCCATTTTGGTATTTCTAAGACCTGGTCTCAGTAAGTTGCCAAGGTGGGCCTTAGACTTGTCATCTTCCTGAATAGCTTGTGAACAGCTGAGATTACTGGCCTGCATCACTCAGCCTGTATGAGGAGTTTCTAGGTCTTTAAGGAAAAGGCAGCACCCTCTGGTCTGGGACCTGCAGTGTTTTCCATGGCCTCTGAGACTTCTTGGTTTGACTTTGCCACCTAGGACTGCTTCCTCAGTCTGTAGTCTACACACATTGGTGAGCAGTCTGTTGAGGGAGAGTCTTAGAGACAGATTCTGTTACTTCAGGCTACTTCCCAAGTCTCCCAAACAGAAGGCCATCATAACTGGCTGTCAGGGGCTGCTGATGATGACCAATCACTTCTTCCCTTAGCTCCCTCTGTCTTAATGTCAGTCTTGTTTCTCCAGTTCCATGGCCTCACAGCCAATGGCTACACAAACAGCATCTCCCCTACCACCTCTTAGAAATGGAAACTCTCAGGTAGCATCATCCTATTACTTTATACTGGGCCATCTTCACTAATGCATCCTCCTTCTAGAGCTATCACCTGCCATAAAAACACCATAGCTGACTATGTCTTCTCCTTGTCTGCTTTGAATGGCATAGCAGAGTAATTCCTTGTCAGGTCCTCCTTCCAAAGCCTTTCAAAGGGAATTCTTATTTTAACTCGGAATAAGCACACTAGTCAATTACAGCCTCTTTGGCTCTCAACAGAGCTACACAAAAGAAAAAAGTACCTTCTAAAAGCCATTAGGGACTTTTTTCTTATTACTAAAGCACTGAGAACACATACTATTTCATGGAGCCAAGAAGATCTATTTCCCTTCTGAAGCAGAGCAGCAATCGGCAGGCACTAATTAAATTCCTACAGCAATGAGCAATGACTTTTTCCAGCGTTGTCTCTCCATGACTAGCTGAGGAGCTTGACTTTATCCAATCCTCCCACAGACACTCTTGATCCCTGCTCTGTACATAGCTGTTAGTGTGCTGCACAGTAAGACTGCGCTCCTTAGTACCCAATGTGGTTAGCTTACTATTTAATCAGTCAGTTCCTATCTTCTTAATGACTTTATTTTACTTTCTTAAAATAACTTTGAGGTCTGTGAAATAGTTCATTCTGAAAAAATACCTGCCACCAAGTCTGACTACCTGAGTCTGATCCCTGGGACTCTAAGGTGAAAGGGAGGAATCAACTCAAGCAAGATGTCATCTGGCCTCCATATGCTGTGTGCATGTAATTTAAAACTCAAAATAAGCAAGGCTTGGTGGTGCACACCCTTAATCCCAGCATTTGGGAGACAGAGGCAGGCTGATCTCTATGAATTCAAGGATACCCTGGTGTATATAATGAGTTCCAAGACAGCCATGGCTACATAATAAGATCCTGTCTCAAAATACAAAAATTAAAATAAGAATAATTTCATCATTAAAATATAAAAACAATTGGCTGGTTTTCTAAATATTTTCTTTCATTTCCAGGGTTTCACAGGGTTTGGGTTCTCATGTTCTAGTTGACACAGCAATTCCAAAAGGTGGTCAGCTGCAGTTACACAGGGTGTATTGATGCTGGCGTGGTATGCCAATTACACCCACAGTACCTTGATTTGGTTGAAACATAACTGAAAGATTCTACTTTCTGGAACTAATTATTTAAGAGTAAAAGAAGAGAAACTACATATATTAGAGGATGCTCTGTCTTGTGTTCAAAGGTACTTAATTCCCTTCTACACATCCACCTACTGC
Organism: Psammomys obesus; assembly: GCF_907164565.1. NCBI lineage: Eukaryota > Metazoa > Chordata > Mammalia > Rodentia > Muridae > Psammomys > Psammomys obesus. The sequence continues at coordinate 15,724,222 of NW_026585626.1, read as the reverse complement.
CTGCTAAACTGTATCCCTTAGAGGTTGTATTCCCAAAATGCATGAACTGAGTCCTAACCACTGTTTCACTTTCAGAGTCAAGAAGTTTTTACTGGTGGTGGATTCAGCATGGAATTCTGACTGTCATTATTTTGGTGCTGGAGCATCCAGCTTCTACTGAACACATATTCTATCATTGGCCTACTGCTCAGCCTCAAAAGTATACCCCACCACTTAGGAGTTTTAATTAGCCATTACTCTGGTTCTGACAGACATGACCTCAAATATCTTATGCTCTCCACCGATATACCAATCACTTTGCACAGAACAGCAGGAAAATGCTAAAACCAAAAGTTATGAGTATTTTCTGGACTGTAGTCTATGCCACTAACTAAAACTACTTTTGGCAAGTCTAACCACAGTGGATCCTGTGTCAGAGACTCAGATGAGGAATTACACTAACTGGTCTCCAACCTCTCCCAGCGCCCAACTCTAAACTGAGGAGGAATGGAAATGGGTACTGTGGCAGAGTGGTGTTTGTTAACACTAGAGGGAGCTATACTCATGCCATCATAGGGTATTCAGGTCTCCCCAGATTTATGGTCCTGGAGGAGGGGGGAGAATGGGTGTGCTGGACAAGCATTCCACCACAGCATCCCACAAGCACCACCATCCTTGAATACCAGTTCCATGTTTATGATGTAGCTTGTAGGTGAGGGGCCAGCTGACATGAATTCAGTTGTAATTAACATCACCATTCTTCTATTGGATTCAATGCTTCTCTCCCTCTATTTCCTTGGTTTGAGAATTTTCCATTCATTGCTAGTGTTTGTTTCATTGGTTTTTGAGACAGGGTCTTATGTAGCTCAGGCCAACCTCAGACTCACTGAGGTTCTGATGCTTCTCCTTCCATCTCCTAAATTCAGCTTACACCGTGTCGGCCTTACTTTGGTTTTTGCTGTCGTTGGTTTGAAAAAAAATTTTTTTTTTTTTTTTTTAAGAAAAAGATGGAGAAAGAAATTCTTTAGGAACAGCTTAAAGCCAACTTGATTCTCATGGAATTAAAATGAAGCTCAAATAGCCTGTGGTACAAGTCAGGAACGAGTTTTGAGATGAGGTAAAGGAAGGGAAGCAGGGAAGGGAAAGGAAAGGACAGGCACACCAAAGATGAAGCGGCTCTGATCATCATACACACTGTGATGGCTAATCTTGACAACACATGGAATCAACTAAAACTAAAGCAGTTGGGCACGCCTGTGAGGGATTTTCCTTAACTAGGTCATCTGAGGGGGGAACCCCACGACAAACACAGATCATCTGATGTGATAAGACCCACCCTAAACCTGGGTCACACCTTCTTGTGCCAGGCTATATGAAGGACATGAAAAAGGGAAGTGCTTTCTCTTTGCCTGCTTACTCTCACTCTCACCAGCAAGTTCATTCCTTTGCTAGTACCAGAACCTACTTCTTTGGGATTCCAGTGTATACTGAAGATCAGCCAGGATATCCAGCTTCAAGGACTGTGTTAGGATCCGTAAGCAAGCATCTCTACGGCCAGCCCCAAGGGACCTGACAAACCAGATATCAGGCTTCAGAGAGAACCTACAGACCACCTGAAACCACCTGCGCATGCTCCAGGTCACCTTATAAGAGAACTCGCACCACCTCCAATCTCTTTCCCTCTCTCTCTCTCTCTCTCTCCTACCCTGCCCAGAGAAGTCTCTGTGACCCCTTCCCCCTTTCCTCAATAAACTTCCCACATGGAACCAGTCATGTGGTGTGACTTGTAAACCCGCTATGTGACTTTGCTGCACAATCCCAACAGACTGAAGGGCTATCTTGAACTTTCCATCAAGAGATAGCCAGTTGGACCAGATGTTCCACAGCCTGTAAGCAACTCTAATAAATACCCCTTTAATATGTATAAATTCAGTCTTTCTGCTCCTCTACAAAACCTTGCCTAATAGGCATGCACACCCTCTCTCCCTCTAGAAAACACTCCTGGCCTGGAAATCGTGTGACCATCACCAAGCAAGGGAATCATCAAAAACCTGTTTGTTTGTCTTTGCCCAGAGGAACAACAGCACGTTAACCTGTACAGTGCAGGAGACAGAGACATGCAAGGCCCAAGAGCTCCTTGCACTTCTGTCTCAGAGATTAATGTGATTCAGAACAGCCAGGTATCAGCAGGCAGACACCAACTACCTGCTTTTAGGCTGCTCCTGAGTAAAACAGACTAGAAGTAACCTTGGAGAGCAACTCTGTGGGTGAAGAGATAAAAAATGAACTAGATCAAAATAATTTTTTAAATGCAAACTCAAACCTCTAGAGTATAAAGTAAAATTCACTAGGTTCAAATCAAGTATCAAAGTAGCCAGGAAATGTTACTCTTTGTTAAATCATGAATTTCAAATACTCAAGAAGATCAATGGACAAACGGATGGATGGATGGATGGATGGATGGATGGATGGATGGATGGATGGATGGATGGATGGATCTAGGGATCTCCCCCAATACCTCTCTCTGACATTAAAATATTTTGCTATCCTTTCATGAAAAGCAGGAGGAAACATAAAACTTATAAAGTGGCAACCTGCTTCTTCCCTCACTAAGGGTATCACTAAAAGACTTCTACGTCCCCGGGCATCATACTGACCTTTAATATGTTTCGGCCATCAAATGATTCTCTTTCCTTGAAGATATATTTGCCATCTGCTGTGTAGAGATTGTACCTGCCTTCAGCTGTAAATAATCCAAAGAAAGTGTGAGAAGAACCTGAAAAGTTTGTTTGTACCTACCCTCTTGCGTGTCTACAGGTCCACATGCTGACTAGCAAACTTTTTACCTCCTGTTTAGAAAGCTGCACAAGGTAGGGGAAAAGCAGCTAAGAGTCAATAGAGGACGCTTCCCTAGCTGCAACCCCCAACTCCTTGTATGTATTTTCATTCATTCGGCATTCTCCAAGCACTGGGTAACTAAGGAGCTCCACCACGGACCGCCGTTCTCCACTAAGTCACCTTTGAGGTTCTACAACCCCCAAATAAATGGCATGTTGTTTTAATTGTATTAGAATACACAAAAGCTGGGGACTGGAGAGATGGCTCAGGGGCAAAGAGCATTGCTTGCCCTTCCTGAGGTCCTGATTTCAATTCCCAGCAACTACTGGTGTGAATGCAGACAGACATTGTATACATAAGAAGTAAATAAATCTTAAAAAAAAAAAAAAGAAAAGAAATATGCTTGCTTCATTAAAAAAAAAAAAACCACACACACACAGAGAAGCTCACAATAGACTATTCAAAATTTCTGGTGTCCAGGCTTTAGGTTGACTCCCTAAGAACTCCCTTCCAAATTCAGGGGAGGGGTATTACCATTGAAGCTATCCTTACATCCTACACCGAAAGACAGCAAGTCCATGACCTTGGCCTACGCAAAACTATACTCTAGCTAACTAAGTTAAATTGGGTTGCATGTCCCAAAAGATGTCCTTAAAGGACAGCCAGAAGATTATCAAAGGGAACAGACAAGAGAAAAAAAAAAAGTAGCATATCTTTTCATGTCCTTTTCAAGTAAAAATTTCAATACAGGGAAAAGAAAATTCAAAGGACCCTCAAGAATTATTTAACTTTCAGCATGTTTTCTGACTGGTAACCCTTTCCTGCCTGCCAACAGACCATCTGCAAGCATTTCTATTTCTACTCTTTCCTGCCTACCTACCGACCACCTATAAGAATCCGTATTTCTAGTCTTTCCTGCTTACAGACAATCTACACGCATTCCTGTTTCTACTTTTCAGTATCTCTCATATTGTACAGGTCTGAAGATCCCAGATCAGAACTGAAGAAGTTGCCCAGAGTTCTAAAAATTCCATGAGCTATCTGTGTGGGAACTCCTGACCTAGCTTGCATGGCCAGTATACTAAAGAAGATGCCAGTCTCAGGCATACCCCTCAGCTTACAGGAAAAAAAAAAAAAAAAAAACAGACATGGTAGAACTCTCCAGCACTTGGGATATAGAAGCAGGAGATCAAAAAAGTTCAGGGTCATCTTCCTCTGCATGGCAAATTTAAGGCCAGCCTGGGTTACATGAGATCCTGTCTCAAAAATACAAACAACAAATAAAAACAGCTTCCCTGCTATGAACAAAGAACTTAATCAGTTTGGAAAAAAAGTAAATGAATACCCCCCCCCAAAAAAAAAAACACAACAAAAAACCTTGTTAAAAAGTAGAAACTGTGGTAGGAAGATGCTCAGTCAGTAAATATGAGCCATGCAAGTATGAGGACCTCACTGAGCTTAACCCCCAGAACCAGCACTGTGGAACACTTATACTTTAGCCCAAAAGAAGTAGAGATAGGAGGATCTGGAACTCACTGGAGAGCCAGATTATCTTACTGAGTTATAGGCACATGGGAGACCATCTCAAAAAACAGGGTGGATGGCACTGAGAAGGGGGCAGGGCAGGGAGACTGAGGCTCTGCACTGTTTAGGTTGAGTTTACATGGGCATCTTAAATCCTTTCTAGGGGAGAGATGTTAAGGAGTAGAAGTAGGGCCTATGCATACCAAGCAAGGCCTTTACCCTAAACTGCTCCCCAGCCCTCAGCTCATATTTTTGTTTGCAAAATCTTACAGCCCCATATGTAGCAGAAGTAAGTGCATGCCCCTGACACTTCCACTGGGTTCATTACAACAAAGGCATATCAGAGGTTTGTGGCTGCCACTCATTTAAGGATCTAGCTGGTCACAGAGGCCTTGCTGATCATAGCTCTGCCACAGCTCCGGGGGAACTTACCGTTGGGGTCTTTTCGGAGGAGTGTGTTCATGACAGTGGCATGCAGCTTCACACTGCTCCACTCCTTCACTATCAGCCCCAATGCCTGGAAGCGCTCAAGTACTCGGTCAGCCAGTTCCTGCAGCCTGAGGTTGAAGCACCAAAATCTTAGTAAACTCCAAACCCTGAACACCAATTAGCACGAATGGAGTCTGTGCTCTGTGCCAGTCATGCAAAGCCCTGCTCCAACAGGGGAAGAGGCTATAGCCCCACCAGAACTCACTGTATGAGCAAGAAGGCAACCTTGGAAACAAGTCACTGCCACAAGCCTGGGCACCCAGGTGACTGAGGTAGGGAGTCATAACTTTGTTATTTTGTTTGCGACACAGATCTCACTATGAAGCATTGGCTAGCCTAGAATACAGAATATAGAATAGCCTAGAACTATGCAGACCAGACTGGCTTCAGACTCACATAGATCAGCCTGCCTTTGCTTCCCAAGTATTGGGATTAAAAAGACATGTGCCACCATGCCTGGCAGGATCAAAAGTTTGAGGCACACATGAGATAAACAGATAATTCCAAGGCAGCCCAGGTCACAAAACAAAATCCTGGAGAGGGGTATAAGGAGAGGAAAAGAGATATCATTGCAATACAACATGGTTTTAGGAGCATAAATGATTCTGCATGTTCTTTTTTTTTTTTTTTTCAAGTCTTTATTTTTTTAATTTTTTTTTATTATTAGTTACATTTTGTTAACTCTGTATCCCAGTTGTATCCCGCTCCCTCATTGCCTCCCAATCCCACCCTCCCTCCCTCATCTCCTCCCTGCCCCTTTCCAAGTCCACTGATTGGGGAGGACCTCCTCCCTTTCATCTGACCCTGTTTTATCAGGTATCTTCAGGACTGGCTGCAAAGTCCTCCTCTGTGGCCTACCAGGACTGCTCCCCCCTTGGGGGGTGGGGAGGTCAAAGAGCCTGCCATTGAGTTTCTGTCAGAAATAGTCCTTGTTCCCCTTACTGTGGGAAACCAATTGGTTACTGAGCTACCACAGGCTACATCCAAGCAGAGGTTCTAGGTTATATCCATACATGGCCCTTGGTTGAGTGTCAGTCTCATAAAAGACCCTGTGCCCAGATATATTTGGTCCTTGTGGAGCTCCTGTTCTTTCCACGTCACACTAACTCCCCTTCTTTCCTATGATTCCCTGCACTCTGTACGTTCTTAAAGGATTAATAAAGATTCACAGACAAACCAGAAAAAGAAGGGCACCTCAAGCAAAGAAAAAGCAGTCCATTGAGGTCCCCAAGGCATGCAAGGTCACAGCATGGACAGCAGTGTGCTGGTCACTGGACACACCTGTGGCAGGGAAAGCAGGGCTAGATATGAAGTCGTGGCCAGGCCGCAAGTCCAACTTTTCACAGGGAATGCTACGATACAATGGACACAATGTCCGCTTCTGAACTCTGACTCTGGCGAGTACAAAGTGTCCCACAGTGGAGAACAGAAAGGAAAAGGGCACAGGACCAGCTGTGGTTTCTGTGCTTGAGAAAGAACAGGCAATGCATTGGCTACCACACTGAACATGCTATTTTCTGAGAAACCACTTCACCCTCACAACACACCATTACCCCTCATTTACCAATGAAGGCACTAAGGAAAGGGAAGTTATGGAACTTGGGCAAGATCACATAACTATTAAGTAGTAAATCTAAGCACATACACACACACATGCACATACATGCATATGCACACATGGATGCGCACGCACACACTCCTTTAGGGCTGGTGTGTTGCTCAGTAATAGAATGTGTGCTTAGTACACACAAGGCACCAGATTCAATCCCAGCACTGAAACAAATTTTCTATTATTTAACAATGTCTTTCTTATTCTGTGTCTGAGTGTGTGTGAGAGAGAGAGAGAAAGAGAGAGAGCAAGCCAAGTGGGCTGACATGTGTAACAGTACAAGTGTGGAGGAGTAGTCAGAGTACTACTTGTGGCAGTCAGTTCTCTCCTTCCACCATATTGGTACTGGGGGTTGAGCTCCAGGTAGTCAGGCTTGGCTGCAAGCACCTTTACCTGCAGAGCCATCTCGCTAGAAAGGCTTATCTGTTCACTGTTGTCAGGGGATAGGGTTAATGCTGTGCCATTCTAATTTTGTGTGGAACAGGATATCAGGTCTGAAGGACAGACAGTTCAGCAACATGTGTCCAAGAACAGGCAGAAATACAAGCATGAAGTTCCATTTAGGCAGATGATAGGAATGTGGGACTGTCAGCTCAGTGTCCTTAACCTAGATGTGGTGACACAAATGCTTGGAAGACAGAAGCAGGAAGTCAAAGTCCTCCTCAGCTACATACTGAGTTTGAAGCCAGCTTGGACTACATGAGGCCTTGTCTCAAGTAACCAAGAAGATCAGTGAAAGCACAGGACAAGAGCAGCATGGAGGAAGACTAAGAGCAAGGTGAGAAACAGATATGGGTAGCCTCCTGGGACACATACCTATGAAAAGGACAGAGAAGAAACCAGAAGTCAGCTGGTAAGGATGAGAAAACAGAAAGAGGACCCCAGAGAGGCCAGGAGTACCAAGGGGGCACAACCAGAGGGGGACTTGTAGCAAAGCAGTTTCATTGCCACACCAGAGTCAGAAGTTTTGTGACAAAGGACAGAGAAGGAATCAGACAGGGAGGTAGCAAGAACACACCAATCTTACGAGAAAGAAAGGAAAAGAAATGGCAGTACTATGCAGGCCACAGAAGCAGTGCAGGCTTCTAAAAAGCCAGGAACTGAGGAACAAAAAGTATGTCACCCAGAACAGGTAAATGTGCAGTCCCAGGGTTCGTCACTACTACAGAGGTGGTGGTAGGGAGATGTACCTCTGTAGCTATTCTCTTAAATTGTTTCCCGTTTATAAAGACAGCATGCTCGTTAAGACACTAGGAAAGGAGATCGAGCATAACAAGGGAAACAGCTCTATAAACATTTCAGTGTTTATCTGTGGATGCTGATGTGATAGCCTCAAACAGGGAAGCAAAACACTGTGGACTATAAAGTAAACTGACAGTAAAATCAGCAGCATAAAGCACTTTGGGTTACTTATGGGGGCATTAGGGGGAGGTTATAGTTGAGCTGGGACTGAAGTAGGAGATGAGGACAAAATGCTGAAGAGTATTCAACACATCTATATTGCAGCTGAATACATAAATGAATTAAATAAGTATCAAATGTTAGCGAACATCTACTATAAGCCATGTATTATTTGATAAAGTGCTAGATTTAGAAAATCTAGTGCTCCCCAGTCTCAAGAATCTGACTACCTCCTTAAGGGATGGAGCTCAAAAAGGAAAGACAGACATTTGACATAGGCAAGGAATCAAGTTGAGGCTCAGAGAGAGTACACAGGATAGCAGGAGACAATGTTGAGGTGTTAACTCAGTGTCAGGCTGGAAAAACTGCAAAACTAGACTGGCAGTTATTAATTAATTCAAGATGTGAGGTGATGGGCAATTTTACCACAAAGAAATTCCATGGCATGCAGGTAAAGCTTCGAAAACCTGTGATAGAACTTCAGAGCGCCTATGCACGCGGACATGACAGTGAAGAACTACAGAAAAGACTCAGTTGGCAGTGTGGGACTTGACCCCAAAACCAAAAGACTAGACATGATGGCCTATACCTCTACTCCCACCACTCAGGAAGTGGAAGCAGGAGGATAGAAGTTCAAGGCCATTCCTGGTTTCATAGCAAGTTCAAGGTCAACCAGGGCTAGATGAGACCCTGTCTGAAAAACAAAACAAAAAGCAGAAACCTGCAGGATAGTGTAATGTAATTCTATGTCTTTAAACTAATGACATAAATAGTGACTCTTGGCACTTTTTACTCTGGGAAGTAAAACTGGGAAATCGGGGGTGGCAGATTAATTTTTACTTCATCTGTTAAAAACAAACTAACTAACTAAAAAGCCTGTCTGTGAAGGGAGAGAGCAACTTACAGATACTGATGCTGAGATGTGCAGTTATAAAATTTAACTTCAATACATACAAATACAACTCTCCTAGTTGCCAACTCTCAGCAACCACTTCTTATTTGTTTTTCTTTTCTTTTTAAATCATTTTTGTGTAGTAGAATGCCATTATGTTTGGGGGTCGGCTTTTTCTCCTGTCCCCAAGCTCCCAGAATAACAACTCATGAGACCCACTAAATATTATACAAATACTTGGGCCATACAGCAAGGCTCTTCTCTGACTCACTCATAACTTAAAATAACCCATTACACTACATTTAGCCACATGGCTCGTTACCTGAGATCAGGCACCATAAGTCTAATATTCCTCACATCTTGCTGGTTGAATCTTGTACACCTGGCTCTATCCCAGAATCCCTTCTGCCACCTATTTCCTGCCTCAGTAATAAGCCATAGATTGACTGATTGATTCAGCATTCTGCCTGCTTGTATGCCTACATGCCAGAAGAGGGCACCAGATCTCACTATAGATGGTTATGACCCACCATGTGGTTGCTAGAAATTGAACTCAGCCCCTTTGGAAGAACAGCCAGTACTCTTAACCTCTGAGACATCTCTCCAGGCCCTGGCCATAGGTTTATTTAATTGGCAGGTGTTGCATCTCTACATTACACAAAAGATTCCTTCTATACATCTGTCTATTTGTGAACATGCGCAGGCACAGATGTGTAGTTCAAAGAATAACTTGAGAAGGTGGTTGGTCCTAGGGATCTAACTTGGGTCCTTAGGCTTTGTGGCAGGAGCCTTTATCCACTGAGCCATCTCCCTTGGTTTTGCCTTTTTGAAAATCACCTTAGCCTCCTCTTGAGGGCTTAGAATACAGGAGTGTGCCACTAAGCCTAGCAAAATCCTTTCAAGCATGTATTTAGATGTTGCTTTTAAATTTGACAGGGATATTATTAGATCTCCTAGTGTGAATCACCTTTGTATTCCTGATATAAATTAGCTTAATCATCTCTCCACCCTCTGCTTTAAGAAAATTGCCAAATCAAGCAGATTTTACTTTTTGCACCCAATTATTGATTCCTACTGCCACTGCTCTAATTTGGGCCACCTTGTTTCGTTCAGACTATTTTAATGGCTTCTGAACACCCTACACCTGTTCCTACGGTAATGGCTCCTGCTTATGGCTCTCCTTTTTAGTCATGTGTGCAGCACATGACTTGTTTTAAATTCATAAAAAAAAACAGATTGAACAAAGTGGCATCTTTAAAGAATGATGTCTGTACAAGGTCCTGTCAGTCCCATTCTAGCATGAAGGGAAGGGTTCAGGAGTCCCAACCCTAACTGAGAAGCCCTGAAAGCTGATGGTCACTGGGAAGGGGTTAGTGAGACAGGGCCTCATGTATTCGTAACTGTCCTTGAATTCACTATGTAGACAAGGCTGGCCCCACACACACGGAGATCTGCCAGCTTCTGCCTCTTGAGTGCTGGGATTAAGGATGTATGCCACCATTCCTGACTTTGGCAGATTTTTTTTTTTTTTAAAAAAAAAAAAGAACTTGAACAACAATTGTCAACATTCTCTGCCAATAATAAAATTTGAGCTTTCAGATGAAAATTAAAAATTTGAAGAATGTATGCAGCCATCATGGGCTTCACCACTTCACTATGCTTAAAGAACTTAATAACGATCTTGATCCAAGATGGCAGCGCCAGGAGGACACTGTCTGAGGAGCAGGACAGCAGTGTCGGCACAGCGACCAAGAGACTGAACTCTGGGCCCAAAAAAAACCAGCGATCATGTTTCCCAGGTGAGAGGAAACCCCATGGTGTGAAAATCAATCGGGTCCATTCTCAGGTCACCCATCTAAAATCCATAAAAGCCCAGTCAACAAAAGACAGAGCAATATGACATCTCCAGAACCCACATATCCATGGGCAAACAGCCCTGGACACTCCAGCATAAATGAAATTCAAGAAGATGACCTTACATCCATGCTTATGAAGAGGATAATAAAGGAAACAAAATGCGTAAAGAACTAGAGAAAGATACAGTCAACCAGATGATGGCCATCCATAAAGAAATGGAGGAAGATAAAGACAAACAAATTACAATCATCTGTAAAGAAATACAGGAAGATGCAGCCAAACAGTTTGTGGACTTTAGAGAGGAAATACTTAAATCACTGAAAGAAATAAAAGAAACAGAGGATTGTTCAAACAAACAGCTGAAGGAATTGAAGGAAAAACAGGAAAATACAGTCCAACAGGTAAAGAAAATCAACAGAATAGCTCAAGATCTGAAGATAGAATTGGAAAAATTAAAGAAAACACAAATGAAGGAAATTGTGGAGAGAAAGAACTTAGGGAAGAAAACAGGAACTACAGAGGTAAGCATAACCAATAGACTATGGAAGAGATGGAAGAAAGAATCTCAGGTGTGGAAGTTACAATGGAAGAAAATGATGTATCCGTCAAAGAAAATGTTAAATCTAAAAAATTCCTGACACAAACCATCCAAGAAATCCAAGACAACATGAAAAGACAAAACCTAAGAAGAACACTAATAGAGGGAAAAGAAGATTCCCGTCTCCAAGGCCCAGAAAATATTTTCAACAAAATCATAGAAGAAAATTTCCCCAACTTAAAGGAGAGGCCTATAAGAATACAAAAGGGCTACAAAACACACAATAAATTAGACTAGAAAAGAAAATCCTTCCGCCACATAATAATCAAAACAGTAAGTATACAAAACAAAGAAAAAATACTAAAACCTGCAAGGGAAAACAGCCAAGTAATAATGGCAAATTCATCAGAATCACACCTGACTTCTAAATAGAGACTATGAAAGCCAGAAGGGTCTGGACAGATATCATGCAGACTCTAAGAGAACAGAGATGTCAGCCCAGGCTACTATATACCCAGCAAAACTCTCAGTCATCATAGATGGAGAAAACAAGATATCCAATGACAAAAACAAATTTAAACAATACCTACCCACAAATCCAGCAGTTTAAAAGGTATTAGAAGGAAAAATACAACCCAAAAAAGCTAGCTACATTCAAGAAAACACAGGAAATAAATAGCCTCACTACAACAAAACTAAAAGTAGCCAAGCACACAAACACACTACCATAGCCAACATCAAAATCAAAGGATCTAACAGTCACTGGTCATTAATCTCTCTCAACATCAATGGACTCAATTCTCCAATAAAAAGACACAGACTAACAGAATGGATGAACAAACAAGACCCAACAATCTGTTACATACAAGAAACACATCTAATTCACAAAGATAGACATTACCTGAGAGTAAAAGGCTAGAAAACGGTTTTACAAGCAAATGGACCCAAGAAGCAAGCAGGAGTAAGCCATTCCAATATCTAATAAAATAGACTTTCAAACTTAATCAAAAGAGATGGGGAAGGACACTTCTTACTCATCAAGGGAAAATTCCAACAAGAAGACATCACAATCCTGAACATCTATGCCCCAAATACAATGGACCCACATTTGTAGAAGAAACTTTAATAAAACTTAAACCACACATAGATCCCCACACATTAATAGTGGGAGACTTCAAAACCCCACTCTCAACAAAGGACAGGTCAACAAAACAGAAATTAAATAAACGAACAATATCTCTAACAGAGGTCATGAATCAAATGGACCTAACAGACATCTAGAGAACCTTACACCCAAACATAAAAAAATTTACCTTCTTCTCAGCACCTCATGGAACCTTCTCCAAAATAGACCATAGAGTTGGTCACAGAGCGAGCCTCAACAGATTCAAGAACATTGAAATAATCCCTTCTATCCTATCTGATCACTATGGACTAAAGGTGGACCTCAACAACAACAGAAACAGCAAAAGGCCTACACACACATGGAAAATGAACAACTCGCTACTCAATGACAGCTGGGTCAAGGAAGAAATAAGAAAAAAATTAAAGTCTTCCTAGAATCCAATGAAAATGAAGGCACAACATACCCAAACTTATGGGACACAATGAAAGCAGTGCTAAGAGGAAAGTTCATAGCACTAAGTGCTTTCAAGAGGAAATTCGAAACATCTCGTTCAAGCAAATTAATGGCTCACCTAAAAGAACTAGGAAAAAAAAAAAGAAGCAGACACACGAAAAAGGAGCAGATGGCTGGAAATAAACAAACTCAGGGCTGTAATCAATAAATTAGAGACAAATAAAACAATTCAAAGAATCAATGAAACCAAGAGTTGGGTCTTTGAGAAAATCAACAAGATAGACAAACCTTTAGCCAAACTAACTAAAAGGCAGAGAGCCACTATCCAAATCAACAAAATCAGAAATGAAAAGGGGGACATAAAAACAGACACTGAAGAAATCCAAACAATCATTAGGTGTTACTTCAAAAGCCTAAATGCCACAAAATTTGAAAAGGATCGATTCTACTTGCCAAAGCTGAATCAAGACCAGGTAAATCAATTAAATAGTCGTGTATCCCCTAAGGAAAAATAGAAGCGGTTATCAGAAGTCTCCCATGCAAAAAAAAAAAAAAGGCCCAGGACCAGATGGTTTCAGAGAAGAATTCTACCAGACCTCCAAAGAAGAGCTAACATCAATACTCTTCAAATTACTCCACAAAATAGAAACAGAAGGAACACTACCAAACTCATTCTATGAAGCCACAGTCACCTTGGTACCTAAACCTCACAAAGACCCAACAAAAAAAAGAGAATTTCAGGACAATCTCCCTTATGAACATTGATGTAAAAACACTCAACAAAATACTTGCAAACTGAATACAAGGACACATCAAAGATATCATCCACTACGACCAAGTAGGTTTCATCCCAGGCATGCAGGGGTGGTTCAATATATGGAAATCCATCAACATGATCCACCATATAAACAAACTGAAGGAGAAAAAACCACATAATTATCTCCTGAGATGCCGAAAAAGCATTTGACAAAATCCAACATCCATTCATGTTTAAAGTATTGGAGAGATCAGGGATACAAGGCACATACCTAAACATAGTAAAGGCAATAAATATACAGCAAGCCTATAGCCAATATCAAACTAAACGAAGGGAAACTTAAAGCAATCCCACTGAAATCAAGGACAAAACAAAGCTGCCCACTCTCTCCATCTCTTTTCAACATAGTTCTTGAAGTCCTTGCTAGAGCAATAAGACAATTAAAGGAGATCAAGGGGATACAAATTGGAAAGGAAGAAGTCAAAGTATCACTATTTGCAGATGATATGATAGTATACCTGAGTGACCCCAAAATTTCTACCAGGGAACTCCTACAGCTGATTGACACCTTCAACAAAGTGGCTGGATACAAAATTAATTCAAAAACATCAGTAGCCCTCCTGTATACAAAAGACAAAAGGGCTAAGAAAGAAATTAGGGCAATAACACCCTTCACAATAGCCACAAAGGACATAAAGTACCTTGGTGTGACCCTAAACAAGCAAGTCAAAGACTTGTATGAAAAAAATTTCCAGCCTCTGAAGAAAGAATTAGAAGAAGATATCAGAAGATGGAAAGATCTCACATGCTCCTGGCTTGGCAGGATTAACATAGTAAAAATGGCCATCTTACCAAAAGTAATCTAAAGATTCAATGCAATTCCCATCAAATTACCAACACAATTCTTTACAGACCTTGAAAGAAAAATTCTCAACTTCATACGGAATAATAAGAATCCCAGAACTGCTAAAACAATCCTCTACAATAAAAGATCTTCTGAGGTATCTCCATCCCTGATCTCAAGCTGTACTATAAAGCAACAATACTAAAAACTGCATGGTACTGGCATAGAAACAGAATGGTGGATCAATGGAATCGAATGGAAGACCCTGAAATAAATCTACACACTATGGACACCTGATTTTTTATAAAGAGGCCAAAAACATTCAATGGAAAAAAGATAGCATCTTCAATAAATTGTACTGATCTAACTGGATGTCTACATGTAGAAAAATGCAAATAGATCCATACTTACTACCCTGCACAAAACGAAAGTCCAAGTGGATCAAAGACCTCAATATAAAACCAGACACACTCAATCTGTTAGAAGAAAAACTGGGGAAAAGCCTTCAACTCACTGGCACAGGAGACAACTTTCTGAACAGAACACCAACAGCACAGGCTCTAAGAGCAATAATCAATAAATGGGACCTCATGAAACTGAAAATCTTCTGTAAAGCAAAAAACACTGTCATCAGAACGAACAGACTGCCTACAGATTAGGAAAGGATCTTCACCAACCCTATATCTGATAGAGGTCTAATATCCAAAATACATAAAGAACTCAAGAAGTCAAACAGGAACAAATCACTTAATCCAATTAAAAAATGGGGTACAGAGCTAAACAGAGGATGCTCAATAGAGGAATATCGAATGGCAGAGAAACACTTAAAGAAATGTTCAACGTCTTTAGTCATCAGGGAAATGCAAGTCAAAAAGACCCTGGAGATTTCACCTTATACCCATCAGAATGGCTAAGATCAAAAACTCAAGTGACAATACACGCTGGAGAGGATGTGGAGAAAGGAGAACCCTCCTACACTGCTGGTGGGAATGTAAACTTGTACCACCACTTTGGAAATCAATCTGGCGCTTTCTCAGACAATTAGGAATAGTGCTACCTCAAGATCCAGCTAGATGACTCCTAGGCATATACCCAAAAGATGCTCAAGTATACAACAAGGACATTTGTTCAACCATGTTTGTAGCAGCTTTATTTGTAATAGCCAGAAGCTAGAAACAACCCAGATATCCCTCAATAGAAGAGTGGATACAGAAATTGTGGTACATCTACACAATGGAATATTACTCAGCAATAAAAAACAAGTTAATCGTGAAATTTGAAGGCAAATGGTGGGAACTTGAAAAGATCATCCTGAGTGAGGTATCCCAGAAGAAAGACACACTCACTCATAAGTGGATATTAGATATATAATATAGGATAAACATACTAAAATCTGTACACCTAAAGAACCTACACAAGAAGGAGGACCTTGGGTATGATGATCAATCCTCACTCAGAAAGGCAAATGGGATGGACATCGAAGAGGGAGAAAACAGGGAAGAGGACAGGAACCTACCACAGAGGGCCTCTGGAAGACTCTCTACACAGCAGGATATCAAAACATATGCTGAGACTCACAGCCAAACTTTGGGCAGAGTGCAGGGAATCTTATGAAAGAAGGGGGAAATAGAAAGACCTGGAGGGGACAGGAGCTCCACAAGGAGAGCAACAGAACCAAAACATCTGAGCACAGGTGTCTTTTCTGAGACTGATACTCCAGCCAAGGACCATTCATGGAGATAACCTAGAACCCCTGCACAGATGTAGCCCAAGGCAGTTCAGTGTCCAAGCGGGTTCCATAGTAATGGGAAGAGGGACTGTCTCTGACATGAACTGATTGGCCTGCTCTTTGATCACCTTCCCCTGAGCGGGGAGCAGCCTTACCAGGCCACAGAGGAAGACAATGGAGCCACTTCTGATGAGACCTGATAGACTAGGATCAGAAGGTAAGAGAGAGGAAGACCTCCCCTATCAGTGGGACTTGGGGAGGGACATGGGTGGAGAAGCAGGAGGGAAGGTGAGATTGGGAGGGGAGGAGGGAGGAAGCTCAGGGGGGATACAAAGTGAATAAACTGTAATTAATAAAAATAAAAAATGAAAAAAAATTTTTAATAACATTGGTAGTAACATTAGCAACATGATAAAATATAACAGCATTTAGAAGACTTTTATAATTTAGCAAACCACTATTTTCTTCCTCATTTTGGGGGGAGGATTTTTATCTGTTTTAAGACAAGGATTCATGTAGCCCAGGCTATCCTAAAATTTCCTATGTAGCTGAGGATGATCATGAACCCCTAACCCTTCTGCTTGAACCTCCTAAGTCCTGGAATTACAGACATGTACTATTACCCTGAGTCAAGTCTTTTTTTTTTTTTTTTTTTTTTTTTTTGACTGTGCACGACTGAGAATCAAACCCAGGGCTATTGCAGGATATTTGATTACACTGTGAACCCTGAAATTATGCACCTGAAAAACCTGTTTTTAGTTGTGGTATTGCTCAGCCCTAACACACACCTTTAATCTAATAACTTTCTGTTTATTATATATAGCAAACACATAGTTATGCTGTGGCTCAGCCCTAGCACACACCTTTATCTAAGAGCCTTCTATAAACAGGATTAAAAAAAGTTAACCCTGGGTCAAAAGACAGAGCAAGCAACCAGTTGAGAGGAATTCATCATCATCGTCATTGTTTTCTTGTTTGATTTTGTTTTTTGTTTTTGTTGTTTTGGTTTTTGTTTTTGTTGAGACAGGGTTTCTCTGTGTAGCCCTGGCTGTCTTGGAACTCACTTTGTAGACCAGGCTGGCCTCGAACTCAGAGATCTGCTTACCTACCTCTGCCTCTGGAGTGCTAGAATTACCACAGCCCCCCCACTCATCTCATATCCACTCATCTCCATATCCACCCTCTAATCTTGCAACCTCCCTCTAAAAAGAAAACAAAAAATAAAAATAGATACAATAAAAACAAATGAATAAAAGTTGAAACATCTCACTATGAAAGTTGCAGTGTGTCACAAGTATATCACACAGTATACCCTTATACCAAACAGCTTTACTTGCAAATGTTCATTGTAATGAGTCATTGATCTTGTTCGAGGCCTCTGGCTTCTGCTATACTGGATCCTCATTTGGACTCTTCTTGAATATCCTGTTGTTGTCCTGTGTCATGGAGATCCTGCAGCTTTGGTTCTACAGGACTGGCCCCTTCACACAACCCACTTCCATAAAAAAATCGACTGTTATGATCAATACTCACTATCCAGAGTCTTTCAAGCTAACAGTCTGCAATTCTTGTCTGAATGTTAGCACATTTGTTTTAATGAACAAAGAACAGGCCTGTTGTTGCACACATGTAATCCTAGTACTTTGGGAGCTGAGACAGAAAGATGATGAGCTTGAGGTAACACCTTGTAAGCCTCGAAGGCCCCAAACATTTGGGAACCTCTCAGTTCAAATAAGCATACATTAAAAACCTACTTGTTGGAGCCATCTTTCATGTGGACTTTGGCATAAAGAACATCCACCATCCCAGGATCATCGTTCATGTACTCAATCCCTGCCATCTCTACTTCCAGGGGTTTGCCTCCAGAAATGTCACTGTCAAAGAAAAAACATTAGGTTTTTACACCTGTGTAAGCAAAGCACCTTGAGATACTGTAAAAGATGGCTAATACGCATAGTCAAGTAGTGCAAGATCTGGCTTGTGGGGTTTTTCCAACAACATGACCTAGCTGTCCTTCTAATTTCAAGTTAAGAAATGCCCAATGCCCAAAACTACAAAATGCAGGAGAGTGTTTCCAGGACCACACCATGTTCCAACGCTCACTGATGAGCTCTAAGACAAAGCCGAGGGATGACATGATTGGCAATGGCATTCTATATGACAGCCCTTCTCTCCTTTATTTCAAGTTACAAGACGCTTCCACACGCTAGCAATGAAAGATGTGCACAGCAATATAACACATCTTCAGGAGCATTTGCCAACATTAATGAAGAACCTCCCAGACTCATCTGTACAAGAAGTCCCTTTCTAGGGACCCAACCCAAGGGAATGGCAGCACAGCTGCTGAACCAAGTCATTGTTTGGGTTCTTAATCGGTGTGTGTGTGTGTGTGTGTGTGTGTGTGTGTGTGTGTGTGTGTGTGTTGTGTGTGTGTGTTAAAGCAATGTTTGAGTATATTAAGAAAGAACTTTAATACAGATTTAAGCAAGGGCATTAAAGAAGAGACAGGAAGAGGGGGCAGGCAGGCCTAGAAAATGACAGTACACACTACAATGTAGGCATAAGCTTCTCATGAGAAGTCACCTTAAGTGTCTTAACAAAACCCACATATGAGTTTGATACCTTCTCTACTTCACTGTGTCTAAGTTATTTTTCTGTTGCCATGACAAACACCATGACAAAGACAACTTTAAAAAGGAAACAATTTGGAGCTCAGGGCTCTACAGTGTTAGTTAGTCTATGACTAACATGGTGGGGAACACGACAGCAGGCAGGCAGGCAGGCATGGTCTGGAGCAGTAGCAGAGAGCTTACATCTTGATCCACAAGCATGAGGTACAGAGAGCTTATAGAATGGCATGGGCTTTTGAAACCTCAAAGCTCAACCAGTGATACACTTCCTCCAACAAGGCCACACTTACTAATCCTTTCTAAACAATTCAACAAACTAGGGAGCAAGTAGTCAAACATATAAACCCATGGAGGCCATTCTCATTCAAACCCTGCATACTGCTTTAAGGGGTTTCTGAGGAAATTCTTTTGATAAATGAGATAACAGGACAGTTCCAAAGTCCATTAGACAGGATTACAAACAGAAAAAAAATGAAACCACGGGCATAAGGATTGAAGGAATCCTTCCTGTACTAGGTTCCAACATGGGTTTTCACTCTAACAACATTTATACTCTTGTTTGTGATATTTTGAAAAAGTTACAGGATCAGATCTGGGAAATGAAAAAGATTACATTTAGGACTCTTCATTGCTATTGGAACATTCCCATATGAAAAGTTTCTCTTTTTGTGTGAAAGTAATTTTTTTTTATTTTGATTGACGTCTCGATGTATTAATACCAATTTAATGGCAGAAATTTGGTTCCGATGAAACCTGGTAATGCTACAGAGAGCTATTAATTTTCACAGGAAGTAGGTAAATGGCTAGAAAGACAAAGCACAACCTTCTAGCAGCACAGCAACTTAAACCACAGGCCATAGGCTTGTAACTTTTATATTCAAATGGCATGAAAATTTTTTTAGCTGGTGACAGAAGTAAGAAATGGGAAACAAGACCTGGACACCGAATGGAGCACTGTGTGTACTGTAAACAACAACAGACGAACCAAATATAAGGGCTCTAAGGATAATCGTAGAAAAGGGAGCCAATATTTTACTCAAATGCTTTTTATACTTGTATGTATATACTTACCCAAAAATGTTTTATACGGATGTTTCTCAATTAAAGATGGGTCCAAAGCTATAGTATAACATAAGACTCTCAACATGAATTTTCAGTTTCTTTAGTTAGTGCATTATTTTTCCAAATCTAATTACCTGACACCTTTTTTTATAGACATAAATCAAGTAGTCATCACTTTTTAAAAGGGTTTGAAGGTTAAATGGTATTTCATTGAGATGCTATGCATATCAAACTTATAACAAGCCCTGTTAAGAATTATTATTAAACATATCAAAAATGGCTATGCAGGTTGAATATTATTCTTCACAGTAAACATTTTCTGATTGCCACTTGATAAATGTTGAAAACACACAAAAAGACTTCACTTCCTAAGTTCTCTTATGTTAATAAGACATCTGTTCCAATATACGGCAATAAATTTTGCAGTAACTATCAGTACTTTTTAATGGGATGTAACACCAACAACAACTACCTAGAAAATAAAAGACAATTATTTTGGTGATTTTACAAATCTTTTTTTACAAATGTTTCTAAATAAAAGAAAAAGAACATTGTTTTTATATAAGCAATCTTCACAGCAACTCTTATTTTGTCAAAATTTTTAACACTTGGCTAGCAAGATTCCAACTAGACTCCAGATTAAGGAACTTCTTTTCTTCCTATGCCCCCTCAATGTTTCCTCTTTCTGCCCTGCCCCAGTTTCCTCCTCTGAGACTTCAATCCCTTAATCTTAAGGGTGGATGATGTCTGAAGATCCATTCTCGACAACTGATGAACAATGATGCAGACCCTACCTATGCAGGACTGAGTCTCAACCTGTTTCTCTAAGGGAACATGAGAAAGTCTAGCCATGGACACTGGAAAACTGTCATTCAATGGGAACCAACAGTGGCCCAGAATATTCCCATCATTGTGTTTTCTTCCCAAATCCCTTTTATATACTGAAGTATATTCAGATATATACTTCAACCAGAAAAAGCTTCCTCCCAATCTGCAAGACAGGGAAGTTCCACTCACTATATAGCATTCCCTAAGCATCATAAGGGTAGGCCCCATCTCTCTCACTTTTATACCTCTTAAATCTCTAGTCAGCACTAAATAAGTGCCCCATAAGCTGGAGAAAGCTGCTCTGGACAACTGAGAAGAATGCTTGCCATCTCAAGGCCTCTTTTGGGCTCTACTGGTGGCCCTGAGACCTGCTCCTCAGGTCTGCCTTGTACCTTAGCTCACTATGGGAAACCACTGGACTATAATGGTGCCCTACAAATGCCTCCTTTTTGTCACTTTCAGGCCCTACACGCTATGATCATCAAGCTGGATTCAGGTAGAAAAACCTTCCTCCTTAAGGAGTTTGTCCAAAGTGTCCCTACCAAGGCCTTCAATACTCTGAATATCTGAGTGCCCTTGGGTGGGGGGTTTCCTGTGGAATTATACTCTAAGCAGGAAATATTGGAGGCCAGGAGAAGCTGCTACCACTTGGGTATTCTTACACCTGCCAGAAAGGTAAAGTGGTGTTTATGGTGCAATCTCTGTAGAGACTGAGTGGCCGGAGGAGGCCAACATAGTGCCACTCTGAATCACAGGGCCTTGAACAACCAGGGGTGCCTGCACTGGTCAAGAAACGAGACCACAAGTAACAACACATGCTGGAGAGGTTGTGGAGAAAGGGCAACCCTCCTCCATTGCTGGTGGGAATGCAAACTTGTATAACCACTTTGGAAATCAATCTGGCACTTTCTTAGACAATTAGGAATAGTGCTACCTCAAGAGTTAGCTATACCACTCCTAGGCATATATCCAAAAGATGCTCAAGTACACAACAAAGACATTTGCTCAACAATGTTTGTAGCAGCTTTATTCGCAATAGCCAGAACCTGGAAACAACCCAGATGTCCCTCAGTTGAGGAATGGATACAGAAATTGTGGTACTTTTACACAATGGAATACTACTCAGCAATTAAAAACAAGGAAATCATGAAATTTGCAGGCAAATGGTGGGACCTAGAAATGATCATCCTGAGTGAGGTATCCCAAAAGCAGAAAGACACATATGGTATATACTCACTTATACAGACTTATACAGATAGGATAAATATACTGAAATCTATACACCTAAAGAAGATAAACAAGAAAGGGGACCCGGGGTAAGATGATCAATCCTCACTTAGAAAGACAACTGGGATGGACATTGGATGTAGGAGAAAAAAAGTAACAGGACAGGAACCTACCACAGAAGGCCTCTGAAAGACTCTACCTAGCAGTGTATCAAAGCAGATATTAAGACTCATAACCAAACCTTCGTGCAGGGGATCATATGAAAGAAGGGGGAGTTAGTAAGACCTGGAGAGGACAGGAGCTCCACAAGGACCAAATATATCAGGGCACAGGGGTCTTTCATGAGACTGTTTCTCCAACCAAGGACCATGGATGGATATAACCTAGAACCCCTGCTCAGATGTAGCCCATGGTAGTTTAGTATCCAAGTAGGTTCTCTAGTAAGGGGAACAGGGACTATTTCGGACATGAACTCAATGGCTGGCTCTTCGACCCCCGTCCCCAAGGGAGGAGCAGCCTTGCTAGGCCACAGAAGAGGACACTGCAGCCAGTCCTGAAGAGACCTGATAAACTAGGGTCAGATGGAAGGGGAGGAGGTCTTCCCCTATCAGTGGACTTGGAAAGGGGCAGGGAGGAGATGAGGGAAAAAAGGTAGGATTGGGAGGGAATGAGGGAGGGGGCTATGGCTGGGATACAAAGTAAATAACCTGTGATTAATATAAAAAATTAAAAAAATTAAAAATTAAAAAAAAAAAAGAAACAAGACCAGCCAGGGCACTGAATGCAACTGAGGGGGCACACCTTAGTCCCTCTTAGGCATCCATGTTGAAGTCCTCACCTGTGAGAGACACTTGGGCTAGTTTCTCCTCCCTTGTGATCATTCCCCAGGTGTACTTGCTAAAGCCCTTGCCTGTGAGGGTCTCTCAGGCTTCAGAAGACAGTGGCTGGAGCTGAACAGGGGCAGGCGCCTATTTGTCAAAGCAGATACTCAGAGCCACTGCCCTGTTTCTGTCCTCGATCCCATGGAGAAAAGTCACAAGGGACACATTTGAGCATCAAGAGTTTCCTCAACACTGAATAATTCATTCAAAATCTAAGCTGCATGAGCCTAAGAATTTCCACAAAAATCTGCATTAGACAGCATCCTTTAGTTTCAACAACTAGATCCAGATTCAACTACCCACGTCCTTCAAATACCCACAGCATTGCAACTTCATCTTATCCTGTTTTATAAGTCATGTTTGTTGTAATATTCCAACATTCCAAGTGAAATGCCATCACATGACACCATGGCACAGTCTGTACTGGTCCTCTTAGTTGCAGACTTTTCCTTTGCACATTTTATGTTGGGATCTTTACAGCACAGCAGGCTCAGGTTAGAAATGCCATTACACACACACACACACAAAAAAAAAAAAAAAAAGAAAGAAAGAAATGTCATTACACATTGGCATACTCCCTAAGGGTACCCACTGCAAAGACGGGGAACCTAAGTAAAAAACAAAACATAATTTGCTCACCAAAGCTTAATACAATTTTCTTTAAGTTAAGTCTCTTGCATTTGGGAAACTGGTCTTGTCTAGGCATGCAGACACCTGAGTCTGACCCTAATCTGACAATCGCACACGTGAGTTCAAATTGTAAATGTTTTCAAAAAGCGCACTCAGCAGGGCAGTAGAAGAGTGGGGAGGCTCGATTTGTTTTACTTGCTGGTCTCAAATCTTCCCAGCTTTTTGAAAACAGCATCTTCAAATATCTTTCTGCATGTATGACAGTTTTTTGGCAGGGCAACTTTGTCCTATTTCAAGAGCTTTGCTGAATTTGAAAAACTACAATTACCATTTTCATCCTGTCATGTCAGGGTCTTAGGTTCTTTATTCCCAGTGCACACCGGCTCTGACAATCATCCAGACTCCAATTTGGCAAAGGCACTAAATACCCAAAAGGGAAGAGCTCAGCTAGGTCTGCCCAGAACTTAAGATTAAAACTCAGTGATTAAAATCTGTAGTCTGATTTTCTTAAGATAAGAACAAATAGTTCAATACATAAATATTTTATCTAACTCTACATTTTTTTTCTTAGCAGATTATCCCAGTGGCAGCCAGAAAAATGCAGCTACTTTCAGTTTAGTTTAACAGAAAGAGAACTAGCAATATATTGAAGTATGAGACCTTTAAGTATTTTTATTTTATACAAAGAAAACTGCAACTATATAATGATGAGCTCCAAATTATTTTGAGTTTTAAGTAAGATTTAAAAAAATAAATCAACAAACATAGAAGTGCACACCTTTAATTTCCCAACACTGGGAAGGCAGAGGCAGGTGGATCTCTGTGAGGCCAGCCTCATCTAAATAATGAGTTCTAGCACATCCAGGGCTACACAGAGAAACCCTGTCTCAAAAATTAAAACAAAATAGCCATGTTCACCACTGAGCAAAAGATAAGAGCCACAACAGGCCAGCTATTAAATTCAATAGGTTCTTGGCTGTGCTCAACAAAAATATTTTATTTTGTGGAGCCTGGTAGTAAGTGCCTAGCACTCAGGAGGTTAAAGTAGGAGGTCTCATGGAAGAGGCAAGGCTGGGCTACATAAGACCCAGTCTCAAAAAAAAAAAAGCAACAAATAGAAAAAGTATAAGTGACAAGGAGTGGTGATGCGCAACTATAACCCCAATACTCAGGAAGTAAAGCTAGAAGCAGAGGCAGGAGGATCTCTGTGAGTTTAAGGCCAGCCTATTCTACAGAGTGAGCTTCTGGCTAGCCAGGATTACATAGTGAGACCCTATTTCAAAAAAGAAAAGGAGGAGGAGGAGGGAGAGGAACAGGAGCAAAAAGAAGAAAACGGGTAACTGGCCCCAAACAAATCAATGTACTAGAATCTTATGTGAAACACAGAAAAAAACTTTAGATCCTTTTGCCTTGTGCTACCCAATGAGACAGGTGACCCATTTCTACATGGCCATGTTAAAAAAAATATGGTACCTGTAGATAATAATGTGCTTAAAAAAAAAGACACACACAAACAAACACACAGATAGAGCACACACATGCCATGGTGCTTATGTGGGACCACCTCAGCTGTTAGTCCTTGTTTTCCACCATCTGTGAGGATCTCTCGTTGTTCATCATTGCATTCTTTAGCTAGATGGCCCATGAGCTTCCTTTCTCAGCCTCAGCTAAGGCTGGTGGATTTACTTGAAACTCAGAATCTGAAAATAGCCTAGGCAACAGAAAACCCCAGCTACTCATGAGGCTGAGGCAAGTGACTGAGACAGCACAGCAAGACCTTGTTATTCATAAATAACTAGAAAAGGAGATTGAGGAAGAGGAGAGAGAGAAGAAATGGGAAGGGGGAAAGAAGGAGAGAAACAGGAGCATGAGTTCCTCTTTCCTAAGGAGTGCTGCTGTGGCAGACCCTCTCAGAGACAAGGTTCCACTATCCTCCATGTCTTGGTTATGAGCCTTGATAATAAAGATCAATTTGATTATATATAGATGGATCTAGTCATGTCAGAGTCCTTAAAAGCCAACAACTTATTCCTACTGCAGTCATAGAGGTGACAACTGAAGGTACAGAGAAATGCAATACTAGAATTAAAGGTGGAGAAAGAAGCCACTAGATAAATAATGTGGGAAAACTCTATAAGCTAGACTTTAAAGACAAGAATATAAATATTTTTTTCTTAAAACTAGAAAAAAAAAAAATCACAGCTCTGACAATACTTTGATTTCAGTCCAGTGAAATCCATATAAACCTTCTGACACTGACCAGTGAAATAGTTCAGCAGATAAAAGTACTGGTGGCCAAGTCTGAACCTGAGTTTAACCCCTGGACCTAAACAGTGGAAGGGAAGAGCTTACTCCAACAAGCTGTTAAGAGACTTTCACATGTGTGTCATGGCATGGGTATATTTGTCTGTACTTTTCATACATAAACAAACAATAAAATTTCCATGTCATCCAGCTCTCTCACTTAAAGATAAGTCTGTGACTGGGCTGCCCTTCCTCCCAACTCCTGACCCACAGACGGTAAATCAGATGATAAATGTGTATGGTTTTAAGACACTGAATTTGTAGCAATACACTACCCAAACAATGGGATATACTGTTTAAAAATAAAATTTACAATTTTATTTTTACTGTTTAAAAATAAAAAGTACAATTTCAAAAGTGTAAATGAGTGCTTTAAGTCTATTTTCAAACTTTCAGTTGATAGTCCAATGTTAAGTACTACAAATGAATGAATAAGGGCCGAAGAGATGGCTCGGTGGGTAAGAACACTTACTCTTGCAGAGGACCAAGCTTTGTTTACCAGCACTTACATGGTGGATCACTCCAGTTCCAGGGGACCTGAAACCTTCTGACCTTTGTAGGCACTAGGCACATATAAGGTACACATACATACAAGCAAGCAAAACACTCATACCCATAAAATAACTAGGTCTTACATATACTTTAATGAGTGAGTCAACAAACCTGATTGCCATTTCATCTAGCTCTCTCATCCAAAAACCACTTTGATACTGAAAAAGACTCCCTTCCGACTGCTGCCAGCTACTTACTTAATGAATTCCTCTTTACAGTGCTGCAGGATCTCACATGTCTGCTGGATCTCTTGTTCACTTAAAAGCACCAACATTCCAATAGTTAAGTGAAGCTTTTTGGGATTCTGAAAAATGGAGCTGTCGACTCCACGATCCTGTTGTCAGAGGAAGAGAAACAAGAATCTCAGCGCATACAGAAGCAAACGGCAAGAATCATGTCAAAACTGGGCAAGGTGGAACACACTTTCAACCCCAGCATTCAGAAGACCTGCAAGCAGGTGAATCTCTGAATTCTGAGACAGGCTGGTCTACATAGGAAGTTCTGGGCAGTTAGAACTACATAGTGAGACTCATCTGAAAAACAAACAAAAATGTATAACCAGGATAAAGGAGCTTAACCTGAAATCCCAGCATTGGGAAAGCTGAGACAGGAGGATCACTGCAAATTCTAGGATAGCTGGGATATATGAGGGAGGAAGAGAGGAAGGGAGGGAGGAATGGAAGGAGAGAGGAAGTAAGGAAGAAAGGAAGAAAAAGAAAGGAAGGAAGGAAGAAGGAAGGAAGGAAGGAGGGAGGGAGGGAAGGAGGGAGGGAGGAAGAAAGAAATGAAGGAAGAAATAAAGAAAGGAAGGAAGGGCTGGAGAGGTGGTTCAGTGGTTAACAGCACCTAGCTGCTCTTTTAGAGGACCCAGTTTCAGACCCCAGCAGATAGAACCAGCTCACAACTGGCTGTAACTCCAGTCCCAGAGGATCTACCACCCTCTCTGGCCTCCATAGGCACTAAACACATGTGATACACAGACATACATGAAAGCAAAACACCCATATACATTAATAAGTAAATAAAAAATGTTCAAATATACTAAACAATACAAAAGCAATTATTAAATTAAATAATATAAAAACAAATATTCAAATATATATGTTGGGATTCAGACTCAGGGCAAGTAGCTAAGGTACCCAAAGCCAACCTGACCTCCAGCATTCCTCGGTCCCTATCTGTTACAGGGTGTGACTGGTATACTAGCCTCTCTAACCTGACTTTACAGCCCAGAAGCAGATGACCACCACCCCTTCCAGGCTTCTCTGGCTCCTTCTATATGGCAGCTTCACTGACCGCTCTCCATGAGGTTGGTGAACCCACCCAAGAGCTGCCCCCAATAAACCTGCATTTATACTTTTAATTTGGCTTGAATTAGCAGAGATAATCCATCAATATATACTCAGGAGTGATGGCACATGCTTTCAGTTCCAATACCCCAGAGGCAGAGACAAGCAGATTTCCATGAATTTGAGTACATAGCAAATTCCAGGCCAGCAGAGACTACAGAGTGAGGCTATGTCAAAACACAAACAAAATCCACAAGTGACTGGCATGAATAGAACTGAGATAAGGAAAATAATCCCATATACACAGGAAATTAGGTCTACATATGGGAAGAGCAAAGGTGGGGCATACTGTAGATAAAACTTAACTCAAAATGGATCAGTGATTTACACATAAAATTAAGCCAAATACTCACTTTGTAGACCAGGCTGACCTTGAACTCAGAGATCTGCCTGCCTCTGCCTCCCTGAATGCTGGCATTACAGGTGTGTTTTGCTACTGAACCTGGCTAGAATTCATTTTCTATGACACTGTACTTGGCAATGGGTTCTTAGATATAACTATAAAAGCATAAACAAAGAGAACTAGAGCAAGAGGACTTAATCAAAATTCACGAATGTAATACATTAGTTGTAGCAAGTGAAAGGAAACCAAGCATGGTGGTGTACCTTTAATCCCAGCACTAAGAAGGCAAGAGGACCATGAGTTCAAAGTCAGCCTAGGCTACATAGTGAGGCAAAGGGAAGCAAAGAAAGAAACTAGGAAGAGGTTAAGGGGAGAGAGGAAAAGGGAAGAGGGAGAGAAAAGGACAAAAAAGAGAGGAGAGCAGAGGGAAGGGGAGGAGAGGAAAATGGGAAGAGGAGGAAAGTAAGAACAGGCAAAGGGAGAAGACGGGAAAGGAGGAGAAGAGGAAAGAGAATAGGAAAGGAGAGGGGAGAAAAAGAGAGAAGAAGAATATAAGAAGGAGAAACAAAGGGGAAAGAGGAAGATGAGGGGAGGAAGGAGAGGCAGAAGGGTGAGGAGAAGAAAGGATAAGGAGAGAGGAAGGAGGAAAGGAAGAGGGGAGCAAAGAAGAGAAAGTAGGGATACAGAGAGTGGAGGAAAGAAGAGAGCTTACAGACTAGGAGACATGTTTGCATTATTTATTAAAGATAGAATATCTAAAATTTATAACTCCCGCAACTCAAAAACAAAGAATAGAGAAGATTTAGATGGAAAACTTCCCAAAGAAGAAACCCAATCAGCTGTAATACCAATGTACAAAAGGTCTTCAACATCGTTAATAATTTAGAGAAATGCAAAGCAAGCCACAATGAGGTACTAACTCTCAAAATAATACAGGGGTTGGGGAGATGCAATACTGACAAGGTTGCCAGAAATAGCAACCTCAGGCAATGCCAGGAAAGTAAAGTAGTTCAGTTCAGCCACTATAAAAAACATGCTGGCTGAAAAGTAAAAGAATTACCACATAACCAACAATTCTACTCCTAGGTACATGCCTAAGAAAATGAAAAGAGACTCAATCAGAAACATGCACACACACATTCCTAAAAGTACTATTCACACAGCTAAGAAATGAGACAAGCCAAAATGCATATCAACAAATGAATGGTAAACAAACTGTGCTAACCCAACTGCAGAAACAACAACCTAAACAGGAGTGGCGTGCCACGTAATTTATTATTCCATTATATGAAGTGTCTAGAGTATGAAGAACAAAATACAAATTGGTGTCTGCTAAGGATAGGGGTGGTAACAGACAACGGTTAATGGGTGTAGGTTCCTTTTGGAAAGATAAAATAGAAAGTGCTACACAGCTGATAGTTGTGAACTGTCAATGTATTTATAATGCTACTGAACCACTCATTTTAAGATGGTTAATTTGACGGGCTTAAGACAGGGAAGAAGGCTTTTGATACAAAGCACTGACTCTTCACTTGGCCCCAGCACAGTCCAGTGAGTGGCTAAAGCAAGACAAATGCCGTGACTCTGCCTTCATGTTGTATGTTTCCTTTACACTTGAAAACTTTGAGTCAGATTCTTGTTCAAATTGCAAGTTAATCACTTAAGGAAGGTTCATCTAAATCCTCCTCTAC
Organism: Psammomys obesus; assembly: GCF_907164565.1. Lineage (NCBI taxonomy): Eukaryota > Metazoa > Chordata > Mammalia > Rodentia > Muridae > Psammomys > Psammomys obesus. Next base: position 15,694,689 of record NW_026585626.1, on the reverse strand, counting down.
CCTGGCTAAAGACACCAAGATCAGAGGAACAAAAGTATTTTCTAGAGTGCTGGGACAATTACAAGTCCCTGGAATGGCAACTGGAAGTCACCAGGCAAAGTTCTACACCTGCCAGAACAGTGACACAGACAGATCATCTCAAAACAAGGCTGTCTCTCCACCCATTAAGCTAAGCAGGAAATTGCCTGCCCAAGCAATAAAACTTCCCAGAGTGCAGGAGCCCGACAGAACCAGGCATGGTCTGACCAAGACTAGCTACACAGACCTCACACCCATATCCATATTCTTCACCTGTAACATGTGAACCTAAGGCTACTGCTGGTACCTGCCAAGGTGGGACGAGGAAGCTTGATCCCTCTTTTCCCAGTGAATAAACTCTTTTCTGGCCTTTCAGCATTACATTTTCTGGACTTTCTGGACATGATTTGTTGGGACTCCCAGAAGCTATGCCTTGATGGCTGAAATCTCCATTATTATATGAATTTCATTTAGGAACTTGGGGGCAACACTTGGTATTAGAGCCCACAAGGGTGGCTCTGGTTTTAATCATGTTACCCTAAAGAAATAAACAGTAGCACAATAGAACAATTCTCAGGAAAACGAGAATGCACAATTTTAAAGCATTTTTTTTTGTCTATGTATGTATGTGTCTAAGTTTATGTGTACCACATGTACATAGCTACCTATACAGATATCTACCTGGACAATTATCTGATAGGGGGTGTCAGATTCCAACAAACTGGAGTTCAGAGGATGCTGGATCCCCTGAGGTGAAGTTCCTGGTGATCATGAGCTGTCTGACATAATACAGGGATGTAATTCTCTTAACCACTGACCCATCTCTCCAGCCCTGAATGCACAGAATTTTAAATGTTGGTTCAGTAAAAATCTTTTTTGAGATGTGTGTAGTAGCACATATCTGTAATTCCTGAACTGAGGAGTTCACAGCCAGCCCAGGATAAATGATATCCTATTTCCAAAAATGAAGAATTCTTTCTTTTTGGCCTGCCATCAGCTGTGATAATTTCATGGCAACTAAGTCTGTCCTGAGCTCCTAAGAATGAATGAGCCTATGCATTTCCCTCGAAAACAACACTCTATAAAATGTGTTGAGTGTCATGACACCACATCTGTAATTGCAGTACCTGGAAAGCATGGGCAGGAGGATTTTGAGTTTGGAACCAACCTGAGCTATAGAGTAATCTCTAGATCAGTATGGGCTACAAGGTGAGACCCTGACTCAAACAAAACAAAACATACAGGATGTTTTCTATCTTAATAGATACTGCAATATATTCAGATAAAAATACTTTGCATTAACCTAAGTTCTGAGGGCTGAACCTGAGGCTCTGTGGTAGAGCGTTTGCCTACCAAAGCAAGACTCACTCTCCAGAAGTGCAAACAAATAGGTTCTACCAAGCACAAGGACAAGTTATCAGTGACTATGGACACAACATGTGGTCACACCAAAAACAGTCACCCTTCCCTGGAATTGGCACTGTTTACATTTTCATACCTTCGCCTCTGAGAAATACAAAAGATGAATACACTTCCTAAGCCCTTTTAAAATTAAAGCGCAATTCATTTCACATACAATTGGCTGCTTTACCATGTACAATTCAGTGGTATTTAAGCATATTTATGCTGTGTAACCAAAAGGCTCTTTTTACTTTCAAATCTTTTTTATCTCCTCAAAACACTCCATATACATTAAGTAATCACATCCTGTCCTTTGAGGCAGGATCTAGTGTGACTTCCATATCTGGATTTTCTGATAGAGTTGCCTGTTCTGCATACAGGAATCATGCAACAGACAACCTCAATGACTAGCTTTCTTCACTTAGCATAGTGTCTTCCAGGCTGACCACATCTATGTACCGTAAAGGCACTTTACACCTTAACTATGGTAACTGTCATAATTCATTAACTTCATCTGTAAATGGAAAACAAGAAAACGTTGAAACTCTCCTCAAATAAACAGGAGCCAAGCAGGAGGAATTCTAGTTTAGAATCTGAAGTTCAATAATCAGATTCCTTGCCTAATAAGGCACATTTACCACACACAGCTTGTACCCCTGTCTTGGTTTGTCTTATTTTTGCCTTGGCAACAGTAGTTAATAGAGTATCCACTTTCTAGGTATTAATGGAGATTGAGCTATTTTTGTATCTGATGGAGGAGTTTTATTATTCTACCATCAACCCAAATTGCCTCATTTAAAGCAGGTAATTTTAAGGAACAAACAGCTTTAAAACAGGGAGTGGTAGCATTGCCTGTACTGCTAGCACTCTCAGAATGCTGAGGCTATGAGTTTAAGGGCAGCCTGGGCTACATAGTAAAACTGTCTCAAAGTAAACTGTCAAGGCAAACTACGTGCAGGACTTGCTGCACCCAGTGTCCCAGCCCAGGGTGACACCTGCTACATTAGGAAAGGTATACAATGCTCCCTAAGTGACTCCAGTATGCACAACTCCACTACAAATACAACTGGAGACTGTGTCCCTAGCAATAAGTCAGGCATCTCCTACAAACACTTGCAATCCCAAATCCAAGGGAGATGAAAACAGAAGGATTATTGAGGTTTGCTGACCTATAGCCTAGCAAAGATTCAAGCCCCAAGCTCAGGAAGAGATCTGTTTCAGAGCAGGAGGCAGAGAAGGATGCAAAGGGACACCTGATACCCTCTTTTGGACAGCACATGTTTATACACATGTGCACCCACCTACCTACCCACACACACACACTCCCACATATTCAATGATGTACAATTTCACTCACTGAGAAAAAGAAGAACAGTGTGAAGAGGTAAGACCCACTCCTGACCACCCTGGCATTCTCACATTCAGGGCCTACATCCCACCACTGTTACTGCCGTGACTAAAAAAGTACTAGAAGAGAAAAGTCAAGATGAAAATCTGCACAGGTGCTTGCTAAACCAGCTCCCCAAAACCAGAACCAAGCCTGAAAAACCCCTGTACAGAATGAGAGAAGTTACCCAGAGGAAGAGAGGGATGAGTGGATGCTAGCAAGACAGGAACAGGACTAGAGACAATGAAGATGCCAAAGCAGACCAGACACAAAAGGATAAAGGTGCCAGAAAACTGTGCATGCATGTGGGACAGAGAGAGAACTGTACATCTGACTATTTTTATCAAGTTTTACAAAAATGCATAATTTTGTTTTGCTTTTTTAAAGCTATGTTGTTTGCACATACAACATTTCATTATATGTGGGGGGGGGGGGAGGAGCATGTGTCACTAACAGAATGCCTCCCAGCTGGACTGATATTGAGAAAGCATCTCTGTTAGCTTTCAGACTTCCTGCTGGCTCCCAGAAGGATTCCCTGTCCCTGCCACGTGAAAGCAACTAGCAGACACCTTGTGGGAAGGAAAAATTCCAATTCACTTTATTATGTCATCCCATCCATCTCCACTCCTTTAAAACCAGAGACCCTATGGGACTAGATAACCCAGAGCCGATTTGGCCAGTATGTCAGGCAGTCTGAACATGGCAGTGACAACAATGAGAAGGTGTCCCTCTAAGGAACAGTGGTTCCTTTCCTGGACTTTCGAACTGTTCTACTGTTGCCAGCTCTCAACACTGAAAGTCACAATCAGCTCATGAAAAGCTGCTAAACAACATCCTTAAAATGAACTGCCAACTCTCACTCTAACTTTCCCTATTTAGAACATCAGATAATAAAATTATAGATTTCATCCAGTGAAATTTTGTGAAAATCTGATTTTCACAGTCCATGCTGTATAAATTGATGACATGACTCCTCCATGGTATAGTTAAGGAAAGGGGTTTTTCTTTTTTTCTTTTCTTGGAATCTCTGCTTTTATTTATTTAACTTTTCATGGTTTCTTTGTGAATTTCACATCATGCACCTCAATCTCATTTACCTCCCCATTCCCTTCATATCCACCCTCTACCCTTGCAAACCATCCCCCCAAAAAAATAAGAAAAAATTTTTTTTTTTTTTTTTTTTTTTTTTACAAAATGCAATGTAATTTTACAAAATTACATTGTGGAAGCTATAGTGTATCACAGCATGTCCCAGTGTTGTCCACACTGTTGGGCTTCAGACTTGGACAAGCAGCTGAAGGCAACCAAGGCAGGGCTGACTTCCAGGCTCTCCAAAATCCATCAGTCCCTACCTACTGCAGGATGTGGCTAGTATATCCTCCCTTCTATCCTGAGCTCCCCAGCCCAGGGACAAAGCTTCTCCTTCCCCAGAGGCTCTTCACTATATAATCCAGACATTTTGGTGCTCTTTTCTCTTCCTTCTTTCTGAGTTTCCTCTCTCCTTCTTCCTGTGTTTCTTTTCTCTCTCTGCATTTCCTTTCCTCCCTCTCCCTCTCTCTGTACACACAAAGGCCAGTGAGCTGCTCCCAATAAATCTGCATTTATATATTTTAACTTGTCTTGAATTAGCTCATTTCAGCACCTCAAGCACATTTATTACACACATCTTTTTTAATTTTTTTTAAATTACACTTTATTCACTTTGTAGCCCAGCTGTAACTCCCTCCCTCTTCCCCTCCCAACCCCATCCCTCATCTCCTCCCATGCCCCTGCGCAAGTCCACTGATTGGGGAGGTCCTCCTCCCCTTCCCTCTGACCCCAGCCTATCAGGTCTTATCAGGACTGCCTGCATTGTCTTCCTCTATGGCATGGTAGCTCCCCTATCAGGGGGAGGTATCTTTACTTGCAAATGTTCACTACAATATGTCATTGGTCTGGTTCAAAGCCATTTCTGCTATACTGCCAACAATCTTCACAGTGACTCCTCACAGATATCCTATTGTTACCCTGTACCATGAGGTCATGGAGCTTTGGATCTGTAGGACTGGCCCCTTAATTCACTCTAGCAGTTTACAGATGAAGCAGATGCTGGGGTGGGCCAACTCAAAGCCCTGGATCTGGGCCTGGATAGTAGCTGAGTTGGTCAGCCTGCCCATCTTCCTCACCCATACCATGACAGCAAGCTCTCCAGTACTGCCCCAGCTAGCTCAGCCAATGCCAAGCTGTCAAGAAGCAGAGCCATCTCTCCTGCTCTCATGACCTCAGGGCTTGCTCACTTTCGCCTTAGCCACTACAACCAGCTCTACTGTGCCGCCCAGGCAAGGTGCAGAGCCCACTTTCTTGAGTGCTGCAGCTGGTAAAGGGTGGGGCCAGCTCTCCTGCCTGCTACAGGTGGCTAGGGTAGTAGTGGAGGAGATCTCCAATGTCTTTTATTGTAGCTATGAGAGAAAGAGAAAAAACAGCTAGAGGCATCTGGAAGAGTCCAGAACAGAGAAAGTAGTAGTCTAAGCATGACCAGCAGACTGGACCTGGCCAGGGCTATTTACGATAAAGGGGAGAACATAAGAGGATAGAGAATAGAGAATGCACAGTGAAAGAAGTAAGAGCAGAACACACACACACAGAGAGAGAGAGAGAGAGAGAGAGAGAGAGAGAGAGAGAGAGAGATTGTGTTTAGGGGAGGGGAGAAGGGGAGAAAAGCTAGCATGGCCTTTGAAATATGTAACAGGCACTTGTGAAATGGAGGGAGCCTAGAGGTGAGCATACACGTTGATATCCTGATAGATGCCATAGTAGCCATATGTCCCTTCTGCCAGATGTAAGAGAAATTACTCTCTTACCCGTTTCACAAGTTCCTGAAGAATGCCGGCATTTACCTAACAGCCAGAAATCCTCCTATAGACTAGGTTGAGCTCACTAAACTTTTTTGTAGAATTCCAGGAACTGAAGTTTCCTCTGGAAACTCATACATGAAGAAGTTTGAAAGCTGTTGTAATTAGCCACTGACTTGCCCATGTCCTGAGTGAGAAAGCCCTGACTGCACTGATTTGGGGAGAAAAAAAGGGAAGGAGGAAGGGAGGGAGGGAAGGAGGAAAAGACAGAGGGAGGGAGGGAGGGAGGGAGGGAGGGAGGGAGGGAGGGAGGGAAGGAAGGAAGGAAGGAAGGAAGGAAGGAAGGAAGGAAGGAAGGA
>NW_026585626.1:15648537-15688683 GCF_907164565.1 Psammomys obesus | reverse complement strand
GGAAGGAAGGAAGGAAGGAAGGAAGGAAGGAAGGAAGGAAGGAAGGAAGGCAGGCTGCCTCAGGGATGTTGACGGGTAATCATGTCCTACCATAGTGTCAGACTGATTTCCATGATGATAGGGTACTGAGTTCCATGAGACTAGAATTGCTACACAGAGCCTCTGCCCGGAGGCTGTCAGCAGTACCACTGATTTCCTATAATCCCACCGAATTCTGGCTATATCAGTATATCATGCAGAATCTCTGATCATTAAAGATAAATATATTTTATAAAGTAAGAAGAATAAATGCAGCTGGGCCTGGTGGTACAGGCCTGTAATCCCATCCCTCTGGGAGGCAGTGGCATGTAGATCTCTATGAGTTCAAGGCCAGCCTAGTCTACAAAGCAAATCCAGGACAGCCAAGGCTACACAGAAAAGCCAAAACAAACAAAACAAACCCGCCAAAAAGAAAACTAAATGCCAACTAAAACTATACTGAATACTACTTCTCATCTATCAACTGACAGCCCATGTGTAGTACACATGAGCACTTCCACATATTGCTAATAGAAATGAAAAATGTCCTATAATCCCAACACTTAGGAGGCAAAGACTGAAGGATTATGAGTTTAATGTCAGCCAGGCTGCCCTGCCTCAAAAAAAAAAAAAAAAAAAAGAAAAGAAAAGACCCATGGTTATAGACTGAATTGTGTCACCCTATGCCAAAGTGCGCACGCCCAATGGAGAATGGGCCTCGAAGCAGATAAAGTGAACTCATGTCATCAGGTGGTGCTCTAATCTTATGAAGCAGGTATCTTTACACAAAGAAAATTAATAATAACAATAAACAACAAGTATTCCTGTGCCCTGTGAGGACACAAAGAGGAAGTCATCTGCAATCTAGTAACTAGACTAGTGCCCAGAATCTTTTGTCTTCTAGATTCTAGAACTGTAAGGAAATAAAGTTCTCACTGGGTGTGGTGGCACACACCTGTAATCCAGACACTTGGGGAGACAGAGGCAGGTAGGTTTTTGTAAGTTTGAGGCCAGCCTGGTCTACAAAGCGAGTTCAGGACAGCCAGAGCTACAAAGAGAAATGCTGTCTCAAAAACAAACAAAAAGAGAAAAAAAAAAAAAAAAAAGGAAAGAAAAGAAAGTTCTCAGTTCTCAGTCTGTTGTAGTCTGTGATACTAAACTAACAGAGTAATACACACAATGATCCTATCTCTAGAAATGGATACTGAAGCCATATTTCTTCAATATATAAATACTGTGTATGACCTTAAACCATTACTGCAAAATACCTAAGTGTCCAGAATGAAAATTATATATGAACATATTAATAAACAAGGGGTGGTTTTCCAGATGTATTATTAAGTGAAAAGCAACGGACAGAAGAAGTTATATACTTTGCTACCATTTGTGCAAGAAAAATCGAAGATCATTTGCATAGAAGTGCTAGGGATTTAACTCAGTTGGTAAAATGCCTGCCTGCCACAAACAAAGCCCTAGGTCTGAACTCCACCACCATCTGAATCACCATGTGTGGCTGGCCCATGTCCATAATCCCAGTACTCACAGGTAGATGCAGGAGGATCAGGAGTTCAAGGTCATCCTTGACTATTTAGCAAGTTCAAGACCAGTATGGGGCACATAAGACCTTGTCTCAAAAACAACACACACACTCACACAGACACACACACAAACAGCTTTAAAAATAACAGATAAACTAGAGAACAATAGAACTAGTTTCCTACAAGGAATGATGAAGAATAAACAAAAGAAATAATAAGTGTGAACATGTGTACATGATTTCTTTGTTTTTGTTTTTGTTTTGTTCCAGGCTGGCCTGGAACTCAATATGTAGACCAGACTCACTCATCAAGATCTACCTGTCTCTGCCTTCTAAGTGCTAGATTACAGGTATGCACCACCATACCTGGCATGACTCTTTATTAGTTTTGACTTTTGGAAGGATGTTGATGGCATACATATTTAAAAATAAATGAACAAGGATTTAAAAGGAAGGTTAAAAAAAAAAAAAAACAACTAAAACTGGAGAAAACCTAAAGGGCCAGGGGTATAGCTCAGCAGTATAGGGTTCTTAACATGCATAAATGATAGTTTCTATCACAACACATACAGGGGGAGGAAGGGCAGGCTCAAATGAACCTAAACTAACGATTAGATATTTGATTTGGGTGGGTTTGGAGAAAGATTTGCAAACAAACCCTAAATTCTTATTTCTCTTGTCTTCTTATTTGAGACAGGGATTCATGATACACCCCAGGTTGCCTGAGACTATGCAGCCAGCATTCAGTAGTTTGTTGTTATCTATACCCCCACCCTTCCTCTGTCAAGCCCACAAGGATAGAAAATCTACCAGAGGCTGATACCTCTGAAATAGACAATAGAAATCCTTTCCTTATTTTTTTTTAAAAAAAATTATTATTTATTATTTAAATTATCACACTCTGTGTGTATGTACACGTGCACAAATGTTCACGCCACAGCACACATGTGTGAGCATCAGAGGGCAGCTCTTGGGAATCAGTTGTCTCTTTCCACCATGTGGATTCTAAGGATTGAACTCAGTCATCAAGCTCGGTAGCAAGTGCCCTTAACCATGGAGCCATCTCAACTGCCCCCATTACATGGTTTTTGTCAAGTATTTTGTGATAGCAACAGAAAAAACTAACTAACCCAGCTTACCTTACCTGTAAGAGACTACCACTTACCAGTTTGGGTTTACTTGCCAAGGAAACACTGAATACTGCAAAACTAAATGGGTGAAGTACAACAGAACACTAACAAAGCTTAAGGTTATATGACCTCAAGTCTTTAGATTTGAATCATGAGGTGATACTGTCTTTGACTCTACTGGGAATTCATAAGTAACCTTACTGGGAAGTCTTTTAGTAAGTAGAGAAACTCAATTTCACCCTGCTTAGCACTGCCATCTAAATAAATAAATAAATAAATAAATAAATGAATGAATGAATGAATGAATGAATAGCAGCCATATCCCTTACAGAATTGTCTAGATTTAATATAAGATCAAACAATCTTTAAGACAATGGTATAAATCTCTAGGGCCATTGTTTCTGTTTGCTCAGAAGATATACTCCTACCTCAAGCCTGTATACTCCTACCTCATGCCTGTTCGTTGAAACAAATCAAGACCAAGATCAGGTTCTTTACTCCAGGGTTTAATTAAACTGGGCCCTGCTCCAAGCCTGCCATTATTTGGAGCTGGAACTGCTCTGCTCAACTGGGTTGGCTACCCAGGCTGGCGCCTGAAAGTTTTAATGCTATTGACCTTCCACCCAGGAGAGCCAAGCAGGGGGCCAAAATAACAGGGAAGTTCCCAGGCAGTTCTGTCTGGATGAAAATAAGCGTGCTTCTTTCTGGAAAATTCACATCTCTAAGGCGGTCTCTTCACATGTTAAGTAGGGTCTCACAAAACAAACGTACAGCACCCTTCATCAGAGAACTGTGTTTAAGCCTGAACCAGAGTTCAGAGGCCCCAGTGGTAGGTAGGCACAAGGTGCGCCATGTAGCCTAACCACATCATCATCTCAGGATTCCATCCTAGCAACTGAACGTAAGGTCTCTCACATGCTAGACCAGCGTTCAACCACTGAACTACATCCCAGCCCTTCTTTATTCTGAAACAGAATCTTGCTAAGTTACTCAGGCTGCCTTTTTACCCCACAGATAGCCCAGTTGGGCCCTGTACCTGCCATCCTCCTGCCTCAGCACCCCAAGCAGCTCAGATGACAGGTGTGTGGGTGGCCTCACAAGCCCAGGCCCATCTCAGGAAATGCTGGCATGTATCTCTAACACAGGCAAGCTTTGGGGAAAGGTCCACAAAGAGTACAATGGGTTAGCCCACCATTCTTTCTACTTCTTAACACTCAGTGTACAAGCCAGGCAGATGGGACCTCGCATAGGTTCATCTGCCTGAGTGCCTGTGAACAGAAAGGAAGCCTCTCTTCAGACTCAAGCTGCAAGGCCGTGCTCATTACACGGTTCCTAAGAAACAAACTCTGAAGGCTCTGACCATTGTGCTCTGTATAAACAGTAGATGCTGACTACCAGGGACAAGGTCCAGGAGTTACAACAACTTTCACCTTAGTCTGGAATGCAGTCTCAGGTTCCAATTACATTCAGTTAACAGCCCACTGTTGCTAAGCAAGTCTTTTCACTTTTCTCAGCTTCCGTTTCCTCTTCTATGAAGAGAGGTCTCCTACCTTACCTCTAAGTCAAAGGTCCTATAAATTATTTCACTCAAAGCCCATAATAAGGACCTGCTAAGAAAACAGGAGTTTGTGAAGGCCTCCCCAATTCACTTCCTGATATCCTAAGTAAACAAGAAGGAAATAAAACATGAAGGCCTGACCTTCTGTTCCCTATATTTTATTATGGCAAAATCCCATAATAGCATTTCAGGGCAAATGATATCAACCTCATTAGCATATGAAGTTATTTAAATAAGGCAGAGTGGTGAGAGTGTTTGGCTTTGCAATCAGACACTCCTAGGTGTAAGTTCTAACTCGACAGTGCTTTGTCACTAAGCTGCTCTGAAATTCAGCTCATCATCTGTAAAACAGACATCTCTGTGTCAGGTCCATTCTGGAGATTAAATGAAATTTATACGAAGTCTCTGGTACACAGAAGCATGGCCTCCTCCTGGATTTTACATGACTAGGCAGCAGTACACAAACCATCTCTCCACTCCCTGTTCCAACAGCCCTGGAAACTAAATTTGGTTCTGCTGAGTCATTTCCATTATTCTTTTAAAATGTTCAGAAAAACTGACTTTCATCTGAGAGCCTCTAAGTGTTATTAATGAAATACCTTAAGTTGTATAATTCTTCTGGCTTATAAAGTCTCTCTATTCAGACACAATGAGAAAGTATAGTGGTTCTTAGTAAGAAAGAGCAGTGAAGACTTGGCCTTCATACACCAGAGAAGGCACTGTTTAGATTCTCACCTACTAAAGAGAAGAGCCTCTCCCTCCTAGGGAGGAAGCACTTCGCTTCTGTGAAAGCCATGACAACAAGCTTATGTTCCTCAAAACTTAAGCGTGCCTCCAAAAGACCCTTCAGGGCATTAGAGAGCAACACTTCCAGAATGACATGGATTCTCAAAGGCAAACCCTGATGACCACAGTGCCAGTGCAACCAAACAGGCTTCTGCTCTGATTTTCCCGCCCCCATACTCCCTTTAGCAGAGCTAGGGATGGAACCCTTGTCAACACTAGGCAAGCACTCTACCACTGAACTACACCCCCAGCCCCTCAGCAGCCACCTGACACCACCCTTCCCCTTATTTCAATTATTGCAAGTCCTGTTTGATGTAGTAAAGTTTAATAGCACGACCAGCTGACACTCAAGCGGCACTATCTCCATGCCATGGTCTACTCTAAAATTCTATGTGTCCTTCTACGTGGCCTTAGCAAGCCTTCTCTGAGCCTTACAGAGCTTCTCCTCTTGGTGCTCACTGCACTGCTCTAATAGCTCTCCCATGCCACCCCACATTCAGATGTAGAATCTTTAAGGAAAAAGTCTTATACTAAATTTATACTAAATCTCTATTAGTATAAAGATTTACTATGTTGTTATGCCTACGCAGCATGTGGTAGGTGCTTAATAAAGTATATGAACTGAAAAACAACTTGTTCATAACTACTGCCCTCCATCCAAATAGTGTAATATGTGAGTGCTGCAGTGCCTCTCTTCTTACTTTCCCAACCAACATCAGAACTGAAGGGGTTTATGACTCTTCTTACAAGTGGACTATCTTCATTCTAATCATTTCTACTAATTTTCCAACTTCCCTAATATATAAAAAATTCAAAATTATATGTTAAAGTTTTATATATAGTTTTCTTCTTTAATGAATAATCCTACAAGAAAAAAAATAATCCTTCTGTGGGGAATAGTAAAAGAACCCAGACCCAAGAGCCATTTCAGCCCAATGTCAGCTTCACACAATATAAAAATCATGTCTCTGCAACTACAACAATTCAAGTTCTCTAGGCAGCCTAAAAAACCCTGGTTGCTGCAGACAGATCTATAAGCCTTCAGAATGCTCTACCACACAGAGTTTTTAATCAGTGTTTTTCATTACTGATGTGCTTTCCACCAGGCTATGCTGTAAGATCAAGTGGAATTATAGTGGCATTACTAGCTATAGATGATTAGAGATACACAGGGTTGTAATCTGTAGACAGTAAGACATTTATGAACATAACGTGAGCAAGAAAGACTGAAAAAATAAGGTGCCATTTACCTGCAGATCATATAGATGAAAACTGCCTTATCGATGTCTGTGAGCAGCTGAGTCCCCCATTAAATACTTGGGTTTAGGAGCTGAAGCACAGGGATGGTGGCAATAATGTCTATAGCCAAGTAACATTTCTTATATAACTGATGAGTGCAAAGGAAGGTAATTTCAGGAAACACTTTGCTAAAGTAAATTTCATTTCCTTGGAGAGTGAAGGGTAAGGTCAAAGACAAGCATGCTATCAAACAAAGAGACAGAAGAGCCACTTATTTTAAAGGAAGAAGCTGAAGGACAAGTGATAAAGGATCAGGATGGGGCTTCTGAAGCCCAGCATGGTGGCACACCTATAATCCCAAAACCACAAGAGAGGCAGTGACAGAAGGATCACAACTTCATGATTGTCCCCAGGTGTACATCAAGTTAAAGACCAGACTGAGCTACAAAGACCCTTAGAGTATGAATATATTTGGTAAGAGATCCCCTACTGGGATAATTACGGTAAAAATAAAGTCATATGGATGGGCTCTAACCTAATGTCTGGAGTCCATGTAAGAGATTAGGAAACAGAAACACACACAGGGAAGTCCATACCAGAAAAAAATGGTCATTTGCAAACCAAGGAGATTGGTTCTAAAGAAACCAATCCCAGTAACTGACTTAAGATTTCTAGGCTCCAGAATTTCAAGGCAATGAATTGGTGTGTATAAGCCCTCCAGGCATTGGTGCTTCGTTACCACAGCCCTCCATACTAATCTACAAATGTGAGCTTGACAATGTCAACAAACAAAAAACCAATTAGAGGGATAGTGAGTGATAGTATAGTGATAGTAATAGTGATAGGTAAAAGCTGAAACAAGCACAAAAAGAAAACCGCCATTTTTTAAAAGGCTATTTACAATACCATCATAGACAAGGAAAATTAAGGATAATTTTAACAAAAGTAGAAAAAGTAATGCCAGGCATGGTAATTCACACCTGCAACTAAGCACTTAGGAGGCTGTAATAGGAGGATCACTTCAAATTTAAGGCCAGCCTGGGTTATATAGTGAGCAGGCCAGCCTGGGCTATAAACAAGACCCTATCTCAAAAAGCAAGAAAGAAAGGAAGAAACAGAGGGATTTCACTTTCTTTTGCTTTATTATTTAACTTTTTATTGCTTTTTTGTGAACTTCCCATCATGTACCCCAATCTCCCTTCTCTCCTTATCCCTTCAAACCTGTCCTCTATCCTTGCAACCCCCCCCAAAAAAAAAGAAAAAAAAATCTTGTTGTGGAAGGATATCCCACAGTATACCCTTTTGTCCACACTTCTTTGTTTGCAAATGTTCATTGCAATGAGTCATTGGGTTGATTCAAGGCCTCGGCTTCTGCTACACTATCAATAATACTGGATCCTCACTGGGACTCCTCCCAGATATCCTGTTGTTGCCTTGTATCATAGAGATCCTGCTTTGGATCTGTAGAACAGTCCCTTCCACATACTCCAGTAATTCATAGATGGGGTAAACATTGGGGTGGGCCTCGGTGGTAGCTGAGTTGGTCAGCCCACCAGTTCTCTAGCACCTACACCACCAAACTGAGCTTCCAGCACTGCCCTGGCTAGGTCATCCAATGCCATGCATGGCCAAGAAGAGACAGAGCCAGCTCCTGCTGCCCCACGTCCCTGCTCTCAGAGCAGTTCACCTGCCCCACGCTAGCAGAGTCAGCTCTACTGGCTGCTCAGGTAAGCTGCAGCACTCTCCCCAGTGCTGCAGCTGACAAGGTGTTGGGCCAGCTCCCACTCTCACTCCTTTGGGGTTGGCTCACCCTGGTCCCCATCACCAGGTCCAGTGAGGGTCCGCTCTCTCAAGTGCTGCATCTGATGAAGGGCAGGGCCAGCTCTCCCATTTGCCACAGGTGATGAGAGGCAAGGTGGAGGAGGGCATCTCCCCCTCACCCATGCTGCCACACAGCAGACCAGTTGTGGGGCCAGCTTTCCCATGCTCCTGCCATCAGGTTTCCTTTGTTTTAAATAAAGGAATGCTGATACCACCCCTCCACATGAACCAGGTTGGCTTTAAACTCAGAGAACCCCTGTCCCTGCTTCCCTACTGCTGGGATTAAAGGCCTGGTTACCACACTGCTGATTTCATCCCTACCTCTTTTAATGATCTCTATCAGAGATCTCAGATGAACTTAAGAGAAACCAAAATAAAACCACAGGTCACCTCAGTGAACAGACAGATACACAGTCCTCAGGCTTCCAGAGGAGAAGTCACCTGACCTGGGATCTCACTAGATTGACCCTAGAAAATACCTGAGGGCTTTTAAAACCACTGGCCTGTCATTCTAACACCAGAATGAAGCTCACTAGAAAACCTCTCCCACATAACAGAGATAATGGCCCCTCACTTATTTCCTCCTTTTTGCTGTGCTCTTCCCCTGCTGCTCCCAGGAAATGGTTTAAAAACAGGAAGGAAGCTATATCAGTATGAAGTCTCCATGAAAGCGGTTCAGGTTGATTAAGGCTAGCATTAGATTCAAAGCAGACAATCTCATTCTAGATGAACTAAAGCAATCTTTCCAGCATTTGCTCCCTATCAGCCTAATCCAGTGGCCAAAAGAAAAGAAGGTAAAAAAGTGTGTACACACCTCCAGAGACAGACTAGTCACAATGCATGTCCCATGTGAGGCAGTCACAGCACTGCAAACAACTAACAATGAGCTTCATTTACACGGAAGAGAATTTCAAAATTGACCAACATCTCTGCCAGCAAAAACTGACAGGCCTACATGATGCTGTGACACTTATGTTTCTATTGCTTCTCTTCTGTCTTGTGCTGCTGAGCCAGGCTCCTGTTCTGCCTCTCAACCACATCCCTCACCCCAGTGCATGTGAACCTCTAGGCCACCTTCCATTCCCATGCAAAGTGAAATAACCTTGCTTCAGGATGTTAAATGAAAACTGTTCTAATGCACATATGAGCATCTGACATGTACATACAACCTTGTTTAAGCACTAAAAGCCAAATTCATCATTTACGATTGGCTTAAGATTCTCTATGAAGCCCAGGCTGTCCCTCAGGTAGGCACATACCTTTGGATCCCAGCACTTAGGAAGCAGGAGACAGGCAGGTAAATCTCTCTGAGTTCAAGGACAGTGTGGTCTACATAATTAATTCCAGGACAGCCAGAATGACACAGAGACTCTATTTTAAGAAATATAAAAAATTTAAAAAAAGACCTTAGAAAAAAATTATATCAAAAAAAGTATCCACTGTCACTGCTACAACTATCAAAGCTAGCTTCATCTAATCTCTTTTTGTTTTGTTTTCCAAGAGCATCTCATATTTCCCAGGCTGGATTATATTCACAGGGTATGTGAGGATAACCAGGGCCCCTACATCCTAATGCTAGGATTACACACATATTCTACCATACCCTGTTTATTCATTGAACCCAAGGCTTCCATCATACTAGGTAAGCACTTTACCAACTGAGTTATATCCCAAGCCCATCTAATCTTAACACTCTAAGGGATACATTTTAAACTAGCCAATAGTAAATATAGAAGTATAGCTAACACTTCTCAAATATTTAGTATGGATCAAGCACCATGCTGAGTACTTTAACTCATTTAATTCTTCCTACAATGTTCCCAACCAGGTCATAAGATAAGTTCATGTGCTCAACTGTACATGAGTAAGGACTCCAGAATCAGATCTCAATCTTTCTGAAAACTACAGACATTAACCATTATTGTATTTTAATCCCACGTTTCATTACTCTCTTCATTACAGAATTAGGAAAGCATATCACGGAGATTCATATACAAAAGGCAGGGAGCTGGAGAGATAGCTCAATGGTTAGAAGCACTGGCTGCTCTGTTTGGTTCCCAGCACCCACATGATGGCTAAGAACCATCTTTAATACCAGTTCTAGGGTATCTGTCGCCCTCTTCTGGCTTCCATAGGCACTTCATGAACATGGTACACAGATAAGAATATAAAATAAATTTAAATATGTGTTAAAAATTAAACAAATTTTCTTTTTCTGCCATCTTGGTGCCTGTCGAAGCCTGCTGGGTACAGAACTTCTAAAAAGCAAATATGTCTGGAAGGCTGTACAGCAAGGCCATTTTTGCTGACTACAAGCAAGGTCTCTTGAACTAAAGAGAGCACAGAGCTCTTCTTTAAGATTGAAGGCGTTTATGCCTGAAGTGAAACTGAATGCTACTTAGGCAAGTGATGCACTTATATGTATAAAGCAAAAAACAATACAGTAACTCCTAGAGGCAAACCAAATAAAACCAGAGTGATCTGGGGAAAAGTAACTTTTCCCCATGGGAACAGTGGCATGATTCATGCCAAATTCTGAAGCAACCTTCCAACAAAGGCCATTGGACACAGAACCTGTATGCTGCCATACACTTCCTAGACTTAAGCTAATGAAAAGTAAATAAATAAAAGTGGGAAAAAATTAAATAGATAACTACCAGGCAGTGGTGGTATACACCTTTAATCCCAGCACAAGGGAAGCAGAAAAAGGTAGCTCTGTGTGAGGCCAACCTGATCTACAAAGAGAGTTCCAGACAGCCAGGGCTACACAAAGAAACCCTGTCTTGAAAAACAAGCAAAAACCTAACCTGCCTTTATTTAGGGGATAGAGGTTGGCAACAAAAATGGAAATCTGAACCTTGCACAGACAAGGCAAGCACTTTTACCTAGAGCCACAGCCCTGCTTCAACTGTATCCAAAAATAATTGAACTAAATGTCTAAAATAAAAAGCAAAACAAACAAAACCATATACAATCTGAAAGAAAGCATAAGTGAAGTTCATTTTATAGCAATGCAAAAAGTTATCAAAAAATTTTGATACCAAAAAGTCTACAACACAAAAAATTTATAAACTAGACCATCAAAAGACAACATTTTTATTCCAAAAATAACACTGGCAAGAGAGTAAAAAGACAAACTACATAGTGGAAGAAAATATTTGTAAACAATATATTCTTGAAAAAACTAATATCCAGGATAAAAAAAAGAAGGTGCATGTGGGTGTGGACATGCAAGTGTTCAAGCATATTGTGTGTGTATGTATGTGTTTCTCAACTAAAAAGATAACTTTCTTTAAGACAGAGTCTCACTATAAAGTCCTGGCTAGCCTGGAACTTGCTATATAAACCAGGTTGGCCTCGAACCCACAAAGATGCACCTGTCTTTGCCTCTGACTGCTGAGATTAAAGGTGTATGTTACTACACCCAGCAAACAACCTATTTTTAAAGATTTTTTTTAAGTATTTTACATGCGCCTGGGTTTGTATATGTGTAGCACAAGTATGCAGAAGCCCTCAGAGGTCAGACTTGGTGTCAGATCCCATCGACTAGCGCTACAGATGGAAGTAACCCACCATGTGAGTGTAGGGAACTAAACCCACTTTCTCTGCAAGAGCTGTAAATGCTTTTAACTTCTGAGTCATCTCTCTAGCCCTAAAAACAACCAATTTGAGATGGGCAAAAACATGAAAAGGTAACTCACCAAAGAAAATATAACAGTGAGTGAAAACAAAAGTTGAACATCAGTAATCATTAGGAAAATGGAAATTAAAACTGTATTAAGATGCCACTCCATAACTATTAAAACGGCTAAAATAAAAAAAGTGACAGCAGGGTTGGGTATATAGCTCAGTGGTAGAGTGCTTGCCTAGCATGTGTGGTGTCCTAAGTTCAATTCCCAGCATCGTAAGACAAGAAAACAGTGGCAATACAAATGCTGACACAGAGATAGAACAACTGGAATTATCGTATGTGCCACCTGGGATTGCAGAGCAGCACAAACACCCTAAAAACTGCTTGGTAACTTTTCAATTAAAAATAATTACTGAAAGACAGAGAGAGAGAGAGTGTGTGGCGGGGGGAGGGGAGTGTGTGTATGTGTGTGCGTGTGTGTATGGTAGGTGGGTGGGTGTGAGTGAGGGGGCAGGTAAAAGGTGTGTACACATGCCACAGCACTCATGTAGAGGTCAGAAGACAACTTCGTGAACTCAGTTTTCTCCTCCTGGCTTACATGGGTTCCAGAAACCAAACTGAGGATGCCAGGCTTTGACAACAAATGCTTTTACCCACTGAGCTGTCTCTCCAGTTCTGGTAGTATTTTATAAAATTAAACATATGCCTACAACACATACTAGCAATCCCACTCCTGTGAATTTAATGTAAGAAAATGAAATTTTATGTCTATGTAAAAACCTCTGCACAATTGTTCACAGCAATTTTATTCATAATTGCCAGAAATCAGAAAAGTCCTAATGGTGTTCCATAACAAATGGATGAGTAAGCAAAACTGTAGTGCATCCATTAAGTGGAACCTAGCTCTGAGGAATGAGGAGCGAACTGCTGATATACAGCATGGATGAAGCTCGAGCATTGCCCTAAGTGAAAGAGGCCTGTGTCAGCCTATCAGCATGACTCCATGAAGACAACATTCTCAGGAAGACAAAAATTAATGGGAAACCCAGCTCTGAAGGAACTGCCTGTGGCCATGATCCTGCTCTAGATTTGAACAGTGTGACAGTCACAGAAATCTATGCAGCTGTTAGAATCCATACAAATGTACACCCCAGAGTTAATTTCACTGTAAGATAATTCTTAATATATTATTTTTTTAAACTTCAAACTCTTAAGACCATCCACATTTAAAAAAAGAAAACAAAAACAAAAAAACTCCCAAGGTTCAGAAAACAAACAAACAAACAAACAAAAAAAAAAAGCAGAGGAGAAAAATTTGAATGACCAAAGGTCCAGGGGCTGGAAAAATGGCTCAGCAATTAAGAGCATTGGCTGTTCTCAGAGGACTCAGGTTCAATTCCCATCACCCATATGGTGGCTCACAGTGTCCAATAACTCCAGTTCCAGGGGACCCTTTCCCCTCTTCTGGCCTCCACAGGCACTGCACTGTATACATGCAATTTTTAAAAGGTAATAAATCTTTAAAAAGAAAAGAGAAAGGTCCAGAGGCAAACAGCATTTCTGTACATAAATATCTAATGCACTCATTAGCTCACAGTAGCTGTGGCTGCTTGCACAGGAGAAGAGCAGGGAACATTCCAGCAGGGAAAGAGTGGAGGAGCTCCCTGCAAAGGCTGCCAGAGAGGAAGAGTCAGTTTTCTTTAGGAGTATGGTCCCCTCTTGGGGGGGAGGGGGGGTCAGCCACGTGGAGAAGAGAGGACAACTTGTGCAAGTCAGTTGTCTCCTTCTGCCATGTAACCCCAGCATTTGAGCTGGAGTTTGTCAGGCTGGACTCAAACACCTTTCCCCACCATCTCCCTCTCCAGCCTCTGGGAGATGTTTCAGCAAACTTGTTTGAGAAGATTAATGCTATCTGAGTTAAGTTACACCATCTGGTGTACAGAACAGATCTGGTATCTTTATAATCTTTATAGCTGTGCTTATACCTTAGCTTGAAACAGCTGTTTAAACCATGACCTAAATGCAGAACCTCCAAGTGCTGAAAAGACAAGTAACTTGAAAATACTACAATCTAACAAAAATCTTCCCTGCACAGCATCCACTCTATGATGTGTACTACTGGGTTTCCTTTGAAACACACTTTGTAATGAAGAGTCTAGAAATAAAACTTGTGCCTCATTCATCCTTTAATAAGACAAAAATAATAAACAGAAGAAGAAGAACATCTAGTATTGACAAAACTGGAGGAAGAAGTCTAAAGAAAATTCTTTGGAGGACATAAATTTCTTGAAGACAATTTAGATAAATACATGAAAATGACTCAAGCACATACTCCATTTCCAATTAAGAAAGAAACAAATTAAGACAGCATAATTACAGTAATGAAAAACAGAAAATGATTATGTTAAATCGAATACCAAATAGCATTCAAAAACTAAGTTATCTAATACAAGTATGATGTCACATCCTGTCATCTCAGCTATACAAGAGGCTAAAGAAGGAGGACTGCTTGAACCCAAGAGTTCCAGCCTAGGCAATACAGCAAAAGCCCCTATCTCAAAAAAAAAAGTAGGGAGAAGTGTTGGAGGAATTGGGGGAGGGGAGGAAGAGCCCTGGCATAGGCCCAGTACTCAAGAGGCAGAGGCAGATCTGTGAGATCAAGGCCAGCCTGCTTTACAAAGAGAGTCCAGTTCAGCCAAGGCTACAATATATGCTGGGATAAGGTGGCACAGAAATTTTTGTGGGAATGGCCAACCAATGACAGGTCCAGCCTGAGACCCATGCCAAGAGGGAGAGACATTGCTTGTGGAAGAAGAAGGAAGAATTATAAACCTAAACAGTGACTCAAGAAAACCAAAACCCAAGGACACCACAAGAAAACCCACAGAATTAACCAACCTGTGCTCATAGGGGCCTCAGAGCCTGAACTGACAACCAGGGAGCCTGCATAGAACCGACCGAGGCTCTCTGTATTTTTGTTACAGTTGTGTAGCTTGGTCTTCTTGTGGACTCCTAACAATGAGAACAGGGGCTGTCTCTGACTCTTGTGCCTACTTTAATTAATAGGCCTTTCCTCCTACTGGGTTGCCTCATCCAACTTCAATATGAGGGGAGGTATCTAGTCTTACTACAACTTGATATTCCATGGTTGACTGATATCTATGGAAGGTCTGCCATTTTCTGAAAAGAAATGGAAGAGTGGATGAGGAGGCAGAGGGAAAGTGAGGGGAAGAGGCTGTGGGGAAAGGAAGGACAGAAAACTGCTGTTGGGATAGAAGAAAGAAAAGAGAGAGAGAGAGAGAGAGAGCAATAAAGGGAGGGAAAGAAGTCATTTCAAATATGTTATCTTACTTTAGTCATGACTATTGTAATTTCATATTTGATCTCCAAAGAACAGCTGAGAGATTGAGGGATTTGTCCCACACAATATTCATGATAGAATGCTGTTTCAAACGAAGCACAATATAAAATCATACATAGCCATCCTGGTCTGGTTTTTGTTTGTTTTTTGGACTGGGTCTCACTAAGCACCTCAGGCTAGCCTCAAACTCAAGCTCCTCCTTCTTTCGGTATCATGAGTGCTGGGGTTACAGCATGTGCTACACATGTGGTGGGAAAGCAACTACAGGGTCTGTAGCTGCTTCATGACTTTATTTGATTTGCTTCCTAATTTTTGTTGTTGTCGTTTCTGTTTTTTAAAAAGTCTATTTATCCCAGACTGATCCCAAACTACAGAGTCTCTTGTCTTGCCTTGAAATGCCTCGATTAAAGGTGTGTACTACCATGCTGAGCTAAAGTCTGTTTATCTGTTATCCTAGTCACAAGAATTTCACTGCTATGTAACCATTCTAATGATTGATTTATTTTATCTAAGTGTATAAGTGTGTGTGCCCTGCATGAGTACCTGGTTCCCACAGAGGCCAGAAGAGGACATTGCATCCCCTAGACTGGAGTTATAGACAGTTCTGAACTGCCATGTAGGTATTAGAAACTGAACCCAAGTCCTCTAGAAGTCAGTGCTCAAAACAGTGAGCCATCTCTCCAGCCCTAGAGTTCTATACACAAGTTTATCTTTATCATGGTTCTAACCCCAAATGAGCCACAACTGCCTGCATGAAGATAGAAGATCAGCAGATAATGGTACTTTCTTCATCCTCCCATTGAAAATGCATGGCATCAAATACTGTACATGTAGAAATGGCCTTTTATGCCAGGCATGGTGGTACAAATCTGTAATTCCAGTTCTTGGGAGGTGCTGGCAGGAGGAGCCAGAGTTCAAAATAATCCTCAGCTATAAAGCAACTCCAGTGCCAGAAGATCAATGTTCTCTTCTGATCTCTTCAGACAACAGGCAACAAACATATGGCACACAGATATACACGTGTAGGCAAAACTCACAAATGCATAAAATAAAAATAACTGAAAATTAAAAAGAATAGAGAGGACCAAGGAGATGGTTCAGTAGGTAAAATGCTCACTGCACAAGTAAGGGGACCAGATTTCAGATTCCCAGGCCCCACATAAAAGCCAGGTGCTATGGCATACATCTCTATCTTTAGCATGGGAAGGACGCTACGGTAGGGGGCCAGAGACAGGAGGACCCCAGGGCTAACATCAACCTGTGGCCTCTACATGGGTGGTTGTACCCCACACACATTAACAAAGAAATGTTCCATATCATATATAAAAACATATGGGCATATATGTCTATATTCCTATTTGAATTATGAACCATTTCTTACTTTAAAAAAAAAAAAAGTTTTGATTTTGTTTTCTGCTTACCTTGGAACACGTCTCCAGCACTTCCTCCTGGAACTTCAGAAATCTTTCCTGAACTTCTACTTCATTGAGGAAAAAGGAAAGGAAGTGAGTGAAGGGCTGCCTCCTCCTGAACGTGTGCAGAAGGACATCAATCCGAGTTCGGGCTGAAACCACACCATTTCGATGCTGGCCAGTGATTACTGCAAGCAAGAGGGGAAAAAAAAAACAACAGATTCAAGAGTCCACAAATGCTAGACAGGCAGACACCATCCGATATTGTAACTCTAGGGGACTAAAAGGACTCTGAGCACGAGAATGAAGCTAGGGGGAGGGACAGGGACAGCAGCCCCAAAGCAAAGAAAGCTGCTAGTGAGTTTAATAGAAGCAATGACCTTGAAAATAATGTATCTGGGGCTAGGAAGGTGGCTTGGCCCATAAAGTGCTGGCAGCACAAGCACTAAGACCTGAGTTTGGATCCCCAGAATCTACATAAAACCTGAGTGTGGAGAGCACATCTGTAACTCCAGTGCAGGGGATGGAGATAGGGAAGGAGAGGTGGAGTGAAGACAGAGGGGTCCTGGGGGCTTGCTGGCCAGCTAGGCTAGACAATTCAGCAAGTTCCAGTTTCAGTGAGAGAACAAAATTAACAAATAGATAAATAAGATGGAGAGCAACTGAGGAAGAAAAACACCTGATAACCTCTGGCTTCCACACACACAGATGTGCAGATGCATACATACCCACAGGAACACGTGCACAACACACACACACTCTCACACACAGAGCCTTTAACAGACATACTCTCACACACAAAGAACCTTTAACAAACACTCACTCACACAAATACTTAAGTATCTTAGACACAAGTGGTAGCAAATGCCTCCAATCTTTTCGCACTTGCGAAATGGAGACAAAAAGATCAAGAGTTGAAGGCCAGCCTCATTTACATAGTAAAATTTAAGGCCAGCCTGGGCTATATGACACACTATCTAAAAAAAGGGGTGGAGGTTGGAAGTAAGAAGTGAGTTGGTTCAATAGATAAAGGCACTTCAAACCTGACAACCTGCGATAAATACCCAGAACATACATACTGGAAAGAGAGAACCAACTCCTGTAGATTGTCCTCTGACCTCCATGTTACAGTACTATGACCCACACATAGACACAGACACACACACACAAAATAAATGTAAAAGGTTGGGTATGTTTCTGTACATCTATAAAACATAAAGAGAAGTAAGTCTCACCAATCTCTCCTTCTTGTCCAGGTTTAGGAATGCTAATAGATGTTTTAGTCTCCACCTCTATTTTCTTCTTGGTATCCCCTCTCTTTCCAACTATGTGCCTATAATTTTAAAAAACACACACACACACACATATATATATATATATATATATATATATATATATATATATATACATACATGTTTTAAGTTCCATGTGGCCAGAGATATTCCCAATTAGGACAACATTTCAGTAGATGTTCAATATAAATAGAGAAATACAAGTCACTAAGCTTTATAGAACATGCTTTCCTCACTCACAGGAAAAATGATGCCATCATTGATTCAACGTGCAAACAGAATTTCCCATGCCTGGCACCTGTCTACTTCTCAAATCAGATTCAAAATCTGGGTCTGCAGTGCAACCAGAGAAAGCAGACACAGTCTCAAATAGTGCTTTCAGCTACCAATGGATCTACAGTTTGAAGCAGAAGTTTGCTTACTTTGGAGAAAAAAAATAACTATAAGTTAATTTTATAAGCTAAAATTAACTATAAGTTAATCAAGGGACTAACCTTGATTGTTCTGTTGGGGGTTGTTCTGATGCTATCCCTCAAGATCTGGTTAAAACTATCCTTGTTGTGTAAACCTGCCTATGTCATTATATCTGATTGGTTGATTAAACTACCTTTACCTGGGCAGGGGATAATGGGATAGGCGTGGCTAGGGTTCCTGGGCTTCAGGTTCAAGAGAATCTCGGGAAACAGACTGGAAGAGAGGAAGAAGGACGACGCCAGGATGGATTAGCATGAAGAAACCATGTGGAAGCTACCTATAATGGCATAAAACAGCCCAGATGTAGAATACAAGCAAGTCAAATGTGATTATGGATGGAAGGTAGACCAAATGAGGAGGATTGAGGTGGATGGCATTGGATTGGGGCTGGGAGACAGATAATAAGGTAGGTAAACAGCATAGGTAGGAGTATCTGCTAGTCCAGGATAAATAAGGCAATTATAAAATCTAACAGGTGTCTAGGAACAGTGCCTCATTATTTGTGATTGCAGGTTAAATAATACCACCATAATAATCTCAGGATTAATAATAAACAATATGTAACCCAACAGCTCACTTATTTTTTATTTATTACAACATTGTTTAAATCAGGGTGTCCTAGTTACTGTTCTATTGCTATGAAGATTCTATGACTAAGGCAACTTATACACGAAAGCATTGAATTGAGGGTTTGCTCAAAGTTTCAGAGGGTTAGTCCATGACCACCATGGTGTAGAGCATGGCAGCGGGCAAGCAGGCATGGCACTGTCAGCAGTAGCTGATGGCTCACATCTTATCTACAACTATGAGGTAAAGAGTAAGTGAGACTGGGCCCAGTGTGGGCTTTTGATACCTCAAAGCCCACCCTGAGTGACTATACTCCTTGAACAAGGCCATACCTCCTAATCTTTCCTAAACAATCCACCAACTGTGAACCAAACTTTCAAATATATAAGCCTATGGAGACCATTCTCTGTCAATCACAAAGGGTAAAGAGCTTAGAAAAGAGGTCAGGAGTTACCATTCAGATGGTTTATAATGTACAAAAAGAGCCATGTTTGCTAATCTGGATTCAGTATTTAGGAGGCTGAGGAAGGAAGATCAGTAAGTTCATGACTATTCTAGAATACAGGGAGAGAGGGGGAAAAAGCTTGTTTCAAAAACAGGAAGAAGAAAAAGGGTACCATAAGCAAGCATGTGACCCTCAAATTAAGCACAGCACATATTAATGTTTTGTCTGGGAGATTTCACTACAGATATAATATATTATAATATTATATTAATACTACACACATTGTTACTGTATTTGTATGTGTGCAGGTTCTAAAATACTAAAAATCTGATGACTCACAGCAATCAGAGTGGAGCCAACTTTTGACCTCCCCCTGAAGAATGGACAAACTAATACAACTCCCACCCTTCCCTCCCAGCTTTCACCTACCCCATTTCAGCCATTCACTACCAATTCCTTGTCTGGGCCTCAAGTATAAATAATACTAACAATCAAGGTTATCTTTTGGAACTTACAGTATTAGAAGTACTAATTGGATGAGTCTACTGGATGCTAGGAGAGTTTCTGAATCTATAAAGCACTAAGAAACCATCACAGGATGATAAAGCTAATAGAAAGACCCCTTGTCATCAACATTATTTCAACTTCTATTATTTCAATTACACACCCAATACCACAGCTGACAGTGTCTGAAAATATTATTTTACAGAAGTGTTCAGGAACTGAACCTAAGACCTCACTTATACTGTACTCCTGGAGCATGCCTGTAGTCCTCAGTCAACTGCCTTTACATGGAATAACAAAGCCACTGATATCTACTGTAGTAGGCCAGTTTTTTCCAATAATGAGATGTTCAGCTGGGGACACAGCTCAGTGATAGAGCACTTATCCAGCAATGTGGAAAGAGGCCCTGGGTTTCATCCCAAGCACTGCAAAACCTTGACCCAAATAAGCCCACAGAAATGAAATAGGGAATCTCCCAGCACGCATGAAATCTCAGCAGACGGGAAACTGAAGCAGGTACACTACATGTTCCAGCCCAGTCTGGGCTATTTGGAGCCCCTACTGGAAGGGGAAGGGAATAGAGAAAGGAAAGAAAAGGGTTGGGGCTTAGGGGTCTTCTCCGTAAATATTATCTATTAATTAGGGTTTAGTAGGACCAATATGTAATCTAACATCCATATGTTCATCAGGAATACAAGAACTTAGGAGTCCACAGAATGCAAAAGGTCCTCATCAGAATCAGACATCTAAGAAATTCTGACACACTTTAGCAGTATCACTTATAAACATTAAGATGAATTACACTCTTTTCTTTTTTTTTTTTTTTCCAGAAAGCTGAGTCATGTCATTTTAAAATCACGTCTCCTAGGAGAAAATGTCAGCCTTTTCTAGGAAGAAGGTGAACTGTCAGGGTTCGCTTTGGTTTCCCTTTTGGCTACATTCAAGGAGAGTTATTATCCACAATAGGTATTTCAGAATGTTCCCAAGGATGATAAAAAGGAACTACTAGGGTTCAAATGTATTTGAGTATATATTTGTAGCAATCCCACCCAGGGCAGACCTAACTCATCTGGTATAACAGAAAAACAGCAAGGAATGATGTACTTTTTAGACCAGCTGACCTTCCCAGGCAAGCCCAAAAGCTCAGCTGCTGATAGCATTCTACTGTGTGAGGAACAGCTTGAGAGAACATGCGCACAAGCATATGCTGACGTGACAGCAAAGTTCATAAGCAATTCAAAATGATGATCCTCGAAAAAAGATAACAGTCTTGATAAGCACTAAGAATTAATGGAATAGATACATCCCTGCCTTTGAGAAGCTTCCCACAGGGGACATCAAGCAGCACATAGGTAAATACAAACACAGACAATGATAAATGCTGCAAACCACAATTAGGGGCATTATATCCACATACAGTAAGATAATCAGTGATTGGCAGGGATGACCAGGAGAAAAACAAGCTTCTCTAGAAAGGAGAATTTAGCCAGGTAAGAAAAAAGACTGAAGCAAAAGGCACACCACACAGACGAACTCAAAGGCTAGGGAAACCAGGGCACATAGAAGGAACTGAAAAAATCAGATGGGTATTCTAACCCTAAGCACAGACAGAGAAAAAGTAATATAAGCTACAGAGAGAGAGGAAAAAAAAGGAAGAAGGGAAAGGGAAAATACAAAATCACCTAAGGCATGATCATAATTTTGGCCATTGCTTTAACAAACCAGAATTCCATCTCCAGTGGAAAACCACTGACAGAGTTTTTTTAGTGTATTATGAATGTGCATGTGCATATACATAAGTGTATATATGGGTACGCCTGCCACAGCATGTTGAACAAAGGTCAGAGAAAAACTCTGTGGTGTTGGTTTCTGCTGTCCACCTCTACAAAGTTTCCAGAATGAACTCAGGTTTCTAGGCATTTATGCTAAGTGCCTTGACCTGCTGAGCCATCTCACCAGCCACCAAAGGTGGACTTTAAGCAAAAGTGGTAAAATAATCAAATTTTCCTTTTAAGAATATTATTCCAAGCCTGGTGAGGTGATGCACATTTGGAATCTCAATAAATGGAAGGCTGAAACAGGAGGATCAGGAGTTCAGGAATTCCATGTCAGCCTCAACTATAAAGAAAGACTATGCCTCAAAAACATTTTTTTTTAAGGGGACGCAGGGAGCTGGAGAGATGGCTCAGTAGTCAAAAGCACTGACTGCTTTCCCAAAGGGCCTGGTTTAGTTTACTAGAACTAACATTGTGGCTAAGAACCATCTCCAGTTCCATGAAATACAGTGACCTCTTCTGGCCTCCACAGGTATACATGTGGTGCACAGACATAGATACAGGCAAAATACCAACTGACAGAAAAACAAATCTCAAAAAAAAAGAAAAATTACTTTTAAATCATTACACTTCCAATTCGAGGTACACTAAAAAGAGATGAGGGATTCAGAGAGACTACTGAGGGCTATTTTAGAAAATCCACAGAAGGGCTGAAGAGATGGTTCAGTGGTTAAGGGCCCTTGCTGCTCTTGCACAGGACCCAGGTTCAGTTCCTGCTATCCACATCAGGTGCCTCACTAGAGTTCCAGAGGTCTCAACAAGCTCCTCTATTCTCCTTAGGTACCAGACACATAGGTGCACATATACATACATACATACATACATACATACATACATACATACATACATACATGGCAGCATTACACATACACGTTAAATATTTTTTAAAAGAAATCCATAGAAAAGAAAGGGGTAGCAGTGAAGATAAATGGTAGAGTCAAAGGATATTTAAAAGTAAAAGTCAACAGGATGTGGCAATAAGCACAAAATGATTATATTAATCTGTAATCAGTCCTCTGACATTTCAGGACACAAAACACTAAACTCTAATCATCAGTAATCAAGTATCACAGTAAATGTGACAGACTGAAGAGGCGGCTTCCTGCTGAGTTCCCTAAAACTGATGGGGCACTCAGTCACTCACTTGTAGAGCAGGCTAGGGGCAATGACAGTAGACCGGAATCCTTGAGGGGTCTGCTCCACCTCATAGGCATCGCAGGGCTCATCAGAGTATTCCATAGAGTCTGCAAAGAAACCAGAACACCTTTGAATGCCGCTGCTCAATGAAAAACAGCCCCCTCCTTAGCTCTCTGGGTTTAAGGAGGCAAGTACAAGTACAAAGAACAGCCTGACTATTGCTTTAGTACCAGTGTGTTTACAGGAGAAATAAAGAATAAAAAGAAGAAGCTGGAGAAATGGCTCAGCAGTTAGGAGCACTCTCTGCTCTTCCAGAGGTCCTGAGTTCAATTCCCAGCAACCACATGGTGGTTTACAACCATCTATACTGGCATCTGTTGTCCTCTTCTGGAATGCAGATGTACATGCAGATAGAGTACTTATACATAAAAAATAAATAATAAAAAGAACACAATAGTTATTTTAAAGCCTTCATTCTCAGAAGCTTGGGAAAGCAGTATATATATACCAAATATTTAGCTGCTTTCTCTTAGAAAGTTAAGGTTCTAAACATGTTTTACTATTGTTCTGTTGAGATGAAGTTCACACAAAACAAATCCTTTTTATGTCTAGAAGTCAGTACTTTTTAATATTATGATACAAAATTACTTCAACAAATTATGAATAAGAATGATACTGGGAGAACTTATTCCATAAAATCTCAACATAGAAAAGAGAGGCCAGGCAGACTGACATACACCTGAAGAAGTCCCAGCATTTGGGAGGCTGAGGCAGGAAGAGCACTAGCCTGAGCTACGTAGTAAGGAGAGGTGGGGAGAGAAAGAATCAGAATAAAAAACAGGACCTCAAAGCTCAAGGATGACTGCAGACAGTAAAAAGAATCAAAGGGAAAGTGATCCCCAAGGTTTAGGGCTCAGTGGAAAATCTCAGGAACCAAAAAGGAAAAGTTGCAAAGAACCTGAGAGGCCCTGTTTATGCATTAACACTAACCTCACGGTTTCATTACCCTGAAAATATTTATCAGCCACCTCAACTATTCAGTTTACAAAATTACTGTATGTTAAAATACAGTTGTGTCTTTGGAACTATTAACACATGACTACAAAGAAAAAAACATAATCATAATATTTAACATCATCTGACACTGTACTAAATCCTTCACCTATTTATTTCAATAATTCATATCTTAGCCAGACATGGTGGTGCACCCCTTTAATTCCAGCATTGGGGAGACAGAGGCAGGTGGATCTCTATTAAGTTAAGGCCAGCCTGATCTACATAGTGAGTTCCAGGACAGCCAGGGCTACATAATAGAGAGACTCTGCCTCAAAAATAAATAAATAGATAGATAAATAAATAAATAAATAAATTTACTTTTTTAAATAACAAAAAAGACAATCATTCCTTGTTTACAATTTCACAGATAAAGGGGCTTGATTTTGCCACAGAACACTAAGAGCTAACAATAATTACTAATAATTACTCCACATGGGGGTTCAACAGTCAAGAGCTCTTACTGCTCTTGTAGGTGACCTGAGTTCAGATGCCAATACTCACACTGGGTGGCTCACAACTACCTGTAAGTCCAGCTCCAGGGGATCCAATACCCTCTTCTGGTTTTTTTGGGCACCCATGATCCCATGTACACACACACATACACACACATATACATGCATACAATCACAAGACACACACACACACACACACACACAGCATACACGGCTCAAACACATCATTGAAAATAAAATAGAGGGGCCTGGAGAGATGGCTCAGAGGTTAAGAACACTGGCTGTTCTTCCAAAGGTCCTGAGTTCAATTCCCAGCAAGCACATCGTGACTCAGAACAACCTACAGTGAGATCTGGTACCCTCTTCAGGTATGTAGGCAGGATGCTGTATAAGTAATAACAAATAAATCTTTAAAAAAAAAATGGAAAAAAATGATTCCACATGGCATTTAAGCCTCTGTACAAGATGAAATATATCTTGACACATGAAATGCAACCAAGAATGCCTCATTTGAGATCAAGTTTGTCAGAACCACTGAACAGCAGCAAAACAAAGAACTGCCCACAGTACAAAGAACATTTTACTTCTCATCTGACCTAAGAGCAACTAGGACTACCTTGATAGAAACCCTCATCTTCTTCATGTCGGTAACTTTTTTCCTGGATAGGATTCTTTCTATAATTCCGTCCATCGATTGTTATAAGCTGTGGACGTAAAACATCCATGACACTTTCGCCAGACGATATTCCGGTAAAGTCCTGAAAAATAAATCCTCCTTTTATCTTTTTTTAAAATTAGATCAGTAAGGGAGGGTGGGATTGGGGAGGGAATGAGGTTTGTGTTATGAAAGCACAGAAAGTCAACGTTGAAGCAATTAACAACAGTCTTATGACTTGGCACCCTGGTGTGGTAGTCCTTTAGCATCCCTTCCGCTTCCCCCTTCCACTTCAAAAAACAAGTTCTGTACAAAAGTAGCCTTTATAAAGTTTCGTTCTGAGCAGGAAGTGGCTGTGGTGCATACTTATCTAATTTTCAAGGACGAAAACGGACTAGCCCTGTGTCATAGAGGTTTGGAGACGGAGAAGTATATATGACTTTCCTGTAATTATCGTGAGAGATGCTTAAGTTCAAAAATATAAAAGGAAATAAAAGCCCCTACGCCTGAAAACACCACCACAGAGTGACCCGGAAGTGTTCTCGGAGAGCTCGCGCTGGTTCAACTCCGGTCACGCCCACTCCACGCATGCGTGCTGGCGCTGCCCTATAAACGCACAGCCACAGGAGCCGGCGCACGCTGACATAAAAATCCCATAGCCCAGGTGGGCGCGCGCAGGCCGCTGTCTACCGCGTAGTGAACGAGGCCGTGCTGCTCGATCAGGGGGCGGGGCCGTCGGTCAGAGTGCACAAGCTACTGAGGTAAGTAGCCCAGGCTTCCAGAACCTTCGGTGAGGTGTTGGCCTTTACGATCCTACCTGCCAAGACTGAGAAGGTGGAAAGAGACCCTGGAGGCTCTCCCGCGCGGGGCGTGTGCAAAGGCGATTTCTTCCGATTGAACGTGCGGGCGGAGGATTGGCGCCTGCGCAGTGGAGCGGCCGCGATCCTTGGCTTCCTCACGAATTGCTGTGGGGGGAGCGTGCCTTGGGTGGAGTTAGCGTGGCTAGGACTTGTGTGCTGCACTTCCCATTTCCAGCACCTTTCTTCATTTCCCCCCAGAGAGAGAGCTGCTGCATCAATTTGGTTTGTATGGTGATCCGTTTGTTCAGGTGGAACGCACTGGAATCATTGTTGGTAGAACCCAACGGTTGTCATAATTAGCCTCCGCACAGGCTCCAAATCGACTTAAGCGTCTGGTTTGTTCTGAGATTTATTTTACGAAGGATCTCTTTTTTTGTTTTGTTTTAAGAAATAAGCGGAAAGTAATTTATGAGTACAAGGTCATCTCTGTCGTACACAAAGTAAGTATTTAACCAAGCCCTACCGTGTCCAACAAATACCATTATTTCTTCGATGAGCGTTTCTGCTGACTTCAGCCGAAACTTCATCAGCAGCATTTAGGAAATTTTTACTGAGTGCCTCCTATGGGCTTGGTAGTCTCCTAGAAGGCAGAATTGTGTACTTCAAACTATAAGAAAAGAAGGTAGAACGGACTGACCTTCATGACTCCAACCGTGCCTGACCCCGGAAGTCTAAGCTGAGCTGCCAGCTCTTGTTCTATGTATAAATCATTCACCCAGGAAACACTGCGGTAAGGGTTTTATACGGTGCCTCAGGCATACAAAGGTAATTTGTCTTTTGCTTTCCAAAATCACAGGATTCTTTTCACTGCCTCACACATGCTGAGGCAAATGTTCAACCACTGAACTGTATATCGCTAGATCCAAGATCGCAGGTTAGATTTTTACATGTGTGAGTTCCCATGCATGTGGAGGCGTGAAGCCATGTCTGCTGTCTTCATAGCTTTTCATACCTTCTCTGAGCTCAGAATGGTCCATTGCTGCTAACCTAGCTAACCATCTTGCTATGGGAATCACTTAGTGTTCCTTCCCAAGTGCTGGGATTTACAGGCAGCTGCCATACCTTCAAAGCTTTTAAGTGAATTCAAAGGATCCCCAACTCCTCCAGAGCAAGCACTTCATCCATTGAGCCATCTCCCCAGCCCCAATGCAGGATTCTTAATAAGATCATAAACAAAAGTGAATGTACTGACTGAGGATGTAGCCCAGTGTTAGAATGTGTAAAGTATTTAATAGATAATACTGTCTGCATCCTGAGCAGACCCTTCCAGAAGTTTAACATAGCTGTTTCAAAGAGAATTTGAACCTTCTGTATGTGTTGGAACATAATAAGTATGAAAAAAAAACTGGATCTGCATAGGGAAATCTGGGTGTGGTAATGCATATCTGTAATAGTAGGCCAAACCAAGAGAATCTGGAATTGAAGACCACCCTGGGCTATAAGGCAAGAGCCCTAAAAAAAAAAAAAATAAATAAATCAAGAGCCAGTATCTATTACTGATTTGTTTTTGGTCTAAGAAGTAGTGTTTTCTAAGCCTGCAGCTATTCTAGTTGCTAAGCCTGTATTTAATCTTCATAACACTTCTGTAAGGTAGATACTGTTATTGATTCCATTTTATAGGTGAGGCATCCAAGGAACAGAAAAGTTAACTGATTTGTCCAGTCACATAGCAAAGCCAGAATACAGACCCAGGCAAGCAGGTTTTTGGTTTTTTGTTTTTAATAGTAGTCAGTTCTTAAAGTTTACTTATTTGTATGTGTATGTGAGAGAGTGAGAGAGCAAGAGGTCAGAAGAGGGCAGCAGGTACTCCACAGCTGGAGTTGCAGGTATATATGAGCCACCAAACATGGGTATTGGGAACCTAACTCCAGTCCTCTGCAAGAACAGCAAACACTCTTAACCTCTGAGCCAACTCTTCAACACTCCACCGTAGTCCTTAATCACTGTGCTAACCAGCCAGGCACAGCAGCAGCAGCACATCAACAAGACATTGCAGGGTTGGAGAGATGGCTCAGAGGTTAAGAGCACTGGCTGCTCTTCGAGAGGTCCTGAGTTCAATTCCCAGCAATCACATGATGGGCTCACAACCATCTATAATGAAAAGTGATGCCCTCTTCTGGCATGCAGGTCTACAGGCAGACAGAACATTGTATACATAATAAATAAATAACTCTTTTAAAAAAAATAAAAATTAAAAAAATAAGACATTGCTTCAAGAATTAACTGACCTTTAGGAAATCAGGGCTCCCTGTGAACTACAGAAGCATCCTCTGAACATGTTTAAGTATGTGGCTGCTTAGTTAACCCTAAGCTCAACATTTATAATCTAGGCTTTGTTGTTCTGTTTACCCCTTAATGGTGACATCCAAAACCTAGAGACTGAGGTATAGCTCAGGGTGGAACATGTGCTTAACAGA
This sequence comes from Psammomys obesus, assembly GCF_907164565.1. Lineage (NCBI taxonomy): Eukaryota > Metazoa > Chordata > Mammalia > Rodentia > Muridae > Psammomys > Psammomys obesus. Next base: position 15,660,496 of record NW_026585626.1, on the reverse strand, counting down.
CACAGGGCCTGGTTTTCATTTCCAGCACCAGAAAGAAAAGAAAGAAACAAACCTTAAACAAATCTTTAGAACCGGGCGTCTCACAAGTGTGTCTCTCCATCTCCGCAGAAGACAGCTGATTTTAAGTGAACCTTGTGCTGGTTCTGCATTGTTTTCCACCCGGACTGTTTTGTATATGGAGCTTTTGTTCTGAGAATTAGGAAGAAAATAGGATGAAAGGACTTTCCTTTGATGACCTTCAGCTTAGAATAGTCACTATGGCTAGCCTTTGAAGCTAACTGGCAGGCACTTGGGTGCTCTGTGGAGCGGCTGATCTCAAAATACAAAATACAAAGCATTAGCAACTAAACAGAATATTACCAGGGTGGAAGTTGAGAAGATCAGAATTTAAAGTCTTAGTTGAGAAGAATAAACAGTTCCTAGTGGGTTCTGCTCTGAACTGGGGGGAAGTAAAGCCAGAGCTGCTCTCCAGAGAGAGGCTAAGTGGTCTGTATGCTTCATTTGAATCCCACCAGGGATAGCTTAGTGACTTGGACACCATTCATTAATACTTAAGTCTTTTTAAGGAAAATTTAAACTTTACCAGGCTACATTCCTAGTCATTGTGGTACAAAGGAGCAGTCTTAAATTCCACATGAAAAATTACTTTCCTTAATGAATACAAGTCAATTCTGAAAGTAACCTAAAAGCAAAATTAAGAGCATTATCAATGAGCTGGGCATGGATGGCCACACTTTTTATACCAGCACTAAGATGCGGATGGAACTCTGAATTTGAAGCCATCCTGACAACCAGGACTACACAGTGAGATTGTTTCAAAAAAAAAAAAAAAAAAAGGAACAAGATCATTATTTACTTTGCATTTCTTTTTATTTATAATAGCCTTAGGCCTGTTTTAACAACTAGATCTTATCATCTATGTTAACCCATTCATATTAATCTATGTGTTACCACATTTTTTAGTATAAGTTTTCCCATTTGTTTATTTATTTATTTATTTATTTATTTATTTATTTAATCCATTTACAGCCTGACCCTAGCCCCCTCACTCCTCCAAGTCCTACCCTTATCACCCCCTCACCCCCTCTCCTCAGAGAAGGGGAGTCCCCCAAGGGGTACCAACCCACCCGTGTACCTCAAGTTGCAGCTGGACTAAGTGCATCCTCTCCCACTGAGGCTAGAAAAGGCAGCCCAGCTAGAGGAAAGGGATCCAAGAGCAAGCAACAGAGTCAGAGACAGCCCCTACTCCCATTAGTAGGGACCCACATGATGACCAAGCTGCACTTCTGCTACATGTGTGTAGAGGGTCTAGGTCCAGCTTGGTGGTTCAGTCTCTGAGCCACCATGGGCCCAGGTTAGTTTACTCTGTAGGTCTTCTTATGGTGTTCTTGACCTCTCCAGGATCCCTCTATCCTTCCTCCTATGCCGAGAGCTCAGCCTATTGTTTAGCTGTGGATCTCTGCATCTATCTCCATTAGCTGCTGGCAGAAGCATCTCAGGAAACAGTTATGCTAGGCTTCTGTCTGCAAGCATAGCAGAGTATCATTAATAATGTCAGAGGTTAGCTCTTTTTCATAGGGTAGGTCTCAAGTTGGGCTAGTCATTGGTTTGCCATTCCCTCAATCTCTGTTCCATCTTTATCCCTACACTTCTAATAGGCAAGTCTAAGGTTTTATGGGTGGTTTGGTGTCTCCCTCCCTCCACTGGTAACTTCAGGCTCCATATTCACCACTGCTAGAAGTCTCAGCTAGGGTCACCCTCATAGATTCCCAGGAGCTTCTCCTCCCAGAGAGACAGGGCACATACACCGATTCCCGTTCTCTCTCCTGGTCTTCTCTCACCCCCCATTCCCATTCCCCATACCTGATTTCCAGTTACCATTACCCTCTCCACCCCCTCTTACACCCATTCCCTCTTTCTATCTACTTCGGATGTCTATTTTACTTCCCCTTCTTAGTGAGGTTCGAGCATCTTCCTTTGGGCCCTCCCTGGCTGCTTTGGGTTTGTGGATTGTAGCATGGTTTTCCTGTACTTTATGGCTAATATGTACTTATAAATGAGTACATACCATATGTCTCTTTCTGGGTCTGAATGAAGGTAACCACCTCACTCAGGATGATATTTTCTAGTTCCATCCATTTGCCTACAAATTGCATGGTGTCTTTGTTTTTAATAGCTTTTTAATTTGCATTTATAACAAGCTGATAGTCTGATAACAGCCTTACCATTTCCTTTCCCTACATCACTGTTCATCAGTACAATCTATGACCAACCACATGATGGAACTAGATACCAGGCTCTGCTTCTCTGGCAACTACATGTCACTGCCACATAGTTAGGACACAGCAGCCACCATCTCAAACATCATGTCATTTTCCTTAGAAGGACACTAGATGCTCTGGACATAAAGGATTTATAGTAACATAGCATTCTCTAGTATTTTCTGTTTTAAATTTTTTTCAATCATTTACAATTGAAACTAGAGCATGAAATGCTCAAAACTTGCGCTCTTCCAAACCTTTAACTTTTTCTAGAGGGAAAATAAGTAAAAACTATTCAGCAAAATTCTTCCTGACCATGAGAGGGGAGTCATGGGTTTTGCTGATGTTGGTTTTGGGTTTTTTAGGGATTCTGTGTATCTCAGCCTGGCCATGAACTTGATATATAACCAAAAATGACAGTGAGCTTCTGATTCTCCCATCTCTGCCTTCCAGGTGCCAGAATTTTACTTCTGTACCACCATGCCTTGTTTATGTTGTGCTATAAACTGAACCCAGGGTTTCCCATATACTAGGCAAGCACTGCTAACTGGACAGCATCCTCAGCCCTGGAGAGTTTGTTTTAAAGATCATTTTTAATCCACACGTGGTGGCACATGGCTGTAATCCTAACACTTGGGAAGCTGACACAGTGTAGGTTGCCATGAGTTTCATTAAGGCTGGGCCAAGGTATGTAAGTTCCAGGCTAGCAAATCCTCTAGCCTCGTGTGCGGTGGCACACGCCTGTAATCTTAGCACTGGGGGAGATAGAGGCAGACATACCTCTGTGTAGAACAGCAAAGAGTACACACAGAAATTCTGTCTCAAAAAAAGAGAAAAAAGACCTTCTCTATAAATAGATAAATAAGTAAGTAGCCATTTTTTTAAAATGCTAAAATCTATGTAATATAAAAATTATCCAGTGTCTCTTGTTATTGAAACACACTCTTGGCTATGTAGTCCAGGCTTCACAATCCTCTACCTTAGCCTCCTCTGTAACAGGAACATATCAGTGTACTCCACTACTCCCCATGTAAAGCCATTTGTTTACTTAAATACTAGAATCTTTATCCAGAGAGAAACTACTAACCACTTTTGTTGAAATATTATTTAACATTTAAAAAATGGAGATATGTAGCTCCTCAGTTACATTAACAGGCACAACCTGAGGCTCATGTTGGACAGAGCCATATTGGACAGACCTAGATTGTCAGAACATTTCCATGGTAACAGTGTTCTAGATTGCATAATCATGGTACTAAACATTTTTAAATCATTCACTTTATAATCTTCCTATGCTTTTGAGGCCATATCTTGTTCTAAAGTTTTGTGGGACATCATGTATTCAGTCTGGGTTTTCTGATATGACACAGAATGCCCACAGATGCTGAATTCATAAACAGCCATGGTTTCTGAGATTAATTCCTGAATTATTTTGTTCCAGTTTTTGGGTGCCATCAAGTGTTAGATTTAGGCATTACATGTAGATGAAAAGGTTTTAACAATCTCTTAATGAAAGTGCCAAAACATATTTCCTAACTGATCTCCCTTCCTTGGGAAGAGAACACAGTGTTATTCTGAACTTCTACTTGGAAAACTTGATAACTGAACTTCTTGGTATGATTTGGTGAGAAATGTACCCAAGACAAACTATCCTGTGGAGCAGTATTATTTTATCCTTGGTCCATTTCTGCCTTGGCACTACCTTCATAACTTATAAATTAGCCACATTCAATCTCAAATGGCACAGTTTGCTAATAGGGGAAAGTAGGAGTCTTTAAAGAGGAAGCCTTTTTTTTTTTCCTCCAGCCAGGGTTTCTCTGTAGCCTTGGCAGTCCTAGAACTTGCTCTATAGACCAGGCAGGCTGGCCTCAAACTCAGAGATCTGTCTGCTTCAGCCTCCCAAGTGCTTGAAATAAAGGCGTGCACCACCATGCCTGTTTGCAAGCTATTAAACCTGTTTTTACTTCAAAACCCAGGTAACATTATAAAAGACTGTGTAAGGATAGAGGATAGGAAAAACTAGCCCTGCTGGGCTAAAACGAAATATTGTTGATCTGTTTTTTATAAACTTGTCAATTGCTGTTTTTTTGTTTTTTGTTTTTTTGTTTTTTTTCCTCTAGTGAAGAGAGAATTCTACTGGAGGGAATGGCTGCCTCCTCATCCTCGTCTTCAGCTGGTGGGGTCAGTGGAAGTTCTGTCACTGGATCTGGTTTCAGTGTGTCAGACCTTGCCCCACCACGGAAAGCTCTGTTCACCTATCCTAAAGGAGCTGGAGAGATGTTAGAAGGTGATCTCATGCTGCATTTGCTGAGTAATTAGCGTTAGACCTTCAGTGCATGTGCAATGTAAAGAAGCCAGGACTCAGATTCCGGCTGGATTTCTTTAAGCCAAAGCTTCTGAGTAACTGACCAGAATTAGCATTGGAGCCAGGAACCTTATTGACCTCTTGACTTGACTTGTTTTGACACCTGTTTGATATATTTCCTTTTTTTAGTGTCTACAGATAAATTAACCCCACCAGAGAGGCCTGAAGGGGAAATAAAAGCTCTGTGAAGGTGACTGTTAGGGCCCACATCGCTGTGTGACACTATGGTTTTTATAGCACTAGAGACAGATTTGCAGCCACCATCTTATCACACCTTTGCAGACTGGCTGGCCAGAAATAGGTCACAGGCAGTAGTCATGAAACACCACTGATGACTGGAATGCATCAGATTCATGTTATGCTAGACAGGTAATTCATTGTAGGAGCATAAAACTCATGAAGACATTTAAAATGAGCATGTTTTGCTAGGCAGACAGATCTCTGAACTGTATGTAGGCCAACCAGGACTGTACAAAGAGACCCTTTTTCTTTTTTAAAAAGATAAAATGCACATGCCTGGGCATGTGACACATTCGGGCCCTCGAGATCCTGATTTAGCCTAGGACAATGTCCAGGACATTCTCATGAGGGAGTCTTCTCATATTTTAAAAAACTGACCAAAAAAAAGAAAACACATACCTCATCAACGACTCAAAATCCACTTGAGTCAAGCATTTTTGTATTGAATTATAAAATGATCCCTTTTTTTGCTTTAAATCTTGTGTATTTGCATGAATATATTTTAAATTAATTAGGAGATGTCTCTGAGAAAGATACAAACTATATTTGGAGGCTGGCTTTTTTGGGGTGATCATTATGTATTTATATCATTAAAAATATATCATTAAAAGATTAAAAAAAAAGTTTTGAGTTAAACTATGACAAACAGTATAACTGATTCTTTTTTCTTGTGGAGTTGGGGATTGAACCCAATGGCCTTATACATTCTAGACAAGCACTCTTTGACCCAGCTGCATGCCTGGCAGACTTTAATACACAAGGCTCTGGGGTGGTTTGCATCTAATTGGTAGGGAAGCAGCAGGCCAGGTGTGGTATAGAAGGTGGCCTCTCAGGCATGCATACTTCTGCTCTTGCTTTTTTATTGTCTCCATTTGTGTTACTATCCAAGTTGGTATCACCAAGTCTGACTGGACGTAGTGTCCCTATTTGGCACTAAAAGTAAATGACAACTTCAGCTTTCTGCAGCAGAGATGTGGTTAAGGAAGTTTGCCACAAAACAAATGACAAGTTGAAGGCACTCAAGCTCTTAATGAGCTTTATAGAGCAGAAGAGAATCCATGCTTAACACTGCTTCAAGTCATATAAGTCTTAAGCTAATGTCCTAACAGGTTTCTATCTGGCCATTTTCATTACCTCATTGAGGAATTGAGTGAGTTCTAATATAGCATGGATTTAGCACAGTTACCTTCACAGTGCACAGTTGTGGCCCTCTTTTGTCCAAGTGTCTCCAGTGATTTTAAAAGCTGCTTACCCTTAAAGACAGACTGAAAAACAACTGACTTTGCCAAATCAAGTATCTGACATACTGTTTAATATTGAGAAAACAGAAGAGAGACCGGTGAGATGGCTCAGCTGGTAAAAGGTACCTGCCAACAAGCCTGACTTTAATCCCTGGGTCTCATGGTGGAAGGAGAGGACTGACTTCCAAAAGTTGTTCTCTGACTTCCCCATGAGTACCCATAAATAAATGTCAATTTTAAGAAAATGAAAAGACCACCAGTACCCCACAGTATCTGCTGGGGTTTGGTTGTGCTTCACCTCCCGTGTTATACCGCCTCTATTCCACACCCATGCCTCATCTCCATGGATACAGACATCAACAGGTGCTCAGGTTTCTCATGTGAAACGACATGGTACTTACAGATAATTTATTCCATGTAGCACTCCTAAATGTGATGTCAGAGTTCAGTGTGTACTGTTGCACATAAATATGTGTGCATCAAAGCATTTTAATTATTCTTCGTTGTAGATTTTTTTTAGTCTTGTGTAGTCTAGGCTGATCTCTAACTCCATGAACTCCTTATCCTCCTCCTTTTCTCTCCCAAGTGCTGAGATTACAGACATATACTACTATTCTGGTTTGTTCCATGTAGGGGACCAAACCCAACAGTGCCAGCTGAGCTACATCCCCAGCTCCCATTTTTCTTCCATTAGTGTAATGGAAGAAGAAAATAGAAATAAACCATGTTGATAGAGTCAAGTAACCTAGCACCCAGGAGGCTGAGGTAGGAGAATTGCTGTGAGTTCAATGAAAGCCTGGGCTACATAGAGACTTCCGTGCCAACCTGGGCAAAGACCGAGACTTTCCAAAGGTTGCCTTTGAGAGGAAAGCACAAAAGCATTTAGGAGTCAAGGTTAGGTCATGATCCCAACAGGTTCAACTTGATGTTGCCTACTCCCAAATCTAGGGTATAAATTTCAGCAACCTGCACTAATCTCAGAGAAACGTCTTGGTGCATCTGCTGTCTGCTAAAAGCAGCACACAGCAAGCTTTACCAGTCTCCTGTCCTTGGCTAAGATTGTTCTCAGCCAGTCATTAGCGAGCAAATTACAGGCTACCTTCCAGCCCAGAAGTGGCTGTTATTTTAGGGACCTCACAGGTCACTGATATATAAATCACCTGAGATTGTCTCATTTCCTACTGTGAAGTAATACCTTTTAAATGAATTTTCTTAGCATTGATTTAATGGAATTGGTGATAGAGTTAAATTGGGGCTGTTTACTGAACTTTTTCAGCACATAAAATCTTTGCTTGTCCCTTAAGAGGAAAGCTGGTACACTACTGACTGTCTTGATGATTATAAACATGTTGTCTCAGGTCATTCTCTCTGGAGTCATTCTCTCTGGAGAAATCCCAGCCTTTAGATTGGTAGATGCTACATCTGATAGGATGTTGTTTAAGAAGCAGTGGGTTTTGTAGTTAATGCAGAGCTTCAGGAATGCGTGCTAAGGCCTCAAGTGTGGGAGAGTGATACCAAGACACCTTTTTGAAAGGTGAGCTTCTGTCTTTCTTTGGAATTCATTACCAAGAAGGATAGGCCAGTGTGATAACTTTAGCACCTTATCTTATTGATTTCATGAGGATGGAAGGCAGCACTTCCAAGAGCCTCCCCAGACGTTACTTGATCCTTACCAGTCCATAATTCCCACTTCCTGCAGTTCAGGATCAAACCACTTGGTGGGCCAGCTCTACTTCTCTGTTTTGTTCTTTGCAAAGTAAACCCTGAGCTGTAGTTGAGTTCTTTAAGAAGGATGCTAATGTGTTTACATGCAAGAACATAATAAATTGCATTGAAGTTCCCACTGCTGTCTGCTCTTACCTAGATACACTTGATGATATCATGAGCTTGTCTTTACTCCAGTCAGAAGCAAGGGGTATACCTGGCATGGCAGTGTTCTAGGCTTGACCTCCACCACCTCAAGATTGAAAAGCCAGGGGTGGAAAAAAAGACTTGAACTTAATAGACTACTTATCCTAAGAGTGACATATATCAACACATACACACAAACACACACATCTGTCTTTCTATCCCTGGCTCTCTTTCTCTGGCACTGAATTGAAGATAGTATTAGCAGGAAGCCCTTTTTGTTATTGTTCACACCACTCAGAGTCAGTATCTGTATTTTTCCTTTTGATTACCGGGACTTGTAAAGAAAGGTTTGCTGCCTGAAACTCAGCATGAGGCCGGAGTATGTTAGTGTCTCCCTGTCACTTAATACCCAAGACACAGCAATCCATGACTAATGAGTAAGGACTGACATCTAGCAGTGCTGGTGTGAACTCCCACCTTGAGAGGACACCTGTGTCTTCTCTTTCCATTTGTTTGAGAATTTTGGCAATAAAACACTTGGCCTGGGGAGTTTGCTGCCCTTTAAAACATGGAATGTTCCTGCATGAATTGTGTCTTTGGGGATGTGTTTTGCGGGATCAGCCTTTCCACCAATGAGCATTGTAACTGAGCCAGCCACCTTCTTGTTGGCAGTCGTTAGCACCAGCTCAGAGCCCAATTCTGAACTTGCACCATTCCCTTATCACCATTTAAATTGCAGTGCTTGGTTCATTTGGAAAATCAAGGTTGCATTTTGTGTTTACAGAATGAAGTTTCCCAGCAGGGTTTCATGATGGTCTTGATGGTGTAATTTTATATACTAAAAGTCAACAGTTATTTTTCTCATGGCTCTGTCTTCTAGAATGAAAGTGATTGGAGTTCTGTCACAAGTAAGGGCACACAAATACCACAAAGCTGGGTGTGCCAGCTCCCTCATTTGCCTGCTATACAGAAAAGAGCAGGTCAGGAAGTGGGCAGTGGTGCCCAGGTCATCAGGCTTTGGCTTCTTGTTTTTGTTTTCGAAACACTATTTTTGAATTCTCAAACAAGAAAGACTATTTTAATATTCTAGGTATAGAAGAGGTAGCTCTTACATAAGAGCAGTGTTCTAAAGGAACACTTATTCCTTGTTCACACCAGAAACACCTTAGGCCTCAAGTGTAGAGGCAGGGAAAGGATGGACAGCCTCTGTGCTTTTCTAGAAACCGTTAAAGCTATAACACCTGTGCCTTTTCTCTTGTAGATGGCTCTGAGAGGTTCCTCTGTGAATCAGTGTTCAGTTATCAAGTGGCATCCACACTTAAACAGGTGAAACACGGTAAGTACGTGAGCTTCTGTCCTGTACATTCATGGGACACAAGGGACACAAATTCTGAAAGGTTTAAAGAGGACTTCCTAGTGAAGAACATGCTAAGATCTTGTCCAGCTTGAAAATCTACTTGGAGGTTTGATAGGTTCAGTTCTCTAGGGGAGTGAGTCACGGCTTCCTGCTCCTGTTGCCTTTACCTCTCCTTTCTGTGACCTTTTACTACTTCCCTTCATGCAGCACCTTCCTCTAGTGTCTGTAGCACTAGACACTGTAGCCTTAGCCTCTAAACCCTGAGCCATGGGTGACCAAGTCTCCTTTATGCATCAGGGTACCATTTCCCCTTCTGACCATACGTCCTGTGAGACACCATGAGAACGTCTAAGAAGAGTCCTTGTGGCATAACCTGTTTATGTTGCATTTTTGTTTTTAGATGGTCTTGTGATGGCTGGCTTCAGGCTCTAAGACCTTGTGCAGCAGCCCCTGAGTACTTGCGTTATACGCGTGAACCACTAAGTCCATCTCCAGTTGTTAAAGTCTAGCACATATGAGAGTGTGGTGATGGTAATTTTTCTTTTAATTTCTACAGTACCAGGGCTCAAACAAAGAGCATGGCATGTTCTAGCACTGGGGCTCATCCCCAGCCTGTAAAAACTGTGTTGTTGTTGTTGTTGTTGTTGTTATTATTATTATTATTATTATTATTATTATTATTATTATTATTTTCTCATTCTGAAACTATGTAGTCCAGGCTGGCCTGGAACTCTGACCAGTTTCCTGCCTCCACTTCTCAAGTGCTAGGCTTGATCTAGTACTCCTTGCTTCTTTTATTCTCTCTCTCTCTCTCTCTCTCTCTCTCCCTCCCTCCATCCCTCCTCTCTTTCTCTGTCTGTCTGTGTGTGTGTATTTATCTGTGTCTGTCTCTCTCCCCTTCCTCACTGCTTCTACATGAGTGTGTCCTTCTGTCTGTCTCTTTCATGCTCTCGCCCTCTCTTCTTTTTTCTTCTTTTTAATTATACATGTATGTATGCAGTCTGTGTGTGGGTTTTTACAAGTGAGAGCAGGTGCCTCAAGAACCTAGAGATGTCAGATCCTCCTAGAGCTGGAGTCGCAAGTGATTGTGAGCCACCTGATATAGGTGCTGGGAATTGAACTCAGGTCCTCTGTAAGAGCACAAAGTGCTCTGAGCCATCTCTCCGGCCCCTCTCTTTTTTAAATGAAGAAGAGAATTTATTAAGAAATTTTAGGGCAACTGGCTTCGAGTGCCTCTCTTGCTACAGGGAGCTATTTTGCTATAGCAATAAAACCCTGCTTGCCTTTTGTGGGGAAAGGAAGTTTTTACTGTAGATTTAAGGACATGGTAGTACATGTGCACTAGAAAGAGAGACCCTTAGAAATAGGAGAGTACATACCCAAGTATGGGTGTGGACTTCTCAAGAGAGTCACCTGTATTTCTTAATAATTGTATTGAAAATTATTTTAATGTAAAAAGCTTTCCAAGCCACTGAGGCGGCACATGCCTGTAATCCCAACACTCAGGGAAGCAGAATCAGGCAGCTCTCTTTAAGTACGAGGCCTGGTATACAAAGCGAGTCCAGGACAGCCAAGGCTACACAGAGAAACCCTGTCTCCGGAAAAAAATACACATACACAAACAAGCAAACAGCTTTCCAGACTGAAAAAAAAAAAAAGAATATGGAAGCGCCCTCTTGAGATTTGGTTATGGAGAGGGCTGAGTCTGAAGGGAGATAAAGGGATGACAGACTTGGCTGGATTAGCACAGCAAGAGAAAAAAGAACATTCAGATAGAGCCTGGAATGATGGCTCAGCATTTAAGAGCACTAGCTGTTCTTCTAGAAGACCTGGGTTTCATTTATAGCACCTACATGGTGGCTCACAACTATCTATAATTTGTTCCAGGGGATTACATAAATAATAAAAAATAACAATGAGAATGAATGGGTTCAGGAAGACACCTATATGTATGATACATACATGCTCGTACATGTGCACACACACAAAAAGGGCAGTGCACATGGAAGCTGACACAGCTCGGTGTTGGGGCACTTGACCCTGGTTTCAGTCTGCACAATTGCAAGCAAAGGGAAGAAGTAATGCAGATGAATGGAGAATAGTGGAAATGTTTGGGTTTTGTTTGTTTGTTTTTGTTTTTTTCAAAAATTAGTCTTCAGGACCTACTTAAAAAAAGACCCCTTTACTAAATCACAAGTGGAAAGTCCATCTACAGATTAAGACCAGTTGTCATGTTGGTGATTGGTGACAGTCTCATGGGAAATGCCCTATGTGTTCTGTCACTTCTCAACTCTTTACAGATCAGCAGGTTGCTCGGATGGAAAAACTGGCTGGTTTGGTGGAAGAGCTGGAAGCTGATGAGTGGCGGTTTAAACCCATTGAGCAGCTGCTGGGGTTCACACCCTCTTCAAGTTGATGTCACCTGCATGGTCGCCTCTAGGGCACAGCCACCCAGCGATGCACAGCTGTACTGTGAGCTGCATGTCTGAATTCACATCCATACTTGGTTCCTCTGTTTCTCTTAAAAGGCAACAAATGCTCCTGTCAGATGTTGCTGCAATGTTTGTTACATTCTCGTTCTTAAAAGTATTGGACAGCACTTGGGAGTTCCAGGACATCCAGAGCTATACAGAGAGATCCTGTC
>NW_026585626.1:15629967-15648437 GCF_907164565.1 Psammomys obesus | reverse complement strand
ATATATATATGTAATACTTATATATAGTTTTGGTGATCAGATGAAGACAGTCCTTTCAGGGAACCAAGATTTAAGAGATACTTATACTCACATGCCAGAGTCTGCCTACTGAATGGCGTATAACCTGTCATTCATGGAGTATCTAGAAGCTTTCACCAGTCCAGTCCAAGGTTAGGATCTGTAGTTTCACAGTCACAGACCAAACATTTCTCCTGAAAATGAATGTGATTTTAGCTCAGGGTCTGTTCAGGGAGGGAATTTTAAAGTTGTCTTTCCCCCTCTAGACATTTAATATTGAAGATTATTTTTCTCAATTCTTATGACATGCCAAGTGGTGCTGCTACTCTACCCCATCCCTGTCCCCAAAACTTGCTTTTTGAATGTTGCAGCACTTGAAAAAATAAAGTGACCTAAATCCTTTTAGACCCAGAAGCCCTTAGTCTAACGCATTGGGGTATGAAAGCAATTCTGTAGCAAATAAATCCTTACAAGAGTTCCAAATTGGTGTGCTTATCCTTTCAAAGTCTGGGGGATTTGGGACAGAAAAAAGTTGAGGTTAGTTTTTCACTAGACTCTAAAGTGCCCCCCTTACTGCTGCCTCAGTAGGTATGAGAGTAGGTTGTTTGTTGGCTCATTCATTTGTTTGGAGCATATTTTCTCTCTCTGTAGCTAACTCATAGCAGTCTTCCTGTCTCAGCCTACTAACTGTTAGAATGACTCTCCTCTCTTCGCTAGATTTTTACACAATGACAGAGAAAAACCTGGAAGACCAAGACCTTGGCATGGGACCTCACACCATACAATTAGGATTGCAGATTATGTTACATACAAATTTGTGCTAGCCAGCATTTACTATTCTGCTCAGTAATTAATAACTTACACCTGATCTGCTTAATTATAAGTAAAATTAATCCTAGTAGCAATTGGCCTTAATCTCAGGAGTTCAAAATATTTAATACACACTCCCTGACAGGGAGATGTTGACCTCATTCACTTGGTAAAGTCTAAGCCCAATGAAGATAAACTGCTGCTCAGGGTCTCACAGCTCAGGCAAAAGATAGCCTTGTAAATTGGAGTGGATAGATTATGGAGCCCACTGTTCTTGTCTGAAGCAAACCAGGGCTTAAGAAGTACCAGCACTTGGGGCTAGAGAAATGGCTTAGTGGTTAAGAGCACTGTTTGCTCTTGCAAAGGACCGAGGTTCAACTCCCAGCACCCACATGGCAGCTCACAACTGTCTATAACTCCAGTTCAAGGGATCTGACACCTTTGCACTAATGCACATAAAATAAAATTAAATAAATTATTTTTTAAAAAAAGACTTACCAGCCCACAGACTCACCTTCTCCATATTATGCTACTCAACCACTGTGAGAACACTTTTCCCAGCTGTACTTCCCAGCATCTGTCACCTTGCTGCTTCCCTAGAAAAGAATTGAGAACCTGATTGTAGTAAGCCCTTGGGTCAGAAACTGCCACTCCTTATTTCATATGCAAAACTGCAGCACTGATGCTCACCTCCCTTTACCCTCTGGTAGTTGGACTTAATACAGATTATTTCCTCGTTTAAGTTGTGCACTTTTTAAAGCTTTACTTATTTAATGTATTTGAGTGTTCTGTTTTCATGCACACCAGCAGGGGGGGATAAGATTCCATTACAGATGGCTGTGAGCCACCATGTGATTGCTGGCAGTTGAAATCAGGACCTCTGGAAGAGTAGCCAGTGCTCTTTACTACTGAGCCATCTTTCCAACCCAGTTTGGACATTTCTTTCTATGACCTTGGACATTAAAGAGAAGCCAGGCTTGGTAGCCCATACCTGCACTGGGGAGGCAGAAGTTGGAGGAGTAGGATTTCATGGTCATCCCAAGCTACATAAGACCTTAGATGCAGAGACACAGCACACCTTCAGAAAGTAGCCCTGCTGGCAGGGCTTGTGATGCAGCTCTGATTCACTCAAACCATTCACAAGTGAAAACAGTGGCTCAGCTCCAGCTCTCTTTAGTCCCTCTCCATCTCTCTGTCTCCCCTCCTTCATTCTTCACCCTCTCCGCACCTTTTTATGGACCATTGTCTCTCAGTTCTGCCATGCTTTGGGCTAGAAACTGGACCATCTGACATCTCTCATCTGTGCACTTACTGCATGCACAGTTACTAACAGGATTTACTTACTTTTCCTCTAGCATACAGGAGGCCCAGGCAAGCCACACAGCTAAGCTCTATTCTCCAGCCCCCAAAGCTCAGACTCTGAAACATCACACTGTTTTCCATTGACCCCAACCCTAAACCTGTACAAAGAAAACTTCTGAGGCTGGTAAGATGGCTCAGCCAGTAAGGTCCCTCACAAGCACACACTCAGGACCCAGTGCCGGGGAGGCAGAAGTAGGAGGATCCTTCACACTTACTAGCCACCAGTTGAACTTAATTGGTGAAATCCAGGCCAATGAGAAACTCTGTTTCAAAGGACATGTTTGCATTCCTGAGGATGATACAAATTTGTTCTCTAGCCTACACACATGGACATGCTCACACAAACACATACATAAACATCAAGGGGGAAAGTCCTAAGAGCTTATGCATTGGTTCAATGAATTGTCGCTGCCCTGCCTTCTACATCCAGGCTTTGTAAGGAGGACTCTCAATCACAGTAGAGGCCTTTTTCTGGAGCTAGTAGGAATTAACTACATGGCAGGCTGGCTAATAAAGGTGATAAAACATAAACGATAAACCTAACAGCTGGCTTCACTTGAGAACAGGATCTTTTGTACCCAGGTTGGTTTTGAACTTAAGTCTGCTGTAACCCAGACTGGTCTTCAACTCTTGAGTCTCCAAAATGCTAGAATTAGTAGGTATGTGCTACAAGGCCAACCAAAGTTTTCCATTTTTAACTTTGCATTTAATTTAGTATCAACATTAAAGTGCAAGATTTAGGGGCTAGAGAGGTGGCTCAGTGTTTTAGAGCACTTGTTATTGCATGGAGCTGGGTTCTGTTCCCAGCACCCACATGATGCATCACAACCATCTCCAGTTCTAGGGGATCCAATGACTACCCTCTTCTGACCTCCTCAGGCATCAAACACAAAAATGTGTACATACATATATGCAGGTAAAACATTCATACATAGATCTTTAATAATAATAATAGGGGCTGGAAAGATGGCTCAGAGTTTAAGAGCACTAGGTGCTGTTCCAAGGGTCCTGAGTTCAATTCCCAGCAACAACATGGTGGGCCACAACCATCTATAATGAGATCTGGTGCCCTCTTCTAGCATGCAGGCCTACATGTACGCAGAACATTGTATACAGGGAAACTATGTCTTGAAGGAAAACTGAGTTCCAGGCTGGCCTTGAACTCACAGCGATCCACCTACCTCTGCCTCCCAGAGTGTTGGGATTACAGGCATGTTCCACCATGCCCAGCTTGTACACCAGCTTTCTGAAAAAAGTTTTCTTTGCCATTCATTTGCAGCTGTGTGTGGCTTCTCCTTCCCACAAGGTTGGAAGCCCGGAATCCTATCCCTAGTCAAGTGTAAGAGTCGCAGAAACTTTGGACCTTAAGGCTGAAAACCTTTACATCCTTAAAGGAAGTAGATAGACCAGGAGAGAGCCACCATGCTGAGGGAAGACAAAGCCTTGTCCCAGGCAGACATTAGAGACAACAGGCTCAGGCAAAGGGTGCCTGCCTCTCTGACCTTTTGCCAAAGCACCTAATTTTGCCTGAATATCTTGACAGGCCTTTCTGTATTTTCTGAAGTGCTACAAAAGAGGTAAGTCGTAATGACAGAAACTTGAGAGTTAAATCTTGGGCTACAGGCAGAGCATAAGTAACACTAGACTCTTTTTTTTCCCATTTTCGCAAAGCAGGGTCTGGGAAGGAGCCTGCTCCAGGGAGAGGGGAAGACAGGAGGCCTGCAGTTCGGTACTTTGCACACTGGTCCTCTGTGCATCTGGTCAGGGAGGATAGGGTCTTACAGCTGGCAGAGACGAATTCACCTAGCTTATAAGACAGGAAGGTACAATTTTTTGTGACTGCTGGTCTTCAGTGCCTGGAACAATGCATGGTGCATGGAAAATATAACAGGGCTGGGGATATTGCTCAGGGTACACTTAACCTAGCATATGCACACAGCCCTGGATGCCATGCCAGACACTACACAACTAACTAAATAAATAACAGGTCTTTGTTTTCAAGTGCTGGAATTTCTGTTAGTTACTTCTGTTGACCCTGTGACCAAATACCTGGCAGAATTCATTTAAGTCAGGAAAAGTTTGTTTTGGCTCGTAGTACAGTTTAGGGGACATCGTGGCAGAAAAGTTACAGGTAGACCTGGTCTATGGCTTTTGGAATATATAACAGCTGCCAGTTACCAGAAAGCAGAGAGCAGACTGGGAGCAGACTCTATAATGCTCACAAGCCTGCTCCTACAACCTTAAGTCCAAAGGTTCTACAGGCTTCTAAAACAGCCATGGTCCATGTGCTCAAACACATGTGCCTGTGAGGGATGTTTCATATTCAAACCATAACAGGATTGAGCTCAAGGTTTCACCTTTATTGAGTTACATCCTGAAGTATTTCTCTAGTCTAAAAACCACTAGCCGTTTCCAATGCAAAATCCACAGTGGAATAGTATATGAAGTAATTCAGAAGCTTAGGGAGAGAGTTAGGACTACCCCAGAACTTAGCCCAGCACTCTCGTCTGCTCTACTGATGGGTGTAAACTATGAAACAAATAGAAACTTCCAAAGCAGCCATGCATCACATGATTCTATCCGTGCAGTGAGCTGAGGCCAGTGATGCTGGTGGCTTCCTGCCCACATGTAAATGGCATAGTAGCAGTGCCATGTGTCAGTATCCACAAGCCAGTCTCTGCTTCACACATTTAGTTTTCCAGTCTGTCCAGTCTCCCAAGCCAGAATGTTTCATTATTATAACATGCTGTCCAGAGTAGAAAATGAAGCAGCTTGCTGGTTATTGCCTCCAGAAGGGAAAAGCAGCTCCTGAGCACACACTGAGCACTAACTCCGAGTGTGTATATCTGTTGGAAAATAGGCCATGGTGGAGAGCAAAACACAATCATCAGCCACAGGAGTCTGTGGAAATAGCATGCACAACAAAGGAACTTAATTGGAAATTTGGGGTGCTGTAAAATATCACAGCAGAGAGGAGTGATCCAGCTGGGCCACAGGTCTAAGAATGCTTTCCAGAAGCAATATGGTTAGGCCAAGACCTGAATAAATAGCAGGTGGGGAAGAGAAGGAGCTTTGTAAAAGAGGGAATTAAATATGTGCAGAGCCCCTGGGATGAGCAAGACTCCAGCACTCCGGGCTGCAGATGGCTTGTCATGGATGATTCAGTGCATGTAGGACAAGCAGTGAGACTAGGACCTGTGAGTTCTTTAAACAATGTGAACTTTGACTCCTCTGAGACTATGAGCCATCAAAGGTTGAGGGGGGGGGGAATGCCAAGATGTGGTTCTGATGCAGAGAACTGAGTTGGAGGGCATAGTAGAAAACTGGAGATCAGGAGCTGGAGAGATGGCTCAGAGGTTAAGAGCATTGACTGCTCTTCGGGAGGTCATGAGTTCAATTGCCAGCAACCATGTGGTGGCTCGCAACCATTTATAATGAGATCTGGTGTCCTCTTCTGGTGTGCAGATGTACATACAACATTGCATGCATACATAATAAATAAATAAATATTTAAAAAGAAAACTGGAGGCCAGAGAAATGGCTGCAGTTTGAATTGAAGACACAAAGACAGGAGGGTGGATTTGATCCAGTAGCTACCTGTAAAGGACTCGGTAGTTGGTAGAATTTGCCATACATAGAGCAAACAGCCAAATTTCTCATGTCAGGTAGTACCATTCATTAAGATGAGGGCTCACAGACAGGAGCAGATTAAGGAAGCCTCCCATGACTGTAAGTCTAGAGCTTGGGAGAATGCACTGTAAATTGGATTCCAGATGCAGCAGCTTAGAGGTGTTTGTTAGGTCTAAGGAAGGGAAGAAATGTAACTCAGTGACAAAATTTCTGCCTGGTATACATGAGAGCCTGGGTTTCATCCCCAGCACCACAGGAAAAACAGTGACAGAATACAGATGAAATTGTCCATAAAGACCATGAAGTGAGCAGAGAACTGTAGCCAGAAAGGTTCCCCAGAAATTGCCAACGTGTGTAGGCAAAAGGGGTGCCAGGAAAGTGACCAGCAGACAGTTACCAGAGAGATGGCAGAAGGAGGAAGGTAGCACCACCACCCAAGCCAGAGGAACAGACAGCAGAATCTAGGGCAAGCCACACAAGGGAGCTTAGGGATGAAGGCCTCAGTTGCTGGCCATGTTTCAGCTCAGCCACATCAGAGGTCAGGGAGGTGGTAATAGCTGGGGGAAGGGGCAGGGTGGGGCAAAGCCTAAGATGCCTTAAAATCCTTCCTCAGAAGGGTTGCCACATAGAAGCATCCAGTCAAAGTAGAAAGGGAAGAGAGGCTGGAGGTGAGGCTGCTGAGAAACTGAAAACCAGTTGGAGAGAAGGAGGAAAAGGACACTGCTGATGTGAGTAACCTGATAGGTGAGGTGACAGGAAGTTGAGGGAGGTCCAGTTCTCTCAGATCAAAAGAAACTGGTCTTCTGCCTAAAGAAAGAGAGAGGAAGAGGTGATATCTGTGGGGTGAGGAGTTTCCCAGACTCAGAAGGACTACGTTAGCAATTGAGTCCACGAACTGCCCAGCAGTCTTGAGGGGAAGTACATAAACAGTTCCCATAGCCTGGCAATGGGAAAGAAAAAAAATAAATAGCTGGTGGTAGAGATTTTGCATGGTAAGGGCAAGGGCATAAGCAAATTGCTGTCCTGGGCTAGAGCTAGAGGGAAGTGAAAGCAAAAAAATAAATAAATAAATGTGTGTGTGTGTGTGTGTGTGTGTGTGTGTGTGTGTGTGTGTGTCATTGGCAACATGCAGGAGGCAGAAATAAAGAGCAGGGCTGGGGCAGCCACTCTGGCAGAGTGCTCACCCAGCCTGTGCAACACCTTGGGTTACAACACAGCATCATGAAAACCATGCATGAGGCCAGAGTTCCCAGGCCTGGCCCTGCCTCCTAATCAAGCCAAGTAAAAATACAGGCTCCAAGCTAGGTATAGTGGTACACACCTTTAATCCCAGCACTTGAGAAGCAGAGGCAAGCTGATCTCAGATTGAGGTGAGCATGGGCTACATGGCCAAGGCTTTGTATAGATACTTGTCTCAAACAAACAAAATACAGGTTCCTGGGCCAGGGCTATGACTCAGGAGAATGCTTGCCTCAGATGTTTGAGGCCCTGAACTCCATCTTTACTATTAAATACACATACACTAAGTGTGGTGGTGCACATCTGCAAACAGGGAAGTAATAGGATCAAAAGGTCAAGATCCAAGCTAGAGAGATGTTTAAGAGCACTGGGAGTTCTTCTGGGGGATCCAGGCTCAATCCCCAGCACCCACATGGCAGTTCACAAACACCTGTAACTCCAGTCCCAGGGGATCTGATGCCCTCTTCTGGCTTCTGCAGACATACACACAGACAATACACTCAAGACACATAATTGTTTTTTGGTTAAGTACATGGTCATCTTCAGCTACGTAGCAAGGTTTGACAATAGCCTGGATTACATGACACCCTGATTCAAAATAAATAATAAAGGCTGGGAAGATGGCTCACAGGGTAAAGCCATTGCCACCCAAGCCTAAAGAGCTGATCCCCAGAACCCATGTGGATACAAATGTCAGGTAGGCATGGACACACCTGCTTGTAATTCCATACTCAAGAGACAGGTCCCTGGGGCAGGATGGCTAGCCTGATCACCAAGCTGTAGCTTCAGTTGAAAGGCACACCGCCTCAGTGAATAAAGAAGGAAGACATCCAGTGTCACTTTTGGGCCTATACATACATGTGCACACACATGAACATGCATACATAGATAAACACCACATAAATAACCAGTCTCCCCTCTTTTTTTCATGGTGCTCAGTAGCCTACAGGCTCAAGTGACTCTTCTGTATTCAGATTTGGAAGCCATTTGCAACAAAGGTGTAGTAAAGCTCAGAATATTCCATATGATAGCTGCAGGCCTAGCCTAGTCCAGGAGGCTGAAGAAGAGGACCAGGAGGTAATGATAAGCCCAGGCTGCGGGTGAAAAGATGCACCAGTTAACCCAGCAGAGGGGAAGGTGCCAAACCAGCATTCCAAGCCGAGGGAACAGTGTGCAAAGTTAGGGCCCCATCTGTGGGACTCCTGGTCACTTGGAACACACCGTGTAAACAGTAAATGGGATTGGTGCGGCATCTGAGGAGAAGGAAGCAAGAAGCACATTGTTCTGAGCCTCCTTGCCCGTACTCCACTTTCCACCAAAAGAGTCAGGAATGAGATGCCTGCAAGAGACTCCACCATTTAAAGGCTGGGAAAGTAGGCTCCCGGACTGTGGGCAGAGCCATTGGCTCGTCCAATGTATCAGGTATAATCTGCAGGCCACTAAGAAGGACTGGAATTCAACACCACAGCTTTGAAGTTAATTGTTTGCTTTAGGGAAAAGGCATATGTCCTAAGCTGGGAGAGAATTACCGAAGGACCCTCCCTTCTGGGCCAATGATCAGGATAAGAGGCAACCTAGAATGATCCTATTCAGAGGAGTGTGGCAACTTTGTGGGGAGTTGTTTTTCCCAGATTGCTGCTTCTCCTCCCTTCTTGAGACCCTAACAGCCACAGTTGACTCCCAGGCCCTCCTCTCCCTTGTTCTCAGAAGTCTTTGGACATGCACTGGAAAGTAAACCACACAAACATGGGCAATTAGTTCCATAGACCCCAAGGTCACACTGGGTCTGACTGAGTCCACTCTACTGAGGCTCTCTACTGAGAGCCTAAAAAACAGAATCCATCTGGACCACCCTACAAAGTGAGGGTTCCTCAACCTCGGACACGCTCATCCCAGTCTGGTATCACTGCCTAGAGGAGGCTGAGGTCTCACCCTGTGGCCCTATTCACTGAACGCATCCTAACAGCATTCCTAAAGATGGGAAATCAGACCCTCGGGAAAGCTAGGACTGCAGCAGTAGTCCAAGGGATATGACCTCCAGAGACTCAGACTCAGGAGAGGACTTTTTTTTTTTTTTTAAGATTTATTCATTTATTATTTATACAGAATTCTGCCTGCATGTGGGCCTGCATGCCGGAAGAGGGCACCAGATCTCATTATAAGGTTATGAGCCACCATGTGGTTACTGGGAATTGAACTCAGGACCTTTGGAAGAAGAGCCAGCGCTCTTAACCACTTAGCCATCTCTCCAGCCCCAGAGGAGGACTCTTAAGAGCTAGATGAACCTTTCTGTCTGAAATTATAAACTATTAACACCTCCAGGAGTCAGGCCCTATCGAGACCCTGCCAGTGACAGGAGCCCTCACTAGGTAGGCTAAAAGAGGTGTCCAGGCTCTAATCCTAGAGGTCTGCAGTTCTGACTTAACAAAGTCAACCAATGGCACAGAAGAATTTCTTACCCAAGGACAGAGAAGTAACTTCCCATTGTGAGTTTTTCTAAACCTGCTGACTCGGTGGCCAAAATGAGCGCCCATTAAAGAGCACTATGGCAAGTGCCAACTGGGTACATTTAGAGGCAAAAGTTGCTGAGGTGGGGAGGAAGAGTCTCTGATAACAAATATAGGCAATCAGGAGAACTTGGACTCAAAGCCAAGCCTCTCATTTTAGCACAGAGTATAGGGTAAGTACCAGTAGCACCCAAGCTCTGGGAATGCTAAGGGTACTCACCGTGGTTAGCATAGAAAGGCGTGGCTACATGTGGGGTGTTGTGCCAGGGACTTCCCACACATCATTTACTCCCTGAAAGAGGGGAGGAAAACTGCCATGTGGTTGGGGGAAGCCACCAGGTCATGGCAGGGATGGCCAGGAAGAATCATGGCCTAGGAACTTCAAGAAACTTAGGGACAATGTTAGTTGGGGCTTCTGTAACAAGGAGCCATAGACCTGCATACACAGCAGAAATTTAACTCAACACTCTGGAGGCCCAAAGTCCACAATTACGTCAGGTAGGACCATTCAGAGGGCATGAGAGGGAAGGCTCTATTCTAGAGTGATCCGTGTTGCTTGTAGATGCCCCTACACACCCCATATGACCCAGACTGGCCTCAAATTCAATTGATAATTGATAATGACCATGTAATCCTCCTGCCACCAACCTCCTGAGCCATGCCCAGCTTATGCAATGCTGGGGACCAAACCCAGGGCTTTATGGAGGAGTTAGTTTTCTCCTTCTACCATGTGTGTGCAAGGGGTTGAGCCCAAATTATAAGGCTTGACAATAAGTACCCTTACCTGCTAAGACATCTTGTTGTCCTTCAGCTGTCCTTAAATGAGGGTATGGAAGCTTTGGATGAGAAAGTGAAACACACAATCACCCAGCAAGGTGGAAAAAACTAAGAACCTAGGTTTTTTCATGCTCAGAACTTTGGGTAGACTTCTCCAGGAGCAGCAGAAGTGGGACTTGGGATGTGGCTCAGCTGGTAGAGTGTTTACCCAACACTGCATAAAACTGGGTATGACAGCATATACTTGTAACCCCAGCACTCTAAAGGTAAAGGCAGAAAGATCAGCTTCTCAAGGTCATCTTGCAGTTCCGAAGTTCTATAACAAGTTCAAGACCAGCCTGGGCTATACTATATGGGACCCTGTGTCACATGATGAAGAAATAGCATGCAGCTTGTCACACAGCTCTGTGCCTGTCTTGTGAACCCCCAACTGCTTGTTTAGAAATTGCTGGACTCTCTTGCTCATTCTTGGGTCCAGAAGTTGAGTAGCCATATGTTTGGAGAAGTCACTAAGAAAACACTAGAACAAGTGGCATAGGTTTCAGAGCCATGCTTTTGTGGCCCAAAACACACACAGAGCCAAGTACAAGTAGCTCATGGCCATAACAACAGCACTCACGAGAGGCTGAGAAGGAGCATTACCATTGGTTTGGGGCCAGCTCATTGTTTGAGACCCCATCTCAAAAAACTGAATACATACAGACACAGAGGCAAAAATTAAGACTGAATATAGCACCCAGGCTGTGAGGGACCAGACCACAAACCAAGTTAGCTTCAGGGAAGGAAGAAGATCACCTTGTCCTTCCCTGTACCAGGCCTCCTGGTTTTGCAGACGTTTGCTGTTTGCTATTCAATAAAAATAGCTCTTTGGGACAACATATTGCAGCATTCGTGGAAATAAAAACTAGGAACCACATCACAGGGTGTTCTACTGCAAATGTGGCCCTAGCTCCCCAAGCTGATTATTTCTCACAGGTGGCAGTCCTCTCTGGTCCCAAGTGGGGCCTGGCCTTAGATGAGGAAGGGAGGAGGCTTTTTCAGCTTTTGCCCCTCACCCAAGCTAGAAGCACAGCTTTGTCTGAGCCTGCCTTCTGCACTATAAAAAGTTTCTGCCACAAAGAGCCCATTCAGGAAACCAAGGTTAGAGACCCTGGGCTTCCTGGTTTGATTGCTCTCCTGGGGCCTGAGACCAGCCTAGAGGTGGGGTGTATTGGCTTTGCAGGTTACAGGATGTGAAAGTGAGGACTGAGGTTAAGAGAAAGAATAAAAGGCCAAGAGTAGAACACACCCAGCAGAGGCTGTGGGCAGTTCTCTTCAGGGTTTCCTGTGGCTGAGCTGAGAACATCATGTTCTGGCTCTGAACTTATCCTGTGGGGGCTGCTCTCCTCTCAGCTTCTGGGTCCTAGTGCTATAACCTCACAGGCCTTGGCATCCCTGCATTGCTGTTTCTCCTGATTCCTGCTATGGAATCAGATGGTGGTCCCCAGCCAACTCCACAGCATCTTCCAGGTTATGATGCTGTCATACAGGAGTACTTAGTGTCCCTCATACAAAATGTTTTTGGAGTGGCAGGGCTGAAGTTCAGGAAGTGGGTAGAACTCACCAGCATCTATGTGTTTTCCTGTCTTCAGGATGCTGGGAACTAACATTGAACCATTATTTTCATGAACTTTTGCCTTCAAAGTTCTCCAGAGACACTGAGAATACAAGCCTTTTAAATGGTTTGGTTTTTTGTTTCTGTGTTTGTTTTTTCTACCTTGGCAATCCTTGCAGATAGAATGCAAGGCCTTGCACAAGCTAAACACAAACTACCACCGAGCTGTACTTCCAGCCTCAGGAGACATTTTGTTCATTGTGACAGTTTCATCTAGCCCAGGCAGGCCTAGAACCCTAGACAATCCTCCTGTCTTAGTTGTCCAAGTGCTAGGGTCACAGGCATGAGCCACCAGGCCTGGAAATAGGTATTTTCCTTCCTTTTTCTTTTTTAAATTGCATTTATTTAGTGTGTGTTTATGTGTGCATTATGGTGTACATGTAGGGGTTAAAGGACCACTTTTGGGAATCTCTTCTCTCTTTCTACCATGGGTTCCATGGATCAAACTCTAGTCATCGGGTGTCCTCGACCACTCTCCTTATTCCTCTGAGACAGAGTCTCTCTTTGAAGCTGTGCTGTGGGTGTGCCCTACTCCTTTTACTAGGCTGGGGGTCAACATGCCCAGTGATATTTTTGTTTCTGTACACTGGGCTGCACAGGACCACACTCAGCTTTCTACACGAATACTGGGATCTGAACTCAGGTCCTTGTGCTTGCACAGCGAGCACTCATACCCACTGAGCCATCTCCCAGCCCTAGTTAATTGTAGGATTTTTTTTTTGTTTAGATTTATTTTATTTGTATGAATGTGTTACATATATAAACCACTACCACGTGCCTGTCTGGTGTCCATGGAGGTCAGAAGAAGGTGACAGATCCCCTAGAACTATATTACAGATGATTGTGAGCCCCCATGTGGGTGATGGGAAATGAACTTGTGTCCTCTGCAAGAGCAACAAGTAATCTTACCCATTGAGCCATCTCCCAGCCCGTACTTAGTTACATTTTTTAACACACAATCTCATGTATCCCTTGCTGACTTCTAATTGAGGTAAAGCTGCGAGTGACCTTGAATTTCTGCTCCTCCCACCTACGATTTCAAAGTGCTGGGATTACGAGTGAGTGCCAGAACACCTGGCCTGTACACTACTGAGGATTGAACCCAAGGCCTCCTGCAGATAAGGCAGTCTACCAACTGAGCCCAGTGCCCTACCCGGACCCCTAAAGGCCTTACCACTCTACCACTTTATGAATCAAGCTTCCAGGACACAGACTTTTAGAAGACACAATTTAACCACATCCAAATCACAGCAAAAACTCTCTGGTTCAGAGAGGATTTTTGACACTTTTCAGCCGATTTCTGGGTTACAAATACCTATGTTAAGATTGTACACCTTGGGTTGGAGAGATGGCTCAGTGGTTAAGAACACTGTCTGCTCTTCCAAACGACCTGGGTTCGATTCCCAGAGCCCACATGGCAGCTCACAACTGTCTGTAATGCCAATTCCGAGTAATCTGAAACCTTCATATTAATGCACATAGAATAAAAATAAATTAATTGTTTAAAAAAAAAAGATTGTACACCTTTCTTCGGCCTGGAAAGATGGCTCAGACTTAAGAGCACTGGCTATTCTTCCACAGGACCAGCATCCACATGGCAGCTCACAACTGTTTGTAACTCCAATTCCATAGGATCTGGCACCCTCATACAGACATACATGCAGGCAAAATACCAATGCACATAATAATAAATCAGCCAGAAGCAGTAATACACACCTGTAATCCTAGCACTTAGGGAAGCAGAAGCATCAGATCTCTGTGAATTCAAGGCCAGCCTGGTCTACAAAGTGAGTCCAGGATAGCCAAGGCTACCCAGAGAAACCCTGTCTTGAAAAACCAAAAATAAATAGATAAATAAATCATTTTTTTTTTTTTACAAAAAGATTGTACACCTCTCAAGTTCTTGCATTCTGTCTGATAACACTCTGCCTTCTGTGTGCAGTCATTTACCATCTCTCACTGGAAGCTCTTTCCTCCAGGCAAGAAGCCAGCCAAAGGACTGACGGCACATTGAACACCTGCTCTGCACCAAGATAAAACAATGGGCATGCAACTGCCAAAGTCAAGTACACAACAGAGGGAAACAGCCCCAGACTCTGGCCCTCTGAGACAACACAGTCTGTTGGAACTACAGACATGCACTACAGGAGAACATTTCCCCTGGTTCCTGGGTCTCCTAAGGCAATGGTTCTCAACCTGTGGGTCAAGAACCCATGGGGGTGTCAAATGATTCTTTCATAAGGGTTGCATATCAAATATCACGCACATGATATATTTACAACTCATAATAGTCACAAAATCACAGTTATGAAGTAGTGACAAAAATAATTTTATGGTTAGGGGTCACCACAACAGGAATATTAAAAGACCACAGCTTTAGGAAGGTTGAGAACCACTGTCCTAAGGGAGCCCAGAGGAGGGGGTGTGCACAGACCTAACACTGGAGACCCAAGAGCATCTCCTCAAGGAAAAGGTCTGTAAGCTACAATGCTAAGTAAAAACTAGTCAAGAGGTAAAGAGGGATAGACACAGCATGGCTAAGGGGTCCAGGGGTGTAGCTGAGTAGGGAAAATGAAGCCAATGTCCTAAGACAAGTAGGGTAACTATGGATGGCAAAACCTAATTGCATGTTTCAGAATAACTAGTAGACAGCTGGGCGTAGTGGCCTGTGTCTGTAATACTTAACAACACCTGGGAGCTTGAGGAAGGAGGACCTCAAGTTCAAGGAAGGCCTGCTTATGTAATGAAACTTTGTTTCAAACACAAAACAGTAACAGTCTCACAGAATGTTGGCCCAGCATGCATGAGACCCCAGCACTTCAGAAATTGGGCGAGGTGACATACGCCTGCAATCCCAGAATGCAAGAGGTAAAGGCACAGGGGTCAGGAGTTCAAAATCATCCTCAGCTACATAGCATTTTCAAGTCTAACCTGGGATATGTAAGACCCTGTCTTTTGTTTATATGTTTTTCTTGTGTTTTTTGTTGTTGGTGGTGGTGGTGGTTTTTGATTGTTTGTTTGTTTGTTTGTTTGTTTTGAGACAAGGTCTCTACAAAGCCCTGGTTGTCCTGGAACTCACTACATAGACCAGGCTGACTCTGAACTCATCTACCCACTTCTGTTTCCTGAGGATTACCGACCCTGTCTTTACTTACTGATATTTACTGAAGAAAAAAAAAACAGTAGAAAGTATATTAACTGTTCTTAATACACACACACACACACACACACATACACGAATACAGGGAACCACTGTTTATCCTGATTGAATCATCACACACTGCACACAAGTATTGAAACACTGTATCCCATAAATTATGCACGGATTAAACTTTTTAAAGCTTAAATTGCATACTTCGAAAATACAGTTTGTTATATCAATTATTTTCTCAATTAAATTGTTTAAAATGCATTTTAGAAAAGAGAATGGCATGTCTATAATCATAGCACTGAGAACTAGAGGCAGGGAGATCAGGAGTTCCAGGTTAGCCTTGGCTTTCTGAGTTTAAGGTCAGCCTGGACTACATGAGGACAGTATGTCAAATAGATTAAACAAGAGGCCGAAGAAGGAGGTAGAAAGGGGCCAGGCTGAGATGGTGGTGATTGTAAAGCCCCAAGAGCAGGTAGGTCCCTGAAGGAATTAAGATAAATGTACAGTCTTTCTGAACTCAAGCATCAGGAAGGCCTAACCTCATCCCAGGAGGCAACCAGGCATTGTTGCCTCCAGCAAGAAAGGAACCATTGCCCTTCCCCAAGCACACTGCAGTCCAGGGAAATAAGAAAACCCTAAGGGATGGCTTGAACACCCTGAGGAATGCAGCAGATAGCTAGGAACAGTAAGTTCTACCTAGATATTGGAACCCTGCAAGAAGATACTTGGCAAATTCTTGCCTCTTGTTAGACCTCAGTTTTCATACTTAATGGTTACTCAGAATTTAGCTTAATTCCTGCCTTCTTGAACACACAAATGACTCCTTTCAAGCTATAAAATATTCAGTCTAGCTGGGAAGTGTTGGCACTCACCTTTGATCTCAGCACTCAGGAGGCAGAGGCAGGTGGCTCTCTTGAGTTACTGAATTCGAGGCCAGCCTGGTCTACAGAGTTAGTTACAGAACAGCCAGGGCTACATAGAGAAACACTGTCTTGAAAAATAAAAAAAATAAAAATAAAATTTGTAAAATAAGAATGAAAAGAAAAAGAAAAAAAAACTCATTCCTTCTAGGGGCTGGAGAGATGGCTCAGAGGTTAAGAAAGGTACTTGTACTCTTCCAGGGAGCACACACAGAGCAAACTCTTGCTGAATGAACAGTTGCATGAAGTCTCTGTAGAAGCCCAGCTCACTTTAAGCTTCTCATGGCAGCTGTCCTTTCATCACCTCTCCTAACGCCACCCAAGTAATTAATTCACATCTACCTACATTGGCTCTATTTGGTGGTCAAATGACCCCTAGATCCTGATGGAAGATGACTGGGTGAAGTGGAGGGGCAGAAGAGAGATAGCAGGGCAGGATGACACACACTGTGGCCTCAGCAGCAGGGAGGTGGGGAGGATCGGGAATTCTAGGTTATCCTTGGCTACATGGAAAATTTGAGGCCAGCCTAGACTACATGAGACCATCTCTCCAAGGATGAAAGCAGAGAGAGAGACTAGGATTTCCCTAGTGAGAATTAACACATGTTCCAACATGGCACCCTGTATCTTAGTTGTTTGGTTTGTCTTTTGAGACAGGGTTTCTCCGTGTAGTCCTGGCTGTCCTACAACTCCCTCCATTATCCAGCCTGGCCTCAAACTCAGAGGTCCACCTGCCTCTGCTTCCCGAGTGCTAGGATTAAAAGGCGTGTGCCACCACCACCTGGGCACTCTGTATCTTAGAAACAGCCTGATAGGGGTTCGCATACCCCCAGACCACTAGAACCCACCATGGCTGAACACTGCCCTCAGTATCCTCTGCTTGCCATGAGTCAGGCAGCTCTGCTGAGGGCAAAAGTCCTTAGGCGGCACACCCTCCCAAGCTTTTGTGCTCTCCAGTGGCTTTCCAGGCTGGCCCACATAAGCCTGATTCATCCACAACCGCACTAAAACATAAAATTAATTCGGGGACAGCCTGGGTGAACTTGGCCACTGTGGTAGCCACACCACTCCTCACAGCACTGTTTTCTTGGGAAAATGTGTCCTGAGCTCTAAGAAGCCAAATTATAACAGGATGAAGGCACACCCCGGTCCGCATCCAAGTTTCTGTACTTCCTAACAGGCAGTCATGGGCAAGGCACCATGTTCCCCAGCCTCAGCTTTTTTTCTTTGTAAGAACACCCTCTTCAGAAGGTTCTGGTGCAGACTAGACACCTGTGAGCATGCCTCAGCTGCTCCCAGAAGCTGGGAGACCTCGGAGATAAGACTTGAAGTGCTCCAGGAGCAGCTCCTAATAGGCAGGGTCAGCTCTGGGCTCTGAGCAAGTGTTTATTAGATAAACGGGCTGCTGCCTTCGAAATCACAGAACATTCCCCTATCTTTGACCTTCTGCAGGCTCTTAACTAGCTTATCTGACCCAAAACCCTCTCCACCCCCACTCAGTGTCTCCCCCACCCCACCCCACCCAGCTCGCCATACATTGTTCTGGCTTCCTTCACTCCGGGGCTTGGCAAGGGGCTGAGCCTCCAGAAGCAGTGGCTTTTCACTCTGGACTTGGATGGGAGCCTAGCCTGCCCCAGCAAGCTGGAGGGGGTGGGGGGGCTGCACCACCAAGGGTAAAGAAAGCAGACCTCCACTCCAGGCTTGGCTTCAGGTCCCTCCTAGATCTGTTTGTTTTTCTGTAGCAGCTGGAACGCTCTGTACCCAAGGACTTGCCGACTGCCAGAGAATCCGTAAGGTCCTAAAGGTCGACGGGCTTCCTTTCTTTGCCCGGTTTCCCCATATGTCAAAGTTTGCTAGCCTTGGACATGGGCATGCAGGCTCCAGCCCTGGGTAACTAGCTCCATGGAGGTCAGACACTTCAAATGAGCGTCCTTTACATTCCGCCAAAATGTCACTGTCCCCATAGACTTTCTTCAGTGTCCCTTCTCTGCAACACTTCTTCCACTTCACCAACTTCAACCTACTTCTTAACCCCTTTATCCTCTATCCTGCAACAGTAGGAATGTTCTGGTAAGCTGGGTGTGTAGCTCAGTGGTGAGAGTACTTGCCCATGCTGGGCGTGTTGGCGGGGGCAGGAGGATTGCTGTGAGTTAGGAGGCCAGCCTAGTCTACAAAGGGCATCCACGACAGCCAAATAAATAGATAGACAGACAGACAGACAGATAGATGGCTACACTGTGAAACCCTGTATTATTTTTTTTAAAGAGTACTTGGCCAAGCCTGGTCTACAAAGCGAATCCAGGAAAGCCAAGGTTACACAGTGAAACCCTGTCTAAAAAGGAAAGAAGGAAAGGAAGGAAGGAAGGAAGGAAGGAAGGAAGGAAGGAAGGAAGGAAGGAAGG
>NW_026585626.1:15469973-15629957 GCF_907164565.1 Psammomys obesus | reverse complement strand
AGGAAGGAAGGAAGGAAGGAAGGAAGGAAGGAAGGAAGGAAGGAAGGGAATTAAAAAAATAAAAAGGACCTGAAGCACAAAAAGGACAGGTGGGGGGAACTGGAGAGATGGCTCAGAGGTTAAGAGCCCTGTCTGCTCTTCCAAAGGACCTGGGTTCAACACGTAGCACCCACATGGCAGCTCACAACTGTCCGTAACTTCAGTTCCAGATGGTCTGATACCCTCACACCAACACAAATAAAATAAAAATTAAATAAATTATATAAAGAGAAGGAGAGAAAGAGAAAGAAACAGAAAATAAATTGTGAAATCTAATATAGTTTGGTAGTCCATGGCTGTGAATCTAAGGTGCAGCCTGGGCTATACAGAGAGATTCCCACCTCAAAGAAGCTAAAGAGATGTGTCACTGGGTAGAAAATATGGGTCAGTGGGTAGGAAATGGGTCAGTGGTTAAGAGCATGCTCTTCTAGAACACCTGAGTCCAATTCCCAGCCTGAATATTGGTGGCTCCCAATTGCCTATAACTCCAGCTTCAGGAGATCCAGCACCCACTTCTGGTCCTTAAGGTACACTATAGACATAGTCTACACTCACATATACACACACATGAACATAAGTAAAAATATACATCTTTTTTAAAAAGTAGGTCTCCCTTCTCTAAGGGGAGAAGTAAGTGGAAGGAGGGGAGTGGAGGAGACTGTGGGGGTGGGACTGGGAGGAGAGTAGGAAGAGGGTGGGGATCAGGCTGTGAAGTGGTTAAATAAATAAATAAATGGAGTAAAAAGAAGCAGGGGGGAGAAGAAAAGGGGAAGGGAGAAAAGGAAAATAAGAAAAAAGTAGTATGTGTTCATGGTGAAAATCCAACATTGAAAAGGATGAAGAATAAGCCGCCATAGCCCCTCCCTTAGGGAGAACTCTGAACACTCTCCTACCTTCTACATGTTTGTTCAATGTGTGTAAGCATGTATGCGTGTGAGTTTCAGGCCAATCTAAATCTACATATAGTATGCCAGGCTAGCCTGGACTAGGACCTATTTTTTTAAGAGTGTGTGTGTGTATGTATGTACTTGTGCCTACATGTGTGTATAAGTGTGTGCATGCCTGCCTGCATAGTTCTTTTCCTTTAATAGTGTGCTGTGAACATCTTTCCCAAATAGACCTCCCCTTCTTGTTGTAATAGGGGTCTGAGGATGCACCCAGAGCCTTGCTCATGCTAGGTCAGCCCTCTGACAGTGAGCTACATCGCTCGATATCTCCCCTTTCTTAACATCCTCAAGGTTTCCAATCATTTGGACACACTGTACTTTATTGAACAGCTCCTCTACAACTAACATTGAGGTGAGTTTCCATTACCATACTCACAATCTAATTAGACCCACCTTAGGGGTCTCAAACACTCAATCTGCTATTCACACCAAAAAGTCCATCTCTCATCTGGTGTGTCTTTTCAAGCTGAAACATCTTCCTTGCCTCAATGTTTTATCTCCTCTTTTACCTTATACTCCTTTAGTCAGGATGTAGCCTTGGAGCTCCTGGAAAGGTACTCTACAGGCCTATCAACTCAACAGTTTTTGAGCCAGCCTTGGGGCTGCCTATACCTTAGGACATTGGTACGCCTGTGTTTGTTCTTTTCCTGCTTGTTGCTTGGGAACACTGGGCACTGGAAGATCCAGAATAAAACAGATGCAGACCCTAGCCTCCTAGAGATTGCAGTTAGATTACATACAGAAAAGTATGCAGTGGGCACTGACAGATAAATGCATTTGTGATTTTGAATGGAGTGAGCGCTTTGAGATTGGGGGCAACCAGGGAAGCAGTCTCTGAAGAGGTGGCAGCTGCAATAGAATGACTATGGGATCTGGTTCCCTGTTCTCTGTTCTTGGGACATTTCCCCTTGGTGTCTTCAAGTTTAGAAGGGAAATCCCTCTTCCAGTTTGAACTTTCTGTAACTGTTATAAATGCTATCCAAATTCAAAGGAAGCAGAATTCCCAACTGCTAGAGAGAGGTCACAGAAGAATTCTTGCTAGTGGGCTCTAGCTATATTCAGTTCTGGTTCAAATACTGACTGCACGAATATATACTGCACATATCTAACATGGACATAGGGTACTGAAGAGAATTGGGGAGCTGTTGAGGTGTTAAACATTTCAAATCTTTAAGTTCAGGCTGGAGACAGCCCCAGAAAGTGTTTGCCTAGCATCTCATCTCCAATACCACAAATATAAATAAATAAAAACCACTTTGTGGTTAAGAGCACTTGTTGCTCTTCCAGAGGACCCCAAGTTTGGTTCCCAGCATTCATGTCAAGCAGCTTACAACCACGTGGAACTTCAGGAAACCTAACACACTTTTCTGCCCTTCACAGGCACCTCACAAGTACACACACATAAAATTTTTTAATTAAATATATAAGCTCTGAAGAAGTTAACACTGGCTCTGACCTAGGGCAGGGTCATCTCAGTATAAGCTGCAGACTAAGCTCTGGCCTCCAAGGCAAACAAGCCTGCCCCACCTTCTGCATTTCACTCCCCAGTATAGGGATATGAAGGAGTATGAATCTGTCTGAGAAAGGCATCCTGCAAGTACCCCTGGTTCAAGACAAGCTGAGTGGAAGCTATTCCATAGAAAGGACCTCTGGAAAAAAACACAATAACTCCTTGGTACCCATGGGGGAAATGTAGATTTCTCATTTCGCCCCTACCAAAATCCACTGACACTCAACTCTCTGGTGATTATAAAATTGTACTTGCACGTATATCTCATGCCTAGTCTCTGACACGTTTCATCTCTTTGATTACTCCCTCAAACACTTGGTTATAGCGGGTTGACTTTAGCTGATGGGAAAGGAAGAGCAGGTTGGAAAAGAATTGAGAACACAGAATGGATGCCATTTCACCAGGCACAGGAGATCCTGACAAAGTCACTTATAACACCATTGAACTAAAAATCCAACTGAAGGTCCAGCAGGATGGCTCAATGGGTAAAGATGCACGCTGTACAAACCTCAAGACCTGAGTTTGATGTTCAGAATTCACATAAAGGTGAAGGGGAGAGAATCAACTCCACAATGTTGTCATCTGACCTCCAAAGGTACACTGTGACATGCAACACACGCACTGAAAGAGGAGAGGAGAAAACGGAGTAAAAAAAAGGACAATGGTTACATATAATCCCCCACTCTCTACACTCTTCTCAGGGACCAAAGATTTCATGGGGCTTGGGGAGGAAACAGATGAGAGAAGACAAAAGCCTGCTGTTACTTGGTGTTTGCTTTATGATCCACCTTAGTGGCTGTATATATTTTTTGAGCATCCACATTACTGTGCAAAGCTGTGTGCACCAAGCCATGCATACTGTACTTTATGGAAAATTTAAGAGCATTTCAGAGGTAATTGGAACCATATGTGCTTTTTTCCCCTCCTGGGCTCTGGGAGGGAGATGAATCTGAAATAGACAAGGGTTTGCCCTGGAGGTTTGCTAGGCTAAGGTAAGGAGCCAGACTTATTCTCAAGACAAGCTATTAAAAGGTTTGGAGAAGGAGGCCTTAGTGAGCCCAAACAAAGATAAAACAGAGTTGCAGGGGAATGAGGGTGCACAGCCACACTTAAAGCAATAAATCCTAAACCAGTTTTACTCACAACTCATCTCTGGGCCTCACGTCCTCTTCTATAAAGAAAAGCCACAGTTCAGGGCTGCAGGAATCATAGGGTCACCCTGCCAAGGAACCAGACCCAGGGCTTTAGGTTGGCAGAGGTAATAAATACCCAGTGACACTGCTTGTCCGGTCTGAGCCTGGTTCTCTGCCTGCAGGGCTGGTATACCAAGGCTGGGAAAGAGCTTGGGGAAGCTTCTTCAGACATGTAGATGCCCTTCTTTCCTGACACTCTTAAAACTTCCTGGGCCAGTGAGACTGTGCCTCGTGCCTCATTGTGCAGCCTTCAGCCAACACCACAGCCCCATGGAGTCCTACAGAAAAGCTCCCATAATAACCAGGCAATAATAAAAAGATAAAGAGGCAAATAGGTATGTAGGTCAGCTCAAAAATAGCCACCCACCCACTTAGCCTGGGTAACCATTGGAGACAGGTGGGTCAAAGAGCTGACTTACTGTCTCTGCTCTGCTTTTCTCAAGGTCACCTGAAAAATTTAAAGTCCCTGTCTGCATTACTGGGGTTGGTAAGGTGGTGGCAGACTGGAGGCCCCAGCTCCCTCTCTGCACCCTATCTCTCTCCCATCACCCCATCACCAATTAAATCCTAAGTCAGAAAGCACAGAGATTGGCCTCTCTGAGCTAAATTATTGGGGCTAAGTGAGGGTTTAGGGTGATGACTCACACAAATCTCCACCCCACCCCCACCACCCTTTAAGTTGTGCATGCCTGCAAGGCTGCCCAAACATCACCCTCCACCTTTACAGAGCCCACTTTGTTAGCACGACCCCACCCTAACAGCCTCAGTGTTTTGCAGGCCTCTTTGGCCTTTCCCTCGACCCTCTTCAGAAAAGTGCAGGCCGTAGTGGTCCGCCCCAAACCCTAGCGAAGGCAAAGTGCTGAGTTCACCTTAGCAGGGGCCGCCTATGCGGTGGGCGGAGCCTGAGAGGCCCCACCCTTCTCCTCCTCTTGGCTCACAACTTTAACCCCACCCCCAGGCACGTTCCCTGAGTCACGTCCTTGCTTTTCCCTTTGCACGGGGTCGGTGGGGAAAGAGCCCCCAACTCCAAGTCAGCTGCTCTGCATCTGTCACCTTGGTATCCTGGCTCCCTGGGAGCAAGCACCTCATCTGTAGAAAGAGGGAGAGTGAACAGGTAGTAACCCGCCTCCCCCTGCCCCGACGTCTGGCCTCTGACCCCCCACCGCACACTTTTGGGAAGGTGTGTGTCTGTGTGTGTGTGCTCGCCAATTTGCAGAGCAGAACTTGTAAGTCTTCCTGTTTCTCTGCATTTCTTACTTTTTTTTTTTTTTTTAACTTTTTTTGAGACAGTAGCTCACGCTGACCTGGAACTCTGTAGCACTCACTGCAGCTGAAGATGATTTTAAACTTCTTTCTGCCTCTTCTGTCACCTGCCAGTTGCCGAGATTATAGGCATGTGCCTGCCATCTTGCCTGGTTCATGCAGTGCTGAGTTTTGAACTCAGGGCTTCCTGCACGTTGTGCAAGCTCTCTACTAAGTGAGCTATAGCCCCAGCCCTGAGACTGCTTTTTAAATGAAAATTCAGCTGTGGTTCTTGGGGGTCTGTGTCAAAGTCTGTCCCTTTGTGGGTTACAGATAAGACAAGAGCCAGGAAGACCCCCTGAAATGATGATGTGCACAGATATTATATGAAAGAGGTTTATTGGATGGAGATGGAGACAGAGAGGGAAGGAGAGAGAGACATGGTAGGGGGAGGGGGGATGCCCAGACAGAGAAAGGGGAGAGAGCAAGAGAGGGGAAGAGAGCACAAGAGCAAGAGAGGAAGAACACAAAAGAGAGTCAAAGTGGCAGGTTGGTCCTTTTATAGCTTCTATGCAACTGAACCATGCCTGGTCTACCTGGCAGGGGACACATGATGACATCATAGATTACTAGGCAACCAGAAGCAGGCTGCCTTAATACTAACACCCACCTTCTCACACACCATTTCTAGGGGAACAGCAGAACCTTGGGTGGGATGGAAGGTGGAAGTGTACCCCAAAGAGGGGCCGTGGGGACAGAGTCACCTATCACTTCTGACACTCAGGATGTCATGAGAAGGGAAACCCCATGGGGGAACATCCTGCTTTTCTCACCATTTTTGTCAAGACACCAGTGTGATGGTCCTGCTGAAGTCTGAAGGAGGAAGAACCTGATCAGCTAGCACAGAGAAGGTGTCTTATGTCAGCAACTCCATAGTTTGCAGTTGGTCACTCCAGCTGTTCTGCCGCCCCACCCCCGGTCCCTGTGGTGCCCTGTCCCTCCAGTCTTTATATGCCCCTTAGGCTCATAAGGGCATTTGGGGCCTAGCATCTAGGACTTGTCTAAAATCATGGTCCCAGTCTGCTGACTATACAACCTTAGGCTAGTCACTCCACCTAGCTGAACTCCCATTTTCTAAGCCCAAACCCTACTTAAATATGATACCCAAATAATGATGTGTGCACATGCTTGTGTATGTAAGGATCAAAGGTCAACCTCTATTATAATTTCTCAGAATCTTGTTCACCTTGTCTTTTTGGGAAGGGGGTGTCCCTTGATAACCTGGAACTTGCCAATTAGTCTGGACTTGCTTGTTAGAACCCTGGGGATACTCCTGCCTCTACCTTCTCAGTGCTGGGATTACAAGCTCATGCCACCATGCCTGGCTTTTTATGTAGATGCTGGAGGTTGAACTCAGGTCACACAGCTTGTGAACCAAGTATTCTTTTGACCAAGCCATCTTCCCAGCCCTGTATTGATGACTTTATTTGACAGATATATAAACACCCACTGTTGGCTATCAAGGCCATTGGAGATAAAGATAGATGTTTTTGAGCTGGGCCTGGTGGTGCACCCTGTAACTCAATACTTAAAGCAGAGGCAGGAGGATTATTATAGTTTGAGGCCAGCCTGATCTATATAACAAATTGCAGACCAGCCAAGGATACAATAGTAAATTCTATCTCAAAAATAAAAAAATAAAGATGCTATAGAGATGGCCCAGCAGTTAGGAGTACTTGATGTTTCTCCAGGGTCTTGAGTTCAGCTTCTGACATCCATGAGCCTCCTGCCCCCAACCCCTTGTGTACTCTCACATTTGGGAATCCAAAACAGCCAGTGCTGGCTTCCTGCCTTTTCAGGCAGTTGGGTTTTTGTTTTTATTTTTTAAGACAGGGTTTCTTTCTCTGTGTAACCCTGGCTATCCTGGAACTCATTCTGTAAACCAAGTTGGCCTTGAACCCAGAGACATACCTGCCACTGTCTCCTGAGCTTTGGTATTAAGGACATACACCACCACCACTACCCAGCAACACACATTATTGTTAAAATAAATAAAATCAACCTTTTTAAAAAGAAAAGGGGGTTGAAGAGATGGCTTAGTGGCTAAGAGCACTAGCTGCTCTGCCAGAGAACCCAGGTTCAATTCCCGGCACCCACATGGCAGGTCACGACTGTCTGTAACTCCAATTCCAGGGGATCCAAAACACAATACACATAAGATAAAAAATAAATAAAAATAAATCATTTTTTTAAAAAGGAAGGAGGGAGCTAGAGAGATGGCTCAGAGGTTAAGAGCACTGGCTCTTCTTCCAAAGGTCCTAAATTGAATTCCCAGCAACTTCATGGTGGCTCACAACCATCTATAATGAGATCTTGTGACCTCTTCTGGCATACAGTTATACATGCAGACAGAATAATGTATAAATAATAAATAAATAAATTTTTTTAAAAAGGAAGGAAGAAAAAAAAATGAACTTGCTCAGATGTCCAGGCAGGTGATCTTTAATTCTTTAATTCTGATCTCCAGCATGATCAGCCTTGTTATTTCCTGTTCACGGTCTCTAGTGTGAGGAACACAACCTACCCTGTCCCCGATCCTCTCTTTGATAGCTGATAAGTGGCACTACTCAAAAGGAAGAAAACAAAAACAAAAATAGATGGGATGTGACTGGTGTCTGTGGCTGCTATGGCTGTGGCTGGTAGGTCCCCTCTACAAGCCAGGCCTGGGACTGTCTTCTTTTTTAGGCCTGGGAGTTTAAGGAAAGCAGCTCCTAGGAAACTGTCATTCCACCCCACCCCAACTCCCACAATCCTTGTGAGATTGAAAACGCTACTGAGAGCCTCTACTTCTGAGTTTTTAGAACAGGCCTATGAAAATGTCACTCACATAAAGCAACAGAAAAACACAGGGTGTCTTTGTTTTATATCTTTCATTCTTTACTTTTATTTATTTGTGTGTTGGGGGGGTGTGTGGGGGTGATTTGCCTTTGTGCACATATGTACCTGTCTACACACCATGTACCTGCTTTAGATCTCCTGGAACTGGAGCTGTAGACAATTATGAGCTGCCATATAAGTGCTGGGAATTAGATCTGGGTCCTCTGGAAGAGCACCAATGCTGAGACCTTGTGCTTTTTGTTGTTATTTGTTTGTTTGTTTTGATTTGTTTTTCAAGACAGGGTTTCTCTGTGTAGCCATGGCTGTCTTGGACTTTGTAGACCAGGCTGGCCTCAAACTCATAGAGATCCACCTGCCTCTGCCTCACCAAGTACTGGGATTACAGGCGTGTGCCACTTCACCCAGCCATCAGGCCTCTTTTTAGCCATAGGTGTCTCTATTTTAATTAAAGGATTTTTTTTTTTTTTAAGTTGAGCATGGTGGCACACACCAGTAATCCTTTAACTTGGGTGGGAGAAGCAAAAAGGTCATGAGTTCAAAATCATCCTTATCTACACGGAGAGTTCAAGGCAAGCCTGAGCTATGTAAGAAAAAATAAAAATTAAAAAAAAATGGACTAATAAAATAGCTTAGTGGGTAAAGATGCTTACTATCAAGCCTGCTGACCTGAGTTT
Organism: Psammomys obesus; assembly: GCF_907164565.1. Taxonomy (NCBI): domain Eukaryota; kingdom Metazoa; phylum Chordata; class Mammalia; order Rodentia; family Muridae; genus Psammomys; species Psammomys obesus. The sequence continues at coordinate 15,621,454 of NW_026585626.1, read as the reverse complement.
GATTCTAGGGGTCCACATGATGGAAGGAAAAAACCAACCTCAGAAAGTTGTCCTTTGGCTTCTACAAACTAACACACATACACACAAGATTTAAGCAGAGCTTAAATAATGTAGTTAGTAAATTTTATTACTTGTATTAACATAGGTCAATTATATAACAGAATTCAATGTTGTATCATTTATAATAAACTCATATGCCTCCTGGGATCTGTACCAGGAGGATAGTCAAGAATAACACCCATCATCTTTAGCAGCCAAATAGCCTTGAAACCAGGGTAGCTGGACTCCTGGTCCATTACTCCACAGGCCCTCCACTGCAAGAAATAGAGAGCTATTTAGCCTGTCTTTAGGGACTAACTAGGGAAGGGGCTGCCTGGCACTCCCCAACTCATTTTCTTTCTGCATCAGTGTTCAGACCCAAGATGGGAAAGAAGTTCTATAAAACTGGAAGAAGGTTGGGTGATGAGAGCCATCCGGATGGGCAGGTGAGGGAGAAAAGAGACAGAGTCCTGAAGTTCCAAGTCTAGCAGGATTCCTAAAGTGAACCCTAGGAACACTCCAGCTTGGTGGGAAATGAAAAGATACTCATCAAGGCCACACCCAGGCTAGCAGGCTGTCTGGGGCTTTGCTTCTGTTAGAATAGTTTGGCAGAACCCTGACCCTGCCCTCTGAGTACTCAAGATCTCTTTGGCCCTCAACAGGAGCAGTTTATCAAACCAGCCCTTTGTGGGGTTCCCATCGCCGCTGCCCTGTCCCCAGAGGAAATGACATCTTGTGACACTCAGGACCCTGATAGAACTGGCCATTTGTGAGCTCACTGTTTTCACATGTAGGCCTTGTCTTTGCAGCTGTATGCCCTCACTCACAGCACCCTGCCCCCACAGGGAGGCTTGGATTGGCTGAGAAGCCAGCCTAGCTTCCATCCTTGGCCCTGTCCTTCTTCCTGAGAAGTCAGCAGATCTGTAGAGATGAGCACAAAATTTTGTGAACTCACTCATACAAAAGTACCCCAAGTGGACCCACCCCCATCTAAACAGGATTTGGGGAGAGGAGCACCTATATGTTACAAGTTCCCTCCCTGGAAAATAATCTCTTCTGTTGTTTTTGTGTATGGTGCTGGGATTGAGCCCAGAACTTCATGCATGCTGAACACTTGCTATATCTCTGAGTACACCTGGAAGCCCCCAATACCAATATTTAATCAGATTCAAAAGCCCCATGGGGATGGAAGGATTGATGGGCTCTCTGGGCTTGGGGCTTTTTCTTCAGGTGTCCTTTTCAGATAAGATTTTTAAAACCTGCTCTGAAAGCTGAACTACGTTGTGTTGTCAGTATTTCCATTTCAAAAAGCAGCTTCATTTGCAAAAAGCCTCCCACTGGGTTTTTAACTCTGCTTTAGAACAATCAAAACCCCACTTGAAGTCTTGTGTTGTGAGCTGTCAACAGCTTTTCACAACCTTTCAGCGGGCCAGGTGCGTCTACAATCTTGCTATTCTGACCAAGCTGTTGTTGTTTTAAGTAAAGGAGGCAGAGAAATCCTAGGAACACATTTGCCCTCCTCCTGTTCCTGCTCCACCCTTTCTCCCATCACTGGGGTGAAATGTATTCTCTAGTGACCTCCAAGTTGGCATCACCCTGAAGTTTCCAGTGGGCTGAGAAAGCCATGGCTAGCACAGAAGTATACACAACCTCGCTGGTCTTCAGGGATTTTCGTCTTGAATTCTGGGGTTCCCAGATTCATACCCCCACCCCCAAGACCTGGTTTAACTTCCCAAACCTGACTGGGGTGACTTGCCAGGCTGAGAGAGGCCCTGGCTACTGGTGCTCAGGACAGGCACTGCCTGCAGTGGGAGGGGCAGGTGGCCAGGAGTCAGTGCTCAGGGACTTTAAATTGCAGGTTCTGGTGGGTCCCACAGGAGTGGAGCACAACCAAGGGTGAGGCATCTATTCTGCATGGTCAGGGCTCTGGCCACAGAGACTGGGGTATGAGGCCCGATTGCCTAGAGGTACGAGTCACCCAAGATGTGACATTAACCCAATACCAATTGGAAGTCAGCCAGCTGTCCAGTAACTAGGGTCCTCTCTATGTAGGGTGCATGTTGCACAATGAATGCATGTGAGAACTGTCCCCTGGAGCAGGACCCCTCCATGACACATGCAAAAGGAATACTGATGGGAATGACACTTGCATGGCTGAACAAAGAGGCCACCCTGCTTGCTCTCACCTGACAAGGATCATAGCCCTGAAGGTGTTTTGAAGGGAGTGATGGATCCTACCTTTTTTCCTTTTGGGACCATAGAGATGTTTTGAAAGAAGTGGAGGAGGTAGTTGCAGCATTTTGAACATACTATTTGTTTACCTTGAAATGACTAATTTTCAATTAAAATCTCACCTCCACTTTAAAAACATTTTACTTTGGAGGTGTATGTTAATGGGAAGAGCGCTTGCCTAGCATATGTGAGGCCGTGGGATCCATTTCCAACATAAAGAAACAAAATACTGTCAGTATTTTGAGGTAATTAAAGGAAAAAACACTGTTTTTCAAGATTCCCTAGATGGGCCGAGTGCAGTGGCACACACCTGTGATCCCAGCACTCAGGGAGGCAGAGGCAGACAGACCTTCTGTGAGTTCAAGGCCAGCATGGTCTACAAATCGAGTCCAGGACAGTCAAGGCTACCCAGAGAAACCCTGTCTCAGATAGATAGATAGATAGATAGATAGATAGATAGATAGATAGATAGATAGATAGATAGATAGATAAAAGATTCCCTAAATGGTCTCTGTGCACAGGGGTGATTGCTTGCCTGTTGCCTATAGATGTTACACTCCAGATGAAAGAACTGGGCTGTCCTTGAGTGGTGCTCCCAGCCCCCACGTGAGGAAGGAGAATATTCAGATTTGTGCCTAGTACAAAGGGGCTAGAAGGGTGGCATGGAAGTCCTCTGAGGAGCCAGTTTGCACTCCTAGCCAGTTATTCATCTGTGTAGTTCTGGGAATGCTGTCTTTTTGTTTCATGTAGCTGTCTACTGTTCCATCCAAACATTTAGGCAAGGGGAACTTTCTGAGACTCTCCTGTGGAGCTAGCACAGTGCTGGCTAAGGATAGTAAGATGGGCAGAACACTGTCCTTAAGCTTTGGGGAGGAAAAATGAAGGGGGAGGAAGGGACATAAGGGTTGGGCTGGGGCCTCAGGGAAAGCATGTCCAGGCAAGCCCACCTTGCTAAGGGTACTAGGGGGTGAATAATAAATGCAAAGTTATGGCCTCTGAGGGGTCCTATTTCAAAGGCCAGCAGACAGAGCAGTCCCTTCACACAGGGGAGAGGTCACTCCAGTTGCTCAAAGATGCCAATGGTCAGCAACACACACACATATACCCATTTCTAGGTCCAAATGTTCTCTTAGCAAGTAAAGATAGGTCTTGGTTCCTGTCATATCAAGTAGGTATCACACAATAAGCCAAGGCCTTCACTCCAGGCCTCTGTCAGGACTCCTTGTAGGACACTCTTTTATCCACCCTCTCCTACTCCGAAAAAACATCACCAGGGCTAGGTTCCTAATCCTTGTTTCATCACTTAAAAGAGAGAGAGAGAGAGAGAGAGAGAGAGACTTATGGTTTAATGCAAGAGCCCTTGCCTAGCATGTGTGAGGCCCTGGGTTCAGTGCCTAGTGCAAAACAAAAACAAATGCTGAACAAAACCCCCAACAAAAACCCAGATGGATATTTTGGGGCTGTTGAGATGACTCTGTGGGCAAAAATGCTAGCTGCCAAGCCCAAGAACCCTAGTTCTATATCTGGAACACACATAGTGGAGGAAGATGACTGACTCTCAGATGTTGTCCTTTGACATCCACACAGGCCCCCTCACACATACAGACACACATGCACCATGAATATAAACATGTAAAAGGACAGTTGGAAAACAATTAAAATGTACTTTTATTATTTTAAATATATGCACAATGATCAGATTGTTCTTGAGCTGCCCAGATGGGTACTGGGACAAAGCTTGGGTCCCCAGGAAACCAGGTAGTACTCTTCACAGCTAAGTCATTTCTTTTCTTTTTTTTTTTTTTTTTTTTTTTTTTTAAGGACAAGGTTTTTTTTTTTTTTTTTTTTTTTTTTTTTTTTTTTTTTAAGGACAAGGTCTTGCCTTCTTTGTGTACTGCTGGGAATACATGTATGCCATACATCTGATCTGTGTGGGAATGGAACCCAGGGCTTCATGGTGCTGGGGTGGCACTCTCTCAACCCATATTCTAGCCCCTGGATAGATTTCAAAGAAACCTCCCTTTCCCGTCCTCCCTCTCCTTTTACCTTTTTGATAGAAAAAAAAAAAAATGAATTACTTTAGAAAAATATGACATACTGCCCCCCCCAAACAAAAGAGTTTTTCTTTAAGTGAATGTTAATAAGCAAAAGAATCCCTGACCAGTTTGAAAAGGCATTTATTAGAATTCACCCATTCATCTGACAGACATCATTATAGGCTATTTTAGCACTTTTTTTGGGGGGAGTATCTCTTTATTTTTTTGAGACAGGGTCCCGTGTGTTTGCAAATGCTGGGATTACAGGCATGCATTGTGAAGCCTGGCTTGTGCTGTACTGAGTCAGGTTGACCCCAGTATTTTGTGCATACCCTAGCTGAGCAGCATCCTCACTCAATCAGTGAGCCTTTCGGTTAATAAAACAGCTTCCCTCGAGGATCTCTTAGTTCAAGACCAGCCTTCTCTGCAGAGCAATTCCAGAACAGTCAATGCTACACAAAGAAACCCTGTCTCAAAAAAACAAAAAATAAAATAATAACAAAGCCCCCAGCTTCCCTCAAATGGGAAAGGGTTGTGTTCATAGGCACTGGATAATTTTGAAATTTTGAGGGGTTTTCTTCCCTCCACCCGGAAAGAAATCTATCCAGGGGCTAAAATATGGGTTGAGAGAGTACCACCCCAGCACCATGAAGCCCTGGGGTCCATCCCCACACAGATCGGATGTGTGGCATGCTTGTACTCCCAGCAGTACACAAAGAATGCAAGACCTTGTCCGGAAGGAAGGAAGGAAGGAAGGAAGGAAGGAAGGAAGGAAGGAAGGAAGGGACAAAAAGAAAGAAAGAAAGAAAGAAAGAAAGAAAGAAAGAAAGAAAGAAAGAAAGAAAGAAAGAAAGAAAGAAAGAAAGAAAAAGAAAAGAAAACTGGGCTCCAGAAATGACTTACTGGGAGAGCTGTGTCTAGCATTCCCAGCGAGGAAAAATAAATGATAACAGAAAAGCAGCCATGGTCTATGTCCATGTGGTCAGCCTAGTAGGAACTGGTGCCCTACTGGTCAGTTTATTTCTTTCTCCTGTCTCCCTGGCAGCGGCGAGATTCACTCACAGGAGCCCCCAACACTCTCCACCTCTTTGAAAGGCATTACAAGATGATGTCACCCTCTTGTGCGGAAGCATTTCACCTGACCACCCTATCGGATGTCTTCTAGCAAGTGGCAAGTCAGGAAAGAAGGTTAAGAAAGGGTATCCATAAATGTGTTTTAAGGAATGGTTCTCCCACCTGTAAAATGAGAGCGAGTGTGGGAGACTTTGGATTCTGGTCCTTTTGCAGTTCTAAGACCCAGCTGTTCTAAAAGTCAGGCTTTTAATTTTAATTTTTAAAATATCGGTGATAGGAGCTACGTTGCATGGCTTATATCTTTAATCCTAATAGTAGAAAGGCAAAGGCAGGCTGTGAGTTCAAGACCAACCTATTCTATACAATGAGGTCCAGGAGGGCCAGCCACAGACTGTCGAAAAGATGAAATTGGGGAGTGCAGAGGGGTGGGGCAAGAAAGGACCGTGGCCTGACTTCTCCGGCAAGTATCAGGTGTCACAAGCAAACCTGCCGTGTAGTGATGCTGTGCTTGCCTGTCTGAACTGGTTTTGGATCCTGCCCGCCGGGCCAGAGTGTCTGATGCAAGTTTGGTTTTTTCTTCCATCAGGGTCCAGGACCAGTGTCTTACACTGATAAAGCCTAAAAATAAATAATAAAAAAAGAAAAGAAAGGAAGAAAGAAAGTTCGTCTGACTCTGCGCCTACCCGAGGCAATCGCTATCAGCCCTCGAACATCGCTTTCACGCTCTATTTCCTGTTGCCTCCCCTGAATGATGAAACCCCTGATGATTATTGCATTCTGGCTTTTCCAAAGACCTCGGTGGTGGGTTCCACTGAATTACCCTGGTCTTTTTTTAACCCAAAGCCTGAGAGGAGTTCTAGGACCCGGTGGACGCCAGGGCCTCTGCCGCAGCGGCTGGGGTAGAAACTAGCCCTGCAATATTCTGTCAGGGTCAGTGTGTTTCATTGTGGGTCCTTGTTCCCTGGACCAGACTCTATGACTCGGGGGCCCGTGAATTCTAGCCCCTACCTAAACCCTCTGCTTGGGGACAACCTCGCATGGGAGATCACTGATGTCCTCATGAACCCACCCACTCGGGGCTGTAGATTAACAGGAAGACTGATTGTGGGACGTGGGAGCCATCCGGCTCTGGGTTCTCTTGTCTTTGGACCTATAACCAAATGTGCACCGCCTGTCGCCAGCAGAGAAAGCGTGGGATTGATGCTCGCGGGACAGCGAGGTAACGTCTGTCGCCGCGCCACAGTCCCACGGGCTTCCACTTGTGCGTCCAGTAAGTGCCCTTGGCCCTCCCTCCTAGACGCTGGGGGTACTTGTCTTCCTCTGCTTGCTGATCGCCACTCCTGGTCCCTCAACTCTTCGTCTCAGTACAATCAGGGGCTATCCCCTCCCCCAGCAACATGACCCTATAATAAACAAGTCTTTCCTTGAACCTCCCCAGCCGCGAGCGCCCTCAGGGACCTTGGCAGCTGCTGAAAGCCGCCTAGGAACCCTGCCAGAAAGGGGGTGTGGCCGCGGCTAAGGGGCGGCGGGGGGAGGAGGACGGGGGTTTGGCCTGGAGCGTTCTGGGGCCTCGTGGGGGCGGGGCCAGGCCGCTGTCACCAGGCAGGAGAGAACGTTGCGAACGTGCGCCCAGAGCCCATTGGCTGAGGTGGGCCACACTCCCGGGTCTCAATTGGGCCGCTACTTGGAGGGGGCGTGGCCTCCCCGAAAGAGCCCTTATAGGCTGCTGCTGCTGGTGCTAGGGATCCCAGCAGGCAGGGGGAGGTGCGAGAGGGTTCGGAGGACAGGCCCGGGCAGCGATCGGGGATTTGGCTCAACCTTCGAGAGGCAGGGCGCGGTTGTCCACAGTCCTCGCTGACCACACAAGTTGGTGAGTGTCCCTCCTGGGTGTGCACATCTTGAAGGGGAGTGATCTCGGCTGTTGGGGCCCCAGTGCCCTCAGTCCTGTGCAACGCCGACACTGAAGCCGGATCCTTGTCCCTTCTTGTCTTTCAGCGTCTTCTGTGCTCCATCACCCGAAGCTCAGTAGCCAAAGCCCTGGCGTCTGACCTCGCCATGCCTAGCCTTTGGGATCGTTTCTCGTCCTCCTCCTCGTCGTCCTCGTCCCGAACTCCAGCCGCTGAGCGGCCGCCGCGCTCCGCCTGGGGGTCTGCGGCCAGAGAAGAGGGCCTTGACCGCTGCGCGAGCCTGGAGAGCTCGGACTGCGAGTCTCTGGACAGCAGCAATAGTGGCTTCGGGCCGGAAGAAGGTGAGCAGTAAGCCGGTGCCCAATAGGATTTGAGAGGATTGGGAGGTGGGGACAAACCGAGCTGAACAAGATCAAAACCACCTTGGCTTCTCACCCCAGCATGAAAACCAGATTACTCCGGGGTTGGAAGGCACGAGTGTGGGGCGGAAACTGAGGCACAGAGTGGGAAGGAATGCTCTGTTCTTAGCAAAACTGCACTTCCCCCGCCCGTACTGCTCCTGTGGGAGCCGCTCTAATACCCTTCCCTGTGTTCTCTCTTCCAGACTCCTCATACCTGGATGGGGTGTCCCTGCCCGACTTTGAGCTGCTCAGTGACCCCGAGGATGAGCACCTGTGTGCCAGCCTGATGCAGCTGCTGCAGGAGAGCCTGTCTCAGGCGCGATTGGGCTCCCGGCGCCCTGCGCGTTTACTGATGCCGAGCCAGCTGGTCAGCCAGGTGGGCAAGGAACTCCTGCGCCTGGCTTACAGTGAGCCGTGCGGCCTGCGGGGGGCGCTGCTGGACGTCTGTGTGGAGCAAGGCAAGAACTGCCACAGTGTGGCTCAGCTGGCCCTCGACCCCAGCCTAGTGCCCACCTTTCAGTTGACCCTAGTGCTGCGTCTGGACTCTCGCCTCTGGCCCAAGATTCAGAGCCTGTTGAGTTCTGCCAACTCTTCCTTGGTCCCGGGCTACAGCCAGTCCCTGACGCTGAGCACCGGCTTCAGGGTCATCAAGAAGAAACTCTACAGCTCCGAACAGCTGCTCATTGAAGAGTGTTGAACTTGGTCCTGTGAGCCACACTGCCCCCAAAGTGGAGACAAGGAACTTTTGTGGTGGAGACCAGCAGGCAAGGGCTGAAGGACTGACTGATGCTTGTGTTAGAAAACTGACAATAGCCACCTGCAGGGTGCAGGGCCAGGTGGGAGAAGGAAGTGTTGTCAAGAAAGGTCTCTAGATTGTGTGCAGGTGGCTTACTGTTGGGGCACATGTGCCTCAGTACTGTAGCATGAAACAAAGGCTTAGGGGCCTCACAGGCTTCTGGCTGGATGTGTATGTAGCATGTACTTTATTATTTTTTGTATACTGACAGTTACAACAGTAGTGTGACAGAGCCAAAAGGGGCAGCTGGTCTGCACTAGCCTCTGTCAGGGGTGTGTGCTAAGGAAGGGTTGGGGGATGTCTCCAAGATAGTTTGTGTATCTCATGGTCTGCAAGGACCAAATGTGTTTGTTTTGTATCTTTTGTTTTCGGGGATCGGAGCTTCACTACTGATCTGTTCCAGGCAGCTATCTTACAGACGCATGAATGTAAGAGTAGGAAGGGGTTGGGTGTTAGGATCATTTGAGATCTTTGACACTTGAAAAAAATAACACCTGGGAGCTGCTGTGTCCAGCCCATCCCCTGCTGTGTACTGGAGGATTGAACTGTGAGGGGATGGGGCTGAGGGGGGTGAGGGGCTGGAACCCCTTCCCCAGAGGAGTGCCACCTGGGTCTTCCATCTAGAACTGTTTACATGAAGATATTCACGGTTCATGAATACACTTGATGTTCAAGTATTAAGACCTATGCAATATTTTTACTTTTCTAATAAACATGTTTGTTAAAACATTTGAATCTCCGGGAATAAAAAGGAGAGGACTGGTGATGCTGGTGAAGACAAGTTTCATCAGATTCTAGGGGCCACTTGTGTGTTCCTTGACCCCTTTCTGGACTACCTGGCAGCCTGGTGACAATGTGGCAGACTGTGCCATCAGGGCCAAGAACCCAGGTTCCTTTAGCTCTGCTGGCTGGGCTTCTAGGGGAATGTGCTGGAAAACACACCAAGGTGAAGGACGAGTCAGACCTCCCTGGAAGGCAGAGTTTCCATAAAGAGGGTTACCTTCACCAGGTAAGGAGGCCCAGACACATCCTCCTTAGCCTAAGGCCTGAACTCTGAGGAAAGTCTAAGCTGATCTGGTGTACACTTGAGTATGATTTTATCTCTGGGTATAAAAAGGTTAAGAGAAGCTTGAAAAGGACAACTCAGCTCAAACCTCACTAAACAAGGAACCTAGGCTCCGGAGATGTGGCCCAGGCAGGCACAATGGTAGAGGGCTCAGCCAGACAATGGACTGGATTTGAGTTCTTTATCAGAAGTGTTGGAGTTGAGACAAGAAAACTAAGGCCTTTCTCACTTTCTAAATGACTCCAGGGTCCACCCACCCAAACGACCTTTGGAGAGTTACTGCCTCCTTTGTTTCTCTTTGTGATCATTGATGAGCCTTGTATACCCTGGACTGTAAAGTGGTTCTTTACTTTGCATCCTTTTGGGGGTCTTAGTTAAAACTGATACCTCAGGCTGGGGATATAAAACCTAGCATGTAAAAGGCCCTGGACTTGATCTCCACATATCCCACAAACCACAAAATAAATCCCTTCAGTGAGTTTAAGGCAGGGATGGGGGTGCGAGGGTAGAATCTGTGTTTTCCTCAGGGATTCTATCCAGGGCCTGAGACACACATCCCTTTTGTAGAACCCTCAGAACTTATTCCCCTGAAATGAATGAACCTGAATTGGAAGCCAGATGTAACAGTCAGTGTACAACTGGAATCTCAGTATTTGGGAGGCAAAGGCAGGGGGATGAATTAAAGGCCAGTCTGTGCTGCAGAGTGAATTCTAGACTTTCCTGGGCCACATAATGACTCTGAGACCAGCTTTAGCAATACAGGTTTTACTTTTCTTTCAAAAAATACAGTAAAATAAAATAAAGCAAGGAAAGAGATTAGACATAGCCTCAGGAAAGTCGTCAATTATCTTAGTGCACCTCTTAGTAGCTATCCTGAGCAGGGTGGATAGGGCACTGGTGTTCTGGAATGTCTTACGTACAGAGAATGGCCATCTCCTTGGACAAAGACTGACCCATGCTCACTCAGCCTGAGGAAACAGCCCAGCCCTCCCTCTTAGCTGACAGGCACTGGTCAAGAAACTGAGACTATGCCATTGCTTGTTCCTCTCTGTTCCTGGTCAGGAGCAGAAGCAAAGAAAGCCATGGCCAGGCCCTCCCCAGCCTTGTTATCGCCAGGGCTGAGTGAGATAGTTCAGTAGGCCCTTCCTTTTTAAAGCTGGTCAGGTGGAGGCAGGAGGAAGGGCTGGTTCTGTAGAACCAGTGTGACCAAAATGGCTTTTTCTAAAAGCCTGCTCAGTCCCAGGCTTTGGTCTTTCTTGTTGCCTCTGCAAGGGACATGGCTGCCTTTCCCTTAAAGCCCAGAAAAAAGTACAGTCCTTTCAAGGCTGTCCTCTGTCTCCCCCACCCCCATCTTTCACAATGACCATGATGAAATCTTGGCAGTCCTAGATGTCATTGTATCTGCTTGTTCTGTACCCCACTGGCCCTGTGGGGTGCTCTTAGATTCTTCCGGTGTGTAGTGTCAGAGTCTTTAGCTACCCACTCCCTCTAGACTCAGAGAACACTAATTTCTTCCAACATCAGCCTTGTGAAGAGATGTTGTAGAGTCATTTAATTGTTCAGTATGCCTACTAGCTAGCTTAGAAAATTATTACAAGTTAAAGTCTTTTGTGCTGAGAATTGAAATACAGAGCCATATACACGCTAGACAACTGCTTTAGCTGAGCCGAATTCCCAGACACTTAAAGGCTTGAGGTCTTGGAGAAGGTATGTCTTTTGTGGCTAGGGCCATGTGATTTAGGACTGATGAGATTTTGGTTCAGACCCTGACTCAGACATTTTGTAGCAGATAAACTAGAACAAGTCACTTTATCTTTGTGATCTGTAAAGAGGTGATAATATTGGGAAATTAAAGAGGATATCACTGGGGTCCACCATGGGCAGAGGCAAAGCCAGCTCTGGGTTTGAGCAGTACTGGCTTGATGATCCAGGGAAAGGCAAAGCCAACAACAGTACAGACACCAGAATTGTACAATAGATCATTATAGGATGTGGTAATAATCCCCAAGTGAGGGATTTTTTTATGAAGGATTCACAGATTAGACAGCAGGACCACTCTATATTGGGGACTGGATAAGAAGTCTTCATCTTCACGCCAATCAGGGCAGCTCATGAAGATTTCTGGGGCAGCCTTGTGGCCACATGATGGTGGCTATAAAGATAAAAGCTGCTGGGAATGTTGTTTCATTACAGACCTCACCTATTCAACCTGTGTAGAAATATTGAATGGATCTGTGGGAACTTCAAGAGAAAGACAAATGGAGTAAGACTCCTTAATAGATTACACCATAGACTTAAACCCTGTTCTCCAACCCCTCTTCTTTCATGCATATGCAATTATAGGCAAAATGAGACGTAGGACACAAGAAGATAAAATGGTACACCCTGAACTCTCTATGCCTAAGTGCCTAAGCAAAAACATTCCAAAAGTATGTTTATAAGTGATCAAAAGTTTATAAACCTGGACTGGAGAGAAGGCTCAGAGGTTAGTAATCTGCACTGCTCTTGCAGAAGACCCAATTCAGTTCCCAGCACCCACATAGGCCAGCTCATGACTGACTATAACTCCAGCTACAGGGGGGTCCCAAGACTTTGACTTCTTCAAGCACCTGCACTTACGCACATGTCCATACTGAGACACACATATATAATTTTTAAAAAAATAAAAATTAAATTCTTTTTATTTCTTAAGTATATAAACTTTATTTGAGCACTCGGAACAGAAAGGTAGGAGAATCAGGAGTTCAAGGAAGCCATCATGGGTGACAAAACCAAGGATACCTGAGAACTTGTTTTAAACAAAACAAACAGCAACAACAAACAAACAAAAAAAAAGCCAAGCAAAAAAAAAAAAAAAAAAAAAAAAAAAAACAGGACATCCAGGGATACACACACACACAGAGAAACCAAAAAACCAAAAAACAAAACCAAGCCTGGCGCAGTGGCACCTGCCTGTAGTGAGGCAGAGGCAGAGGCAGAGGCAGAGGCAGAAGAAGAGGCACATTTCTGTGATTTCAAGGCCAGCCTGGTCTATAAAAACCAAAATCAACATTTTAATTCAAAGTATTCTATAGGCCTAAAGAGAAGAGCTAACTGTATAAAACTCTTAGGAGAAAAGAGAGACAGATTGTCCTCTCTTGTGTGGACAGATATTGCATGGATGGTATTTTTGCCTTTTAAAAAAGTGAGGGAGTGGTCACTTACCTATATGTGTGTGCACCAAAATCGAAAGACAAATCAGACTTTGCCACAGGCTAAATGGCAGCTACTTGAATTTAGCATGATGACACATGCCTCTATCCCTATACTTGGAAAGCAGAGGCAGAAGGATTTCAAATTCAAAGCCACCCTGAATTACATAGCCCTAGGCCCAGCCTTCAAAAAACCAAGAGCTGGGGGTCTAACTAAATGGTAAAGCATTTACCTGGCACATGTGCACAAGCCCAAGGCTCTTATTCCCAGCACCACAAAATAAAAATAGACATTTAAAAAATGCAGCTACAGGTGGGTGTGGTAGTGCACACCTCTATTCCCAGGAGGCAGGAGGCAGAGGAAAGCAGATAGAGCTCTGTGAATTTGATTCTATCCTTGTCTACGTAGTGAGTTCCAGGCCTGCCAGAGATACACAGTGAGACCCTGTCTAAAACAACATCAACAACAAAATGCCAGCTACTTAGAAGGCTGAGGCAGGAGGATAGCTTGAGCCCAGGGGAATCAAGGTCAGCCTAGGCAGCACACATTTCAAAACAATTACAAGAGATGTACTAGAGACACAGTCTACAGTGAGCTGGGGGACAGGCTCCATGGAGGCCTAGATTGAGAACTGGGCATTCTGCCAGCCCTGGAGTGACAAAGCAAGCTCAGCTTGCAGAGGCTAGGTCACTCATATTTGCCAGCCACTTTATAGTCAAATTACATCATCAGCCCTACAAGGCTGTTGCTGCAACTGTTATCTCGATTTTACAGGTGAACAAAACCAAGAAACATGGCAACAAAAGGAGCCTGGGCCAGCAGAGGAGTGACCTGCGGCTTGTGTGATTTCATCACTGTCCCCTGTTTCATCATTTCTGAATGTAGAGGATGGATGACATCTCAAAGTAATTTTTTCTTTTCTCTACCTCCCCTCCGGTCACCCGCCCTGCCTCTTTTGGACCCCAGTCTGGGGTGGAGGGAGAGAGGAAGAGCCACCTCACAGGTCACGGGGTAAATGCTTGACTGCTTTCTGGGGTGAGTCCAAGTCTAAAATGAGTTCCCAAAGAAGAAATTTCCATGGCCCTTCCCCCAAGGAGGGATTTTCCACTCTGCCTAGGCAGACATGCCTCTCAGGGTCCCCAGAGTTTGGGGGAGGCAAACTCTTGTTGAATAGCTTAGTCCAGAGCTGGAGGTGGTGGAGGAGAAGGGTGAGATTGTTAGAGAAAGAGGAAAAGGGGTGGGGGAAGGTTACCCTGATGCTGTAGAGCAAAATAGTCTTTTAGAAGAATCCCAGCCAGAGACCAACATGGATAGCAAGCATCAGGCTGAACTTCCTAGAAGAGGGTGGGAAGCAAGGGAGCAAGAGAGATCAGGTGGGCAGCTGGAAGTGAAGAATAGATGAGAAGGGGGACATCATGGAGCTGTTTGACAGTTTTCATGAAGGGGGGGGGGGGGACGGACCATGCAGTGGCCAGTATTACTGGATGCAAAGAAAGAAAACTATGATGAAGCTGGATGCAAGATTCAAGGGCATACAAGATCTGAGCCTAAATGCTCACCTTCTAGGCAAGTTTCATCCAATCGAAATATAATGCAAGCCATATATGTAATTAAATTTGTTTTCCACTGCCCACATTAAAGTGTACAATCAAGTGAAATTAATTTGTTTGCTTGATATAGGGTCTCACTCTGTTGCCCAAATTTATGGCAAACCTCCTACCTTTGCCTCCAATGTACTGCAATTATAGGTAGGAGCCACTATATCTGGCTCAGGTAAAATTAACTTTAATGATATGGTTTACTTAATCTGACATATAAACTAGTATCATGTCACCAGAGGTCAATAAAACTATTAATGGGGCCAGGCAGTGGTGGTACACGCCTTTAATTCCAGCACTCAGGAGGCATAGCCAGGAGGATCTCTGTGAGTTCAAGGCCCGCCTGGTCTACCAGCAAGTCCAGGACAGCCAGGGCTACACAGAGAAATCCTGTGAAAAACAAAAAACAAAACACAAAATATTAATGAGATCATTTAAATTTTCTTAGATTAATTAAGCCTTTTTAGTCTGGTGCCTATTTCATACTTAACAACACTTGATAACGTTTCATAAAAAGATAATCTGAAATTAGGCCCACTTATAATCCCAGTGCCCAGGAAGCCAAGGCAGGAGGATATTGAATTTCAGGCCAGGCCTAGCTACATAACAAAAACACTATCTAGAAATATAAACAAGCAAAATAAATAAATAAATAAATCAGAGTTTATATTTAGAGTTTTTTATATTATAGTTTAAAAAAATAGATTCAGTGGTGATAGAACATGCATTTAATCCCAACACTCAGGAACCGGAGGCAGGCAGATCTCCAAGTTTGAGACCAGCCTGGTCTACAGAGTGAGTTTCAGGACAGCCAGGACTACACAGAAAAAAAACTAGGAATGGTGGCATGCACCTGTCATCTCAGCAAGAGGTAGAGACAAGAGGATCATGAGTTTGAGGCTAGCCTGGACTACTTGAGACCTTGTCTCAAACAAAAATCATAAAAATGAGGGATCTGGAGACACTGCTCAGTGGTTAAGAACATTTCTTGCCTTTTGGAGTTCAGTTCCCAGCACCCACGTTGGGGGCTTCATAACCATAACTACTAGTAGCTAGCTCCAAGGGATCCAGTGCACTTTTCTGGCCTCTGAGTTTACTACATTCACATGGTAGACACACAAACATACATGTACACATAAATAAAAACAAGTATTTAAAAAAAGGAAAAAGAAAAAAGTTATATGCCTAGGTTTGTCTAAATACAATAAAAGTTTTCCAACAACTGAATTACATATCACTTTTTTAATTTGTTCACTTTTTTGAGAAGGAGTCTCATGATGTAGCTCTGGCTGGTTTGGAACTCACTATACAGACTAAGAAATTGCAGCAATCCTCCCTCCTGAGACTGAAAGCATGTGCCACCATGCCTAGCTGCATAGCATTTTTACAACTTACATGCAAATTAATTTAAACTAAATTAAATGTAGAATTCAGAGTCTCTGCCAATTCTCATTTCAAGTGCTCTGCGATTGTGGGTGTGTGGGTGGCACAGAACTACAGTTTTACCTGGCAGAAAGGCTGCTTAGTAGAAGATGGAGACTGGCATGCAGGAAGAAGAAAGGATGGGTGTGTGTGGGCGCGTGTGTGCATGGGGGGGGGGCGGGGTCCTGACAGAGCAAGGACCAGTTGTGGAAGTAAGGATGTGAAAAGAGAAAGACAGAATCCCAGTGGACAGCACAGGTATGGTCCTTATCAGGGAAGCCTTCTGGCTTTCCCCATACCTTAAGGTCCTGTCTACTAAGGAAATGACAACCCTGAGCCTCTTGTGTAGAACAAATAGTAGCTGTTCCTAAATGTGAGCCCTGTCCAAGGCACACAAAGCATAGGAGCAGGGGTACAGGCTAGATCTGAATAAGCATGGGTGGGCAGGAAGTCCTTCCTCTCCTCTTCCTGACCTAAGATTTAGGTGTATAGTACTCATTAAATAATTCTGGAGTTAGGTCTCCCTGGATCCAGTCCCTCTTCTGTCAACTTCTCGCCATGTGTCCTTGAAGAAGACAAGTTTGAGTGGTGGGTATAATTCAGGAGGGCTTGCTTTTTGCACATTTTCAGTACTTAAAAAATGTTTTTTTTTTTTTTAAATCCTTTCTTTAAAAGGTTAGTTTTCTCTTGTGAAAAGTGAAAAAAAGAAAGGAGTGTTGTGAGGTCTGTGAAATGATGGGTAAGGACCTGCTGTCCTCTCCAGGTCAGGCCCTTTTTCTATTAGAAATGGGGCGTGTCAGGATTGCTACTGAGCTGTCAGGGTGAATTCATCTAAGCAGTTAGAGTCTCCTGCATGACATCGAGCTGGTTGGACAGAGGAAGTCATTATGGGGACATGACATCCCCAGATGCCAGTGCAGGAAGCAAGGTGACTCAAGTGAATCAAGATCAGGCGAGGTCACCGTGGTCCCTGAGGTTACTCAGAGTGACACTGGGACACACCTGGCAGGAGTAATGGGTGGACTGGGCTCCAGGAAAGTGGGTGGGGCTGAAAAGCACCTAGGACAAGGAAACTGCAGACAGGCAGGATACTGAGAGCATCACCCAGAGCCAGAAAGTCACCTGGATTGATGAAGCAGTTTGGAGGGTCAGCAGTTCTGACTTCTTTGAGTCAGCATTGTGCTTAGAGCCAGGCACAGTGCACCAAGGTCAGGGACCCAGGCTTCCTCATTTCCATTCCCTACTCAGTCCTTCACTATGCTGGATCCTCCACTGTGGGAGCCAAGGCAGCCTCCTGCTCTGCACCACCAATTCTGCTGACTCTAGTCGCTTTGCCCATCTACACCACTGGTTCTCAACCTGTGGGTGGTAACCCCTTTCACAGAGCTCACCTAGGAGCATCAGAAACCACAGATATTTACATCACGACTCATAGCAGTAGCAAAATTACAGTTATGAAGTGGCAATGAAAATAATTTTATGGCTGAAGATTACCAGAGCATAAGGAAGTGTATGTATCAGAGGGGCACAGCATTGGGAAGGTTGAGAACCACTGCTCTAAACTTTCCTCCCTATGTGTCTCTTCCTCACTGCTAGCACACTAGTCCTAGAGGGAGGACAGACCTCTCTTGGTCACTGCTCTAACTCTGAGGTTCATTTTAGCTTATGGCATACAGTGAGAGCTTAGTAGATTCTGTGTGGGGTGATGGATGAGTCCCAGCTATTCAAGCAGGATGATTATTTGAGTCTAGGGGTTTGAGACTAGCAAGAGCAACATAGCAGGGTTCTATCTCAAAAATAAAATAAAATAAAATCAGACAAGGCATAGTGGCAGAAGGCTCGTGGGTTGAGGTTAGCTTGGATTGCACAGATCTGATCTCAAAGAGGGCGAGTAATGGTTTAATATTAACATCTCAGTGGATAATACCTGGGTTTGGTGCCTGGAACCAGCTTCCCAAAAGTTGTCCTCAGTCATAGCATGTGTGTGACATCTTCCCACCAAAAAATTAATGTAATTTAATAAAAAAATTAAAATTGAATTTGTTGGGTGTTGGCTCATAACTGTAAATATAGCATTTGGGAGGTGAAAGCAGGAGGGTCAAGGATTCAAGGTCATCCTTAGCTTTATAGTGAGTTAAACACTAGCTTGGGATACATGAGACCTTGCCACAGAAAGAAGAAAATATAATAAAAACACCTGGATGTGTGTCCTCTCCTCCTCAAATGTGTGGTATGAATGCAAGCATATGTATGTGATTGCACATGTGTATGCCTGTGTGTGCAGGTCCAAAGTAGATGCCAGGTATCTCTATGGGTCACTTTTCTACTTTATCAATAAAGACAGCATCTCTCAATGAACCCAAAGCTCACCAGCTCCAGCTACTCTAGACAGCTAGATGGCCTCAGAGATCCCCTGTTCTATCTGCTAAGTTGTGGGTGGCCACCACACCTGCCCAGATTTTATATGGGTTCTGGGGATCTGAAACCCTCATCCTCTTGCTTTCATGGGATGGAGCCATCCCACCAGCCGCTGAGTGAGTCCTTGATGTATTTCTAATGCTTGGCTGTAGGCAAGCTCTTGAGCCTTGTCTCTGCCTCTGCAAACTGGGAAACACACTTGAGGTGAAGGTCCAGGAAGTACCCTGTGAGAAATATGGGAGGGTGGGCATTTAACTGACCCTAAGACATTTTCCACAGATAAGCTTCAGGTACAGCTTGGTGACAGGTCAATTCCCAGAGAAGGAGACTGGGACTCAGGAAAGCCTTTTGAGATATCCTGGGAGACTTTTCAAGCACTTAACTTCCTCCTTAGTCTGCACTGTTATCAAATGCTTAGGGGGTTTCCAGGCACAGATCCTAAAGTTGGCTGGCTTGTCCCTTTCCTGCTGGGGTGGCTTGGTTTTTGGTGGAGGAAAAGAGCCAGGAGACTGCAAGTGTGGCTGCTTCTTGTGCTTCAGGCTGGAGTCAAAGAAGTAGAGGCTCTGTGTGTGTTTGTGAGTGGCACTTGTGTCTGAGTGTACACACACCAACTCAGAAGGACCTACCAGGCTCTCTATGCATCTCCAGTTAGGGGTCTCCAGCCTCATGGTGAGAGGCTCACCTCTGAAGCCTGGATTGGAATTGGCCTTAGTTGACCTTGAGTCAGTCTTTCCCACCCTCCTATGGGAAAAATGAAAGGCTTTAAACAGCTGTAGACTCAGCACTCTGCACAGGTACCACCCTCAGACACTCAAAAACAGAAACAGGGGCTGGGGTGGTGATCCCAGAGCCTTACATAGTCCAGACAATTGCTCTGCCATGGAACTACACTCCCAGTTTGTTTGTTTAGGTACTGTCGGCTTTCTGGAGGGGGAGGGGGGAATATTTGTTTTGGTCTCCCTAGGTTTTACCCTCAGTGGGTTCTCAGTGGCTAAATTAGTAAATGGAAGGAAGGTGAAAGAAGAGAAGATTGGAAGCAGAGACAAGAGGAAGGAAGGTGAAAGTCTGTTCCAGGAACTCCCAGCTTCGACTCCATCATGCTGGCCCTGTCCCCAGGATCCACTGAGCTGACTCTAGTGTCTGGTCAGACTGAGTTGATCAGAGCTGGGAATGCTGGGGTGAAATCCTGAAGCTGTCACTCACCAGCCATCCTCCTCTGTAGAGTGGGGTGGTCCTAGCAGCCACCTGCATGAGCGGAAGGAGGTACAGATGTCCTTGCTTATGGGGGTGCACTAAAGAGTAATCAGTGCTGTGTATAGTCAATATATGAAACAGTGACAGACTGGGTAGGAACTGGAACCGTACTGCCTGCCCTCTTGTCACTGCTCTGTGCTTGCAGACCTTTGGCAAGCTCCCTAACCTCCCCAGCCTCAGTTTCCTGCTCTGTAAGACAGGAAAAATAAAAGTATCTGTCTCAAAGCTGTGAGAATTAAATGAAGTGATAATGAGGAGCTTTTGAGGGCTAGTGACAGTGTGTGCACTTGCACACACACTCACACTCATGGGGGGCTGGAATAAATGTAGGATGCATAGTGAAACAGTAAACAGCGTTCATAACAAAGCTTGCACTCAAGAAGTCTGTAATGTGTTTGACACTGAAGTGTCAAAGAATAAAATTCACTATTCTAGCTAGGCACGTAGGGGACTAAGTCAAGGGGACACTTCAGGTTCAAGACTAGCCAGACCTACATAATTTGTTTAGAGGCCAGCCTAGACTATATAGAAAGAATAAATCTGCTATATTATCTTAGGGACACTTGAATCTGACCTGTCTAATGACAGAATTTTCAGAAATAAAGGCATATAAGGGACTTCCTAAGCATCCTGGAGAATCACAGTAGCTGGCTACTGTAGAATTTCTGTTTGCTGCCGAGAGACTACAGAGAGAAAAAGGAAAGCAGATTGAGTTGCAGAATATTTGGCTTTATGCTTGGAAGCTAGGAAGTGGCTGTCTGCCAGGGGAGTTCTGGCTAACTGTGGGAGGGCCTCTCAAGGCCTCTAGGCAATAGCTAAAATCAGATCCTGACAGCCCGGATATCTTCCAGGCAACAAGAGGAGCTGCAGGGAGGTGGGGACTGTTGTGGGAACAGAAAGAAGCAGCTGAGCTTTGCCCTCAGGGGCTTGGTGCCAGGCCAGCTTCCATTAAGGACAAGGTGAGCCAGGGTATGGTGCTGGCCATACCCCGATTAAATCAGCAGCCGGGCTCCAGCCTGACAAACCGAGTCTGTTTAGAATTTAAGGAAGTTCTGTTACATTTTTCTGTTTCTCCCAGCTGAGAAAGTGCTAGAGTTCTCTTCTTCCTTGAGCCTGTTGAGTCAGGCTTTCTGACTTTCGCATCACATTTTGCTGCAGCTGATAAACTGACTTAACTTCTCTGAACCGAAGCCTCTTAGTCTGCAAAATGGGCGTGTCCAGGGCTTTCTTTTTTTCCCCCTGGAGAAATGAATGGCTATTTGGGACAGTCAAAAGGTTATTCAGAACCCAGCGGTAAGCCTTCTAGCCTGAGGAATGGTGAGGCCTCCTTATTCAGTAAGTACTGGCCCCCAGAAGTGAGGCCCAAAGACTTTTGGGTAGAAGCTTCTTTGGCTTTGCTGGGGTCCAGGTAAGTGTCCTGTCTGACCCTTAATCATCACAAGCCACACCAAGAATTCTGTGTGTGTGTGTGTGTGTGTGTGTGTGTGTGTGTGTGTGTGTGGTCATGATGATGGTAATGATTGAGACAGGGTATTTTTGTTTTTGTTTTTTTGAAATAAGGTTTCTTTGTGTAGCTCTGGCTGTCCTGGAATTCATCTTCATAATCCTACCTTTTTCCTGTTTTGTGAGACAGACTTACTCTATATTTCTAACTGTCCTGGAACTTGCTGTGTAGACCAGGCTGGACTTAAACTTGTGGCACTCCTTCTTCTGCCTCCCAAGTGTTGGGATTACAAACATGAGCTACACATGTCCCACAAATAATCAACCTTATTTTACAGCTAAGGAAAGCAAGGCTCACAGATAGGTCCTGTCCAAAGTCAAGTCCAGGGCTCACCACAAGCAGAGGTGTATGGGCCAACCTCTCCCATGGAGCATATGTGTGGGCTCAAGGATATGGGGAAGTTATACTCTCCTTTCTTCTCAGGAATGGCTTTAACTTTACCCAGAAAGCTGAGTATCCAGAAAGTACGCTTTTTGATCTTTCTCATAGCCAAGGCTGAGCAACAGTTCCTGTCGGTTAACCCCCCAGGGAGAGTCTGACGCAGTTTGACTAAAGGAAACCACCAGTCTTGGCACTAATCACCTGCCTGGGCAGGCTGCCTGAAGTCGGGGAGAGGGGACTGGGAATGGCATTGTTTGCTTCCCCCAGATACCCACCAACTACTGCCTGGGCACAGGGTTTGCCATGAGCCTCAGTGTCTTTGTCAATACAAAGGGGTGAAGGTAGCACCCCTCTACTGCTGGGTCATGTTGAGGAAGTGAAAAACATTCTTAGAGTGAGGAGGTGGTGGCTCATGCCTTTAATCCCAGCACTCTGGGGGCAGAGGCAGGATTTGTGCATTTGAGGCCTGGTCTACAGAGTGAGTTGCAGGACAGACAGGGCTACACAAAGAAACCATGTCTTGAAAACAAACAAACAAACAAACAAACAAAAAACCCACAACAACAAAGAAACATTCTTAGGATGTTCAACTCAAAGGTTAAAATAAGGTAACAGGTGTTGACTCCTCCTTCACCTCTGGGAACCACAGAGAGGCAAGGTGCTGTTAAAGTCACACAGCAGCAAGGGCATAAAGATTTGAACCAGTCATCTGAGCTAGTGAGACTCTCACCACCTTCCTGTATGTCTCCCTCCTCTTCTGGCCCAGAGCTATCTAACCTTGCAGCTGCAACCTCATTCATCCACATGGGTTGCTGAGAAGAAATTCAGCCTTCTACCAGCTCCCCTGAACCCAGCTTTCTGCATCCTGCTCAGTGAGGGAATGTCCTCCAAGATGCCACCCCTGAGCTCCAGGACCCCACTCACAGACACATTATAGCTAGTTTGTGGGTGCAGACCCAGCTGGGTATTACGTGTAGTCTGTTTTTGGTTGGTTCCTTCTGATGGCAGAGATGGGGTGTCAACTTTAGTAGTCAATGAGAAAGCTCTCAGGAAGATGTGGTTACTATAGCAACAAAGAGCTAATTGGTTTCTCTCACTGGGCACAGAGCCTTCTCTTCCAGGACCAGCCACACAGTGGTCACATTCTCTAAGGTAGAATGGATTGGGAGGCAGAAGCTAGGGGATTACTAAAAACCAAGCCCTTGACAATTGCCAACTGTGGATGAGCCAGTACTGCCAGGAGGAGGCACTCAGCTTTCCAGGCCTTTCTCATGGATCAGGTGAGGAAATTGTGTACTACTGGCTCCCAGGACCTGAATGGGAAGGGTTCTCTGCCTGCTGATCTTGGGGCTCCGTGGTTCTGGCATCCTCAGCTGAGCCTTCTGAAAACAAGGTAAAGATGCTTGCTACCAAACCTAACAAACTGAGTTCTATTTCAGGAAGAACAAACTTCCACAAGTTGTCCTCTGACTTTTATAAGCATGCTTGGCAGCCTGCTCCCCCCCCCCCCATCAGTAGAAAATTTTTCTATTTTATTTATTTATTTAGGAATGAACCAGGGCTGGAGAGATAGCTTCATAGTTAAGAACACTTGTTCTTGCTGAGTGTGGTGGCACACACCTTCAATTCTAGCATCTGAGAGGCAGAGAGGTGGATCTCTGTGAGTTCAAGGCCAGCCTGGTCTACATGTTGAGCTTGAGGACAGCCAGGACTACATAGAGAGACCTTGTCTCAATGTTCTTTGGGAGGAACCCTGGTTTGGTTTCCAGCACCCACATGTGTAGTTCAGTCACCTATAACTCCAGTTCTAGGATATCCAACTTTCTCTTTTGATCTCTGAGCCCTGGGCACACATGTGGTACACATGTGTTCAGGCAAAACACCGTCACACATAAAAATAAATAAAATAAAAATATATTTAAAATGGACCAAGAAGCCTGTTGCGGAGCAATAGAGTGGACAGACCCACACAGGCCAACACAAGCAGCCATCTCACTAAAGCAGCTGCTTAGCAGGCAGATCAGGAAGTGTCAGCCAAAACCCACCCAATGCAGGGTGGGGACAAGATGAGCACCAAGGCCTTACACTACTCTCAGTCTTGTGCCAGGAAGAGAGGACCAGGTGTCAGTAAGGCCCTTGCCTCAGGCATCTTGCACTAGCCTTACATAGAGACATGTCCGGTGCTGGGCATTCATTAACCTCCCCCTCTTCCTAGGACAAAGGAAGGTTACCAGGTTCATTGTTCTCATCTCACAGATGAGGAACGTTGACTGGAGAAGTGGCTCATCCTTGAGCCCTGGGGCTTGGCATTTGGCCTGGCAGGGTTGTGCATCCCTGTAATTCCTTCTTGTAAAGGGAAGCTCTGAACCTGGTCCTTGCTGAGGATGCTGGAACTTCTAAGTCCTGTGGTCAGGGAGGTAGAGACCCCTGCCTCTGCTGGCCTGGGGCCCCAGGAGTTCTTCATTTTCTACTATTCCGGTGGAAGGGCCTGGTTGGTCCTAAGAGACTAAGGACTCCCAGGCAGAGTAAGTTATTTTCCCCAAGCCCTCTCTGGGTTTTGGAGTAGCTCTGTTAAAGCAGGAATGGAGCAGGACAGTGGTGGAACACACCTTTGATCCCAGCACTCAGGAGACAGAGGCAGGGGGATCTCTCTAAGTCTGAAGTCATCTTGGTCTACAGAGTGAGTTCCAGGTCAGCCAGAACTACACAGAGACACACTGTCTTGAAAAAAATAAATAAATAAATAAATAAAATAAATCAGGGCAGGCTGTGACACACAGAATGTGTGTGTCCCTGAAGGGCTTGGCTTCTTTCACTCTCATTGTGTCCCTGCCTCCCATCTAGGACCTGGCACACAAGGGCGCAGGTACCTTTGTCTCTGCAGGGCCTCTTTGTCTACTCCCAAACTGAGAGTAGCAGAGGAAATCTGTTTAAGAAGCTGTGAGTGTCTGTCACTGGCTATCAAGTTACCCCTGAGTAACACTGCAGATGGATCCAAGGCAGGGGTGGAGTTATCTACTTGCCTCTAGCATAAGAAAGGAGGCTTCAGCCTCCTAGGCCACGAATAGGAACAGGATGCTTGGCCCTGCTAAGCTGGAAATCTTACAACTGCCAAGCTCTGGAGGGAACAGGAGGAGAAGACAGATTGTTCTAGAAATCAGAGAGGATCACATTTGTGGGTTGGATACCCTCTACTCTGTTCTTTACATTTTCCTGATGCTACCCTCCTCAAAGATGTCATCTCTCATTCTCCAACTGGGTTGTTCTCCTCTAGTGAGCATTTTCTCAAACACCTCTCTGATTTCTGCCAGAGACAAATGCTGCTCTGGGATTGATCTATTTCAACTTGGTCTTATGCAGTTCAGGCTGGTCTCAAACTAGATACATAGCCAAGCATGACCTTGAGCTCCTGCCCCCCCCCCCCCCCCCCCCCCGCCCAGTGCTATGATTACTATGCCTACTTTATACAGTGCTGGAAGGGTTTCATGCATGCTGGGCAAGAACTATTAACTGAGCTACGTCACCAGCCCTCTACTTATGTTTTCTTAAAAACAATGCTAAGTTTTGTTGTAAGTTGACCTGGTTATAAGAAATATATAGAAGTATATATATATATATATATATATATATATATATATATATATATATACACATATATATGGAAATATACATTTACAGAAATGTATATACATACATACATACATATATATATATGTATATATTTGTTTTTGAGGTAGGGTTTCTGTGTGTAGCCCTATCTCTCCTGGAACTCACTCTGTAGACAAGGCTGGCCTTAAATTCACAGAGATACACCTGCCTCTGCTCCCTGAGTGCTAGGACTAAAGGCATGCACTGCCATTGCCCTGTAAGCAATGATAATTTTGAAACCTGGAATTGATGCTTGGTTTTATTTTTTTTTCCTAAATGCATTACATTTTAATTTAAGGGCTGGAGAGATGGTTCAGAGGAGCTTGATTTGACTCCCAGTACCCACATGACAGCTTACAACCATCAGGGAATTCAATGCCCTCTCTAATCTCTAAGAAACCAGGCAGACACATGGTACATATATACATGCCAGCAAAACACTCTTACATACAAAATTTTTTAATTGATTTGTAGTGTGTGTGTAGTACACACATGCACACGCACACACACTCATTCAAACACCACTGCATGTTGTTCATGCAGAGGTCAGAGGACAACCTTTGGGAGCTGGTTCTTTCCTTCTACCATGTAGGTCCTCAGGATGGAACTCAGGTCATTATTGAGTGGCACCCATTCTCATTCCCTAAACTGTCTCATCAACCCTGTTTTTTATTGTTTAAAATTATTTCAGCTAACCATGGTGGTACATGCCTTTGATGTCAGTACTCCAGAGGCAGAGGCAGGCAGATCTCTGAGTTTGAGGCTAGCCTGGTCTACAGAACTAGTTTCAGGACAGCCAGGGCTACAAAGAGAAACCTTGCCTTGAAGAAAACAAAAATCAATAAAATAAAAATTTTTATGTTCTGTTGCATTGGAAATGGTCATAAAGAATAGCATAGCCAGGAGATCTGGTTAACATTTATTAATAATAACAGGAGGGATATCAAGATAGTTTAGGGGTTAAGAGCACTGGCTGCTCTTGCAGAGGACCTGAGTTTGGTTCCCAACACCCACATGGTGGCTCCCAACCATCTGTAACCCCAGTTCCAGGGAATTAGATTTCTCTTCCAACTTCTGTGGGCTCCTGCATGAATATGTTACATATTCGTACACTCAGACTCACACCTACACATAAAATTAAATATTTAAAAAACAATGACAAGGGGCAGCTGGAGTATTGCTCAGTGGCAGAGGGCTTGCCTATTGTGTGCACCTCGAGTTTCATCTCCAGCATTGCAAGCTGATAATAATGAGAACCTTCCCATGGTGCCATGCTTTATGTCTCTCTACACATAGGATCCTGTTTCTTACCTTCTGAGCATTGCTGGCCTCATTTTACAGAGATGAAAACTGAGGGTGAAAACTGAAGCGTGACTGCAACTTATACCATAGTAAGGACTTTGACTGTGTCACTGGTGGTTCCTGACCCATAAAAAGAAGGAAAACAGCCTTCAAACAGATCAACAAGACTACAGTGTAGAAGCTCATCCCATGAGGAGTTTGGATTAGACATGAGGAAGGACTTCCTGACAAGAAATGTTTAGACATCAGAATGAGTGTTCAAAGAAGGGTGTGGAGTGGCTTGCCCAGCTGGGCTCATTCCAGTACTGCCTGAAGGCAGGGGAATGGACTAAATGACCTCTGAGGCCCCTTCAGCTCCAAAGATTAGTATAACCTGCTATCACGATAACTACCCTTGCCACTTACCCCAAAGCAGCTATTAAGCAAGGAAGGCATGTGAAGACTCCAACTTAAGGGGACTAAGAAAACCTTGTCTTGGCCTTTGGCCACAGGAGGGAGTGGCTAAAGACAGCCTCTTAAGAAGATGGCTGCTGGGGAAAGCAAGGTGTGTGTGTGTGTGTGTGTGTGTGTGTGCGCGCGCGCGCGCGCCTGCCTCCTCCTCTGCTCAGTCATCTGTCCCACATCCAACAGGGGTGGGGGAGGGGGGATTGTCCAGGACCTGGCTTCTTGATACAGCACATCACTTAGGGCTGCCCAGCCCATGGGACTGTGGTATCTGTACTTCTTACACATTCTCCAGGGAAGGTCTCATACATAATTGCTGAGTCACAAAGGTAAAAACAGGCTGACTTCAATTGTCTCTCTGGGTCCAAAATATTGTTTTTTGTTTGTTTTGTTTTTTGTTGCTGTTTTGTTTTGTTTTTCAAGGCAGGGTTTCTCTGTGTCACCCTTCTTGTACTGGAACTCACTACATCCACCTGCCTCTGCCTCTCTCTCTCTCTCTCTCTTTTCTTTTTGTTGTTGTTTTTGGTTTTTGAGGGTTTCTCTGTGTAGCCTTGGGTATCCTGGGATCGCTTTGTGTGTGTGTGTGTGTGTGTGTGTATACTTAAAATTTTTTGTTTTACTTTATGTGCACTGGTTAGCCTACATGTATATCTGTATGAGGGTGTCAGCTCTTGGAGTTACTGACAGGTGTGGGTGCTGGGAATTGAACCCAGGTCCTCTGGAAGAGCCATCAGTACTCTTAACTGCTAAGCCATGTCTCCCGCCCATGTTTTTTCAAGACCAAGTTTCTCTGTATAGCAGAGTTTCTCTGTATAGCTGTCCTGGAACTCTGTAGACTAGGCTGGCCTCAAACTGAAAACGACCCATCTGCCTCTGCCTCCCACGTGCTGGGATTAAAGGGATGGGCCACCACTGCATCCCTACCACCCTGCTTTTTTTTTTTTTAAGTCAAAGCAGGGTGTGATGGTGTATGCCTATAATCCCAGCATTCAAGAGGAGAGGCCGAAGGACTGGCATGTGTTCAAGGCCACCTTGAGCTGCAGAGTGAGACATCTCAAAAAATGAACCAAAATAAAGGAGCCACAAAAGTCATTCTTCTGAGCTGAGACTGTGAGTCTGAGGTAGAGTACTTGCCTAACTTGTGTGAGGCAGAGTTCTTGTGCACCACAATAATAAATAAGCATGTGCTGAAGGCCCAGCTCTTGGAAGGCTGAGGCAGGAGGATTTAGATTTAGATTTTGACTCCAGCCTAAGCTATAAGCCAAGATCATGCCTTAAACAAACAGCCAGGCAGGCAGTGGTGGCACATGCCTTTAATCCCAGCACTTGGGATGGAGAAGTAAGAGGATCGCTGTGAGTTTGAGGCTAGTCTAGTCTACAGAGTGAATCCAGGACAGCCAAGGATGCACAAAGAAACCCTGTCTCAAAAAACAGAAAACAAAACAACAACAACAAAACCCAACCCCCACAAACAGACTGGGTATTAGGGTGATGCTTGTAATGTAGTTGGATGAAGAGGATGAGGTGTTTGAGGACAAGGTGCTTAAAGAGTACAGCTATATGCTTGAGTTAGGGACCAGCCTGGGAAACTTAAGACCTTGTCTCAAAAACAACCTCAAGTCCCTCAAACAAATAAGCAGGCCCCCCAAACAAACAAACAATCCAACCAACTAGTAAACAAAGGTCACAGAGGTAGCAAGTACTGTGTAGGGTGGGGCAAGTGGGCTGTTGAAGTACAAAGGCTGATGGTGGCTCTTTTGAGGTGTATGAGGGAACAGGGCCTGGCCCATGACAGGATCTCAGTGAGAGAGGCAAGGGTTGTGTCTTCATCACACTGCCAGTGATCAGTCAGTAAGGTAAAGATAGTGAGACTCATCCTCCTGTCATACCTGTGAAGGGGGGTGGAAGCTTCAGGGTCCTCACTTTCTGTCTCAGCCCACAGGTGCCAAACAAGGATCGCCTTTGGGGTTTTGTTCTCTTGTGCTATTTATTGCTGGGGATGGAACCTAAGGTCTCAAGCACAAAGGGCAGGCAGCCGCACTGCTATGTTAGCCCTCGGTCACCAAACTAGAGTGTCCGCTGGCACCAGACTTCAGCCATGCACCCACAGCCTCCTCTTGGGGGACACAGGCACTGGTTTCAAAAGGACCCTGAATTAATGGGCATACGGTGACTTGTCTGCTTCTGTATGTTAATGTCTCTTCCTTTCCAAATGAGGCCTGACAACTCATTGATATGACCTTATCACATGCTAATTCAGGCCTCTGTGCACCAGAATGGGAAGATATTTTATTTATTGTAATGGTGTGTGTGTGTGCATGTGTCTGTGGGCTGGTATTACCCATGCCCGCCACCATACCCAGCATTTTTCATGGGGTTTGAACTTGTGTCCTTACATTTGCATGCCCAGCATTTGACTTACACAGCTATCCCCCCAGCACTGAGCTGGAGGACAGATGAGAACACTCCCTGGGACTTTTCCTGCAGTCTTCCTCCCCACTGTGTCCAGTGCCCTGCAGAAGTTCTTTTTTTTATTAATTTATTTTTATTAATTACAGTTTATTCACTTTATATCCCCCCATAAGGCCCTTCCTCCTCCCCTCCCGGTCCCATCCAAAAATATGGAACACTTCATGAATTTGCGTGTCATCCTTGCGCAGGGGCCATGCTAATCTTCTCTGTATCATTCCAATTTTAGTATATGTGCTGTCGAAGCGAGCACCATGCAGAAGTTCTTTAGGCATCTGCAAGGTGAGGTTTGTGCATGGAGTCTAACAGTAGAAGCTCTGGGGGCTCATTCTGAGGTCCTTCTAGGACAGCCTGGAGGGCTTCCAGGAGGAGATAAGAAACAAAGGAGACTTGGAGATGGAGCAGAGTTCAACTACCTAAGGGCAAACTACTGAAGGAGTTTCTGGGACAATAATGAGATGAGGTAGAACCCCAGATGTCTCTCCGGGTACAGATGTCCTTTCAGGCTATCCCTGTGCCAAATGCGGGGTTCGGTTTACAATCACGAGTCTCTCTGGGCTTGGGGCTTCAGCATCTTCCAAGAAAATGACTTTTGAGGAATCCTCAAACCTGGTAGGCATGACGTATTTGCCCTGGTTCCAGCTGCTTATGGAACGTGCAGCTAACACCCCTGGAAGAACACTGTCTTCCTGACATAGTGTCCCCACTCCTGTTTTCATGTTTACAGGAGTCAGGTGCTTGGCACAGGGAGCCACACCCAGCTGAGAAAACAACCTGCCAGAACTTCCAGTCCCTCTGTCACTCCTCCTGGCTGTCACCACCACCCTGACACGCCCCCACTGGCCAGAGCACTGCTGGCTTCTCTTTTGTCTCTGCTCCTGCCACTTGCTTGCTCAAACTGTTGTTTATCAACACCAAGCAGAACACTCTGCCAGCAGAAACACAAATGGCAATAGTGGCACCGCCCCTACTCTGCCATCAACACTCTCCCACGCGCTGTTTGCCACTGTCTAAGCTGGGTGCGCACACAACTTGCACTTGCCAGCCAACACAGCTGGGCCTCCAGCTCATGCAAGCACAAGCTCCCTAGTTTTGCCAGAGTACTCCTGAGTTCATGGGTACAAGAACACCACATGATCTTCCCTCGGACCTGGGCAGGCCATCCATCTTTTGCTGCTGCGAGATCTCAGACAATCAGTTTAACCTTTCTGAGCGCCAGATGCTTCATTGTAGACTAGGAATAATAATTACTTCCAGAAGGTGAACATATGTGGCTTTCATGAGGGCATTATGGCCTCTGTGAGGGCTTTTCCCATAGGCTCCAAGGCTTAGGAGGGAACAAACCCTCAGCCGGGGCTGTGGGGACTGACACATCCACTCTGGAATCTGGTCATGGGGTTTCCTGTCCCACCCTCCTGCTGTTAGCCTAACAGACCTTATCTGCTGAGGTTTAAGCCAGGCACCATCACCTTCCCATAATCCTTCTCAGGAAAAAGGGCATAAAGACTGTGGACTGCTGTGACATGAGGACCCAGGACTTGGGAATTCTGTCCGCAGATGCAAGGGGTTGTGGGGGGAAAAGCAGAAGCAGAATTTAAGCATTGGCCATTTCCTGTCCCCTTTTCTTGGACCCTGTGAGCCCAAGTCCATGTTTCCATTCCATCTGCTGGAGACCTGCATTTTGACTCAGGGGCCACATCTGGGGGCCTCACTCCAGCTGGTCATCTGCCTTGGGATCATCTCTTGCTCCAGACTTCCCCTCTCTCTGTCTCAGCCCTCAGGACCCTTCCTGGCCATAGCTGCTTTTGTTGTTGTTTGCTTGCTTGTTTTGTTGTTACTGTTTTTGCTAAAGGCAGAGTCTTAGCTGAGAGCTGGTGGCACATGCCTTTAATTCCAGCACTCAGGAAGCAGAGGCTGGCAAATCTGTGAGTTCAAGGCCAGCCTGGTCTGCAGAGAGTAAATTCCAGGAGACCCAGGACCACACAGAGAAATCCTGACCTGAAAAACAAACAAATAAAGAAACAAAGAAACAAACCAAAAGGCCCTCTAAGTCTTATGTATCCCAGACTGGTCATAGTGGAACAAAGGATGCCCTGGAGTAGCTGAGCCCAGGAGGCTGCTTTTATTGTCCTAGTGCTGTGACAATAGGTGTGTGCTACCACACCCAGTTTATGAGGTGCCAAAGATTGAAGCCAGGGCAAGATATACACAAGGAACCACACTCCTAACTTGGTTAGCTGCTTTTTTTTTTTTTTTTCCTACTGTGGTCTTCCCTTTTCTTTGGTGAGCTAATAGCTGCAGCCTTTCTATTCAAGGAAAGGGAGGTAGCTGCAGGAGGGAGGGGAACCAAATGTGATGTGAGGGCTGGAAAAGCCTGGAAAGTCTGGGCAGAGCAAGCTGGAGAACTGTGGTTGCAGAGGCAAACTTGGAGACTGGCACAGGCTCAGGTCCTTCTAGCAAACAGGATGTCAGCTCCCCCAGACTGTACTGACGCACATTAATTCCTGCATGCTGGATGGAATGTTGGGAAAGTGGTGGTGGGCAGATACAGACCTGACCTTTGCTGAGGTAGTTTTTCCCAGTTCCTACATGGAGGGATTCTCAAGCTCTGACCACCATAGAAACACCATCAGAGAGGAGTGTTGGCTCGGCAGAACCAAGGCAAAGTGACCATCCTTAATCTTCAGAAACCCAGCAAGAGTACAAATGGGGAGACTCACATGCCACCTGTCTAAATAATTGAGATTCATCTGGGTATGGTGGCACAGGCCTGTCATCACAGAGTTTAGGATATTGAGGCCATAGAACCCTAAGTTCAAGGCCAGCCTGAGAAACTTAAT
This sequence comes from Psammomys obesus, assembly GCF_907164565.1. Taxonomy (NCBI): domain Eukaryota; kingdom Metazoa; phylum Chordata; class Mammalia; order Rodentia; family Muridae; genus Psammomys; species Psammomys obesus. The sequence continues at coordinate 15,589,431 of NW_026585626.1, read as the reverse complement.
GAAACTGTCTCTAAAAATAAAAAGTAAAAGTAAAAGCCATGAGATGGCTCAGCTGGTGAGGAGCTTGCTATGTGTTGCATGCTTTATGACTTGGATTCCATGCCAGAGACCCACAGTGGAAGGAGAGAATGAACCCCTGACAGCTGATTTCTGATATTCACATGTATACTGTGACATGTGTGCCTTTCCTCCCACAAGAATTTAAACATATAAATTCAACTAACATTTTTACAAGGTTAAAATAGTGTATTTAATATTGTTTTCCTTTGGATTGTTTTTTCTAGTTTTTCAAATTTTTTTTTTCCGAGATAGGGTTTCTCTATGTAGCCCTGGTGGTTATATGCAATGAGTGAGTGTGTGTGTGTGTGTGTGTGTGTGTGTGTGTGTGTGTGTGTATACTGGTTTTTCAAGAGAGTTTCTCTGTGTAGCTCAAACTCACAGAGATTCACATGCCTCTCCCTCCCAGAGTGAGCACCCCCACCTCCAGCTTCCTTGGGATTTCTTTTGTCAGAGTTGTCATAAATTATTCTGAAGCTGGTGCCTCAGACAATAGACATGGGCTGGGGTTGGTAGAGTGCTTGCTTAACATACATGACGTCCCATGTTTGATCTCTAATATCATGTAAACCTGGCCTGGTGGTAATTCCAGCCCTCAGGAAGTAGATGCAGGAGGATCCAAAGTTCAGGGTCATCTTTGGCTACAATAGAGGTTTGTGGTTAGCTTGGACTACATAAGTCTCTGTCTGAAACAAAAGTAAAAACAAAACCCAGCAAGAGATGAATAAGGACTGGTTCTTCAAAAGAGCTGTGAGAGAATCCATGTCTTTAGCCTCAATCTGATAGTTTGCTGGCAATCTGTCTCATCACTTGGCATCATAGAAGCATCACCCAGAATTCTGCCTATCTCTTCACACTTGTGCTTCCCTTATGTTTCTCTGGTAGTGCACATGCATATATATGAATTTTCATATGAGATTTGGAAATTCAGCTCACAATGACCAGAGTCCACAGTGGCTACCCTGACAGCGAAAGTGAAACATAACTTGTGACTTTCAGGGTTTTTCTCTAAGTCTTCAAAAATGTGTTGTGCTCTTCCTCTTTCTTTTGTGCCAAAGGTGGAGCTCAGAACTTTGCTAGTTCCAAGCAAACACTCTGCTATTTAGTTACATCCTCAATCCTTGTTTTTTGGAGGAAGGATCTCACAAGGTAAGCCAGGCTGACCTTGAACTCATCATCCTCATCTCAGCTTCCCAAGTGCTGGCATTGCAAGTGTATGCCACCATGATGCATCCTACAGATCAGGCTGATTGATTGATTGATTGATTGATTGATTGATTTTGTTTTTTTTTTTTTGAGGACAGAGTTTCTCTGTGTAGCCCTGGCTGTCCTTAAACTTGTTCTGTAGACCAGGCTGGTCTCAAACTCATAAAGATCCCTGTGCCACTTCCTTCCCAGTGCTGGGATTAAAGGTGTGCAAATAGCGTCCCAGCTACTTACTTATTTATTTTAATTCTAAACCAATGAATTCTAAGTATTTCAATCTTTCAGTCTTCTGTCAAGCATTGGAGCTCTTGAGAATGTAGCCTAGCTAGCAGTGGAGGGAACATGCCTGTAATATCATGGTTGAGGCTGAGGCAGATACTGCTGAGTTTTCGAGGCCTAATGAGCATATAACTGAATGTTATACACTGTTTCCCTTCTTCCACAAGGTCTTTCTTGTTTAACTCATTTATCTGTTTTATTATTATTATTGCAGCATTGGGGACCCCCCCCCACACACACACAAGCTAGGCAGGTGCTGTTCCATACAGCCCAATTCCCATAGCTGTTGTTTTTCTGAACTAAAACTTAGGACACAGCTTTTTTTTTTTTTTTTTTTCCTGTTTTGGGTGGGGTGCTCCTGGGCCTTCTCTTCTGTGACAGTGTCTTTTTTCTAGAAGTACTGGGCAGGAAGCCTTGTTAAGACTGGCCTAGGACCTCCTAGACTTACCTACCTCTCTGTAGCAGTTGCTAGAGGCAGCAACAGGACGGGGAAGGCAGGATTGCTCTTTACTGAGAAGCTCTTTACTTTGAAGCTGGTCCTATCTACCTTGGTATAGCTTGTCTGCTGTCATGGTCATGAGCCCTTTCTGCAGCGTTCCAGACTACTGCACCACTGCCCCAAGACTGTCCCAGCCTGCAGAAACCAGCGAGTCCACAAAAACAGGAGGAGTGTGTGGGTGCATTAACCTGGGTAAAGGGGAGGTGCTCTTTCCCTCCCTTCTCTCCAGGCCCTAGGCTCAGCCTGAAGCCTTAGGTTTTAAAAACCGAAACAAGAAACAAGAGCATTAACTAGTAAAAAGGGGGAAGTATATGCAGCCAGTGACCCAAACTGTTTTCCTTCTCCAGCCCCAGGCTTGCTCCCGCTTGCCAATAAGTTCCAGCCAATGTATTTCTGGCTGGGATGGAAGCCAGGGGTCAGATAAAGTCCCAACGTATTTTGCAGCACTGTTGACATTTTGCCCAGTGCCTTTGCTGGTGACAGTTGCCAGAAGAGTTGTTGGGAAAGACTACCTAGAAGTTGCTCTAGATGAGTTAGAGGCAGCTAGAGAACTCAGCACCATGAACTCCCATAAAGTCAGAGCTGTGGGGACCCAGGATATCTATGCATCATTATGCTAGTACCTCAGAACCTTTAGGGTCAAGGTCCAGATGTACCCCTACCTTATTTTCTGCAAGACAACTAACCATAACATACAGCCAACTATGTTAGGGCATTGAACCCCATCAGATCTGCAGGAGGGGGTTTGTTATTCTGGCCACAGGGTTAGTAGCCAGAACATACAGAATACAGACACCATGTATCAATGGGCTCTAATCTCTTCCAATGCACTGTCTCATTTACTGAGGAAACTGAGGCACAGAGGGGCAGGGTCACATGACACCACTGGCAACGAGGTGACTTCAGAACTGAGTATCACTCTTCACTTCCCAGATGGGCTAAACAGATTCTGAGATGGGTTGGAGAGAGACTGGGATGAGGTGAGTGACTGCTCTAGCAGGCCATGCGATGAGAATGCACCGTGAAGCTTGCTGCCCTGTGTGCTAACTTTGAGCCTGTTTGTTTGAAACAGGGGTCTCATGTCACCCAAGCTGGCTTTTGAATTCACTGTGCAGCCAGGGATGCCCTTGAACTTCTGATCCTCCTGCATCTACCTCCCAAGAGCTAGGATCAGGCATGTTCCACCATGCCCAGTTCATTCAGTGCCAGGGATCAAACCCAGCGCTCTGTGGATGCGAACTAGTAACTGATTTACTTCCCTAGCCCTCAAATGCTAACTAAACAGCAGCAGGCTCGAGGCTTTCACTCCTCTGCCTCTGAACCAACAGCAAGCACTGCACCCAAGGGAAGAGAAGCCCAGATAGCTGACCTCGAGCCCTGACAGCCTTTATTTCGTGGCCCACTTGGTCTAAACCAGTTGTTCCATGTCTCCTGGGAGCCATGTGGGACAGACAGCTGGTGAGCATGCAAGCCCAGGCTTTGTCCACAGCCCAGGTGTGAGCCGGCTGGATCCACCCTTGTGCTAGGCCAGCTTCTGTCCCCTGGGGGCTCAGGTGATAGTTCATAGTGGCAGCCATCACTTCACTGTTGGCTGTGTGCTTTCATCCACACTGGGTGAAGACTCTGGTGACACAGTCACTTTGCTGGGAAGCAGCTCCTGGGCCAGAAGAAACTCACTAAGGGACAGTCCTTAAGGGAGGTTTCCTGCACACAACAGGCTTCGACAACATCTGTAACTGTCCTCTTAGGGTTACCATGCTTGCTGTTTGTTGCTAAAATTCCTTCCCAGAGGCAGATAGGCAACATCTATCCCTCCCTTTAAGGTTCCAAGACAAACTGAGGTACAATTCCACCAATTCACTCTGGGGAGCCAATGAGAGTTTATTTGGCTTCCTTACAGAGCATAGGTGAGGGTTCCTTACAGAGGTGTGGGTGCTCCTCCTATAAGGCCACACTCAGAAAGCCTTACCCATGACATGAAAGGTTTCCATACCCACCCCCACCCCCAGTCTTCCTCTGGCCCTTCTCTCAGGGTTCATGCAATGAAGATAAAGTTGCATACAGCAGGTGGTAGAGAGCATGAACATTCAGGTGAGAGGCCACTGGTCCTCTCCATTCTTCTGTGGTGTATATGTAAAGCATTGACAAGTACTGCTGGGATAATCTTTTGCAAGGGGGTACAGCTGAATGCCCCCAGGTGGCAGTTGCTTGCTTGGAGGACAGTCACTTATGAAACTGTCCTTTCTCTATTCCCTTGTCTCGCTCTGTAGTCCAGGCTGGTCTTGAGCTCACAGAGGTCTGACAGCCTTACTTCTGGAGTACTGAGATTATAGATATGCCCTGCTATGCCAGGCTTTTTTCTTTCTTTGGTACCAGGGTAAGCACCTAGGGTCTGGGGCATGCTAGGCAAATTTCTACCACAGTGGATTGTTTAGGTTAATGTGTACTGTCTTATTTTAAAGCATATTGCTTTAAAATCTACTTTTATTATTTATTGTATTTTACAAGAAGGCAAATGCTCTAAACCCTGAGGTATAGCTTTTGACTTTTGGACAGCAAGTCCTTTGACTTATGTTTAAGACACATGCAAGCCAGGCATGGTGGTATAGACCTGTGCAATCCTTGGAGACCAGAGAAGCAGGAGGACTTAAAAGCTAGCTCTGGCTAACTAAAAAATTCCAGGACAGCACAATCTACATGAAACCTTGTAAAAAAAAAAAAAAAAGATTCAGTTGGTAAAATGTCCACGAGAATGGGTGTTGGATGGAAGAACTCACATAAAAAAAACAAAAAACAAAAAACAAAAACAAAAAAAAAAAACAGTTGATGTGTGTGTAGGCCTGCTGCTAGAAAGGCAGGGTGAGCTAAAGCCCTGGAGCTCCCTGCCAGCCAGAGGAGGTCCTAATCGCCTAATCGCTGAGCCTCAGGTCCTAGTGAGAAACCTCGTCTCGAAGAAGGTGAAGAGTGACTGAGGAAGACTCTTGTCAACCTCTGGCCTCTACACACACACACACACACACACACACACACACACACACCCCACCATGTGGTGCTCCTCACCATATGGACACATGAACACACGGACACACACATACACACAAATAAATACAAGCAGAGAAAGTTTGTTGTTGTTTTGCTTGTTTTTTAGAGATTGACTGGTTGCTCGTTTGCAGTGCATGCCAGCCACGTAAGAGCTGCATCCCAGCCCCTTTAACGTCATTATGACACTCGATACTGGTGGCCAGCTGCAACTGATTTACATCAGCCAGTCACGGATCTCTTCTTTCCATGGTGTTCACTGAGCTCTTACTGCATCCCAGACACATTGAGGAGGACATAGTAGACAGAAAAAAAACCACCTTGACTTTCCAGTGGCAAGATGGCGGTTCTGGAGGGAAAGAGCAGGAAGCTTTGAGTGGGAACCAGGACCCCTGCTTGAATCCAGTTTTTTTGAAACGTCCTCTTTGCAATGGTGACATTAAAAAGGAAATCTCTGGGTTGGAAAGATGGCTCAGAGGTTAAGAGCACCTGAATTCAATTCCCAGCACCTACATGGTGACTTACAATCACCTATAATGGGATCTGGTGCCCTCTTCTGGTGTGTAGGCACAGGTGTGGGCAGAACACTATATATATGTGTGTATATATACATATATATATGTATATGTATATGTATATGTATATATACATATATATATATATATATATTTAAAAGCAGTCTCTATGAGAAGCCAGTTGCATGAGGCATGTAGGGAAAAGCACTCTGGGCAAAGGGAACAGCATGAGCGAAGGCATAAGGAAGCCTGAGACTATTTAGAACTGCAAGAGTGCAGGTGGTGGTGAGGCTAGGCAGACAAAGAGGCGGTGAATCCTTGGATTGGACTCTCTAAGAGATGCAGAGGTGCTCCTGTCAGTCTTTCAGCCACAGCTCGAGGCTAAAGACAGACATTCCAGAGCCCATGCCTAGCATGTAAGAGGGCCTAGATTTAATAATCCCCAGCACTGTGCTTTGGGGCAGGCCCTAGTGTGAACTTACAGAAATGCTGCCCAGAGAGGTCAAGAGATCTGCCCAAGCAAAACAGCAAATCTACAGCAAAGGTAAGATCTCAAACCAAATGTTAGCCTTTGAGCCCTAAATTTAGCCGCCCGATACTGTTTGGAGAAGTTTGAGGACACCCATTCGAACAAGAATTTGTGTAGCTCCTCAGCTCATGTCCCGCTTCCCCCCACCCCACCCCACCGCCGTCCTCCCCACGTGCCTGGCCCTGGCCCTGGGAGGCAGGAAGACCTGGCAGGAGGCTACACCCAGATAAGGTGGGGTGCCCCATCTCCTTAGCTTTAGAAATCCCCGCAGGAGTCACGTCCCCTTTCACCTTGCCCCTCAAAGCTGCTGAAAAACACAAAGGGTCGTTGTTTCCTGCCTGGCTGCCGGCTTACTCCATTTTCCTCATTTGTCTGCTGGGCAGCAGGAGCAAAGGGCAGCAGCTATCAGAGGCGTCTGGTAGAAGGCGCTGGCCGCCTGGTTAATGGGCCGCTGGGGACTCAGGCTGAGAAGGACGATGAGGGACCCGGGACAACCCGACAACTCACGCTGTGTGCAATGTGCAGAAGGGCTAGGAACAGACTTGGCTGATGGGGCAATCGCAAGCAAACCTGCTGCCGGGTGTCTGCAAGCTCCTGGGAGTGGGAGAATGGGAGTAGGTGCATGGATGGGGGTAGGTGCAGCGGCTGTCAGTCCCCTACCCTGGGTTTCCAAGGTCTGCTAGGGAATGCCCAGAACCTTTAGCACACTGGGTGAGTTTGGGGGATACGTGCTCACACATGTCTGAAGCCCCCCTTCCGCGGAGTTCAGGCCTTCTGACGGTTCCCCAGGCAACCGTTGTTCTGTTCAGCTCCTGTCCCTCCACCCCCACAAGCACTGACAGACACAACGGGACTGGGTGCCAAGCCACAGACACACCTGGGTAGCCCCACGTGGGTGCGCACGTGCTAGGGCACTTGTTTGGAGAGCAGTTCTAAGCCCCTTCTTGATTTTCTTGTTGTCTCAAGCCTGTTGGAACAAAGACTAGGCTGTGTGTCCTTACATAAATTACTTAACCTTTCTGAGCCTCAGATGACTAAATATGCTGAGTAGGGATGATGGAAGCATTACTGGGTTGTTGTAGGGATTTAAATAAGACAGTGGAGAGACGGCTCAGCAGTTAAGAACACCGGAGGATCTTCCGGAGACCCACAGTTCAATTCCCAGCACCCACATGGCAGCTCACAATGGCCTGTAACTCTAGTTCCAGGGATCTGACGCCCTCTTCTGGCCTCTGCAGACATCAATCCATGAAGACAAAATACATAATCATAAATAATCAAAATTTTAAAAAGTGTGGCTAAAGCGTCAAGCTCATTAGTCACTAAGACTTACCCGATACATGATGGGATAGCATCTGTGAACTGTGAGGATCCCGGCTGCCCATTTTGTCACTGAGGCAAGGCTAGGCATCTCAATTTTCTCTTTTGGATTTATACTCATGCTTTCTGAACGAAAATGAGGACGCTATTGCTCCTAGGTATGGTTGAGAGAGTACAGAGGCATTCGGAAGAATCCAGACTAAACTGGGTCATGAGGTAGGTGAGAGAGAGAAGGGGAGAGGGAGAGAGAGACAGAGAAGAGAGGAGGGGAAGGGAGGGGAAGCAGACCAAGAGAGGAACCAAGGACAAAGAGGTCAAAAGAGAACCAAAAGAATGCCTGGTCAATGGGAACAGAAAGCTTGGGGGAACAGAAGCCAGCTCAGTCTCTGGTCTGGAGAGGTTTAGGGTAGGGAGCAGGGCGTGAAGTGTGAGAGCAGCCATAGGTGAGGCTTGTTCCCCCTTTCTTTCGGACCTGACATTTTCTGCATCTCCCCAATCTGCAGATCCAGGGCTTGAAGCTAACTGGCTAGCCTGCGTGCCTTCCTTCTTTTCTTTCATCCTTCCTTCCTTATAGATTTCCTGTGAGGCATTAAGACTGCTCAGCTGCAGTGGCAGCCTGGGGATTATCCCCCAGTTCCCTTGGTTGTACCTGTGACCTGTCTGCCTGGGTGGCTGCCAGCCACCCAATGGCCCCTGACTCATTGCAGTAAGCCCCTTCCTGCCTGTCTCTGCATCTATGCAACAGGGACCGGAAGTCTGCTCTCTCCTGTCTCCTGGGACTGTTGGGGATGAGTCAGATATCGGGAGGGGAAAGCCAGAGAAGCAGAAAGAGGCTTCTAGCAGAGCAGACTGGCTAGCTGATGGAAGGTTTGGGTTTTTCCATGGAACCTAGTGCGTGCAAACGGGGATGGTTCCCAGCAGATGCCAGAATCCCTATTCCCAACAGGCTTCCTGTGGCAAGGACTGTGATTGCCAGGGCTCACTTGGGCTGCTACCCTTAGTTCTGTGCCTGGAAGTATGCCCATGACTACTTAGTTCTGCCCACCTCTGTTGGGAGGGGCCATGGTTTCCCAGGTTAGGATGTTGCCTGAAAAATGAGGTGGTGGATCTTGGTCCTGGGTGTTTCCCAGAGCTGGTGCAGTGAAGGAGGGAGGTGGTCAGAAAAAGGGCAGCCTCCTAAACAGAGGGCCTATTCCACAGTCCTCAGGCATTGAGGTCGGTGGAACAAATGCAGAAAGAGTCAGAGATTAGTGCCCTCTCAGACGACTTTAGACATAACAGACCTCTTCCTGGACCCTGTAATGCAGAGGGAGCTGTTCTCAGATGTGACCCAAGTCTGAATCCTGTTACCAGTTCATGTCTTGGGCCTGTGTTCCACGTGTAGAGTAAAAACAGCAACACCTATTGAGAAGGCAGAAGGGAGGGAGGGAGGGAGGGAGGGAGGGAGGGAGGGAGGACCCACAATCCCAGTGATTGCTGAGTGAAAACTGAGACAAGAAGATCATGAGTTCAAGGCCAGCCTGAGCTATACAGCAGTTGCTATTGTAAAACAGCTCCTTCAGCACCCTTCACTCCCTCACCCTGTCCTCAGACAAGCTCTTGAAGGGGTCAGTGAGCCCTCACATCTTTAGGACTTTATATCTGATGCCAAGGTTTCCAGCTCCTCACATGTGCTTTCTGGGAATTGCAGCATTTGGAGAGTCAGTGTATATGAGTGAGCTGCTGTGGATGGCAAATGGAGGCAGGGAGAGAGGGAACAATTTGTCAAAGGTCACATGGACAGGATTTGAACCCAGATCCTCTGAGTCAGATGGTTTACCCCACAGGGTCTGGGAGCCTTTGCTTCTCTCCTGTGCAAATGGTCCTAAGCATAACTTCCATGGCTTCCAGAGTGTGGCTCAAGTAGGGATAGGGAGCCCACTGCTGATCTCCGTCTCAGTCCTGACTGGGAAATGGAGGTCCACTTAGAGGAGGACGGGTCTTCTGAGGAGGGACAATGACTCAAGCAGGCGATGAGATGAGGACTGAATCTGTGTGTTCATGTGGGTGGGTGGGTGGGAGGGGAAGAGGTGCTGCCAAGGAGCTTCGGGATGGAAGCCCCTTTCTGCCAGCGTTGGTGGGGCAGAGCGCTAGAAAGCACACCTCCAGCCTCGAAGTTCTGCCTGCTTCAAGCTCCTCTCTTTTCCATCCTGTGTCTTCTTCTCAAGGCCTCATGCCCAGCCCACATGAAGCCAGAAGGATAGGGGTCTGGGCGGGTGGGTGGACACAGCTGGTGTCAGTGCCACCAGAAGCTCGAACTTGCCCAGGAAACTCTTTGGCCATCTTCCTCTTACTTAGTCTGGGGCCTGGCTATTTTTAAATGTCTTCCCTCTCACCCCTCCCCTCCTTCCTCTGCCAGCTGAGGGAGGAAATGACTCACCTCAAACCCAGACAGGTAGTTGCAACCCTCATGGGCCCCCAGCAGGCTCTGGCTGCTGCAGCCATAGGGTGCCCTGCCCAGCATCTCAGCCAGAAAGCAAAGTTGTACTGTGATGGAGGCCAGGGACCAAACAGGCCCTTTTCTGGGCTCCCTTTGCCATTTATTTTCCAGGACCTAGGACAGGACTGGTTTAAACCAGTGAAGGGCAGGGTGGGCCTGTTTGCAGGGCTGGATGGAAGGATTCCAGAAGCTTCAGCTGGGGCTGTAGAGGGTCTTTGTTGGTGGGGGGAGAGGCAGGGGATAGCAAGACCTGATGACAAGCTTGTGCCAGGCTAGCTGGATCCTAGGGGAACTGCTTTCTGGTGTCTCAGTGCTGTGCCAGGAATTGGGGAGAGGAGTATCCAGGATTGAGCTTCTCTCTTTGGACCCCAAGGCTCCTGACTCAGGAGGCCCTCTGGAATCCCTCTGCTGGGGACTTGTGGCTCTGGTGTGGGCTTTATGGGAATAACTCACCTCTTTGTCTTTGTCACTTACAAGGTGACAAAGCTCTTTCTCCTTAGTCCAGAGCTGGGTGACCCAGACAGTGACTCTTACACACCTGAGCCAGGTGATCCTGGCAACTCCCTTCTCAGGGTTTGTTTCCTCACTGGCAAATGTGAGGTGAGGTCAGGTCTTTGCTGTTTTATTTTTGAGCTAGAGTCTCACTATCTGTTGCTGGCCTGAAATTTTTGTTTTGTTTTGGGGACATGGTTTCTCTGTGTAGTCCTGGCTGTCCTGGACTCGCTTTGTAGACCAGGCTGGCCTTGAACTCACAGAGATCCTCCTGCTTCTGCCTCCCTGAGTGCTAGGATCAAAGATATGTGCCACCACTGCCTGGCTTGAAGCTTTTTATATAGGTAGACAAGGCTGGCTTTGAACTTGTGTCAATTCTCCTCTCTCAGCCTCTCAAGTGCTGGGGTTATTCTGTTTGTTTTTTTTGTTTGTTTGTTTGTTTGTTTGTTTTTGAGACAGAGTTTCTCTGGGTAATCCTGGAAGTTTTGAAACTTGCTCTGTAGACCAAGCTGACCTCTAACTCAGAGATCCACCTGCCTCTGCCTCCCAAGTGCTGGTTTAAATGTTTATTTTAATCAGTGGACTCTTTTATACAGAGCTCTAATTGTACTAAGGACAGGCAGGGAAGAGGAGTGTCACCAAGTCTGAAGCTCCAGGTTGTCCCACTCCACAAAGCCCTTGAGAGGAACGGAGAACCCCTCTCCACAGAATCTGCTGCTTTTAGGACTCTGTTGCATATGCCTGAAAAGTAAGGATATGGTCTTTCTCTCCATTTCGGGAAGGTTCCAGGGTTTCTGGAACCTTCTACCCACGGATGAGATCTTCCGGTTCTAAAACCTCAGCTCTTACTAAGCAGATGTCCCATCAGCCTCCTGTGTTCCTCAGTGAATCTCCAGGACCAAAACTATCAATAAGGCAACAAAAATCTGTGGCATCTTCAAGAGCCACATCTGGCAGCTCAAGAGAAGGACTCCAGGGTTCTGCCCCCTAGGTGCTGAGCTGGGAAACTTGTCCCTGGTACCCTCTTGGTGGGGAACAGTCTGGGGCACCTGGCCCAGCTCAGGTTTTCCTTGTTTGTCCCTGGGGTGATGGCACTTGCAAGTACCTATCATGTAAAGTCAGGATAGGAAGGGATGGCAGGGAAAGAAAGGAGGGACACTGTACTCCTAGTGATGAGGAGGCTTATCACTTAGGCTTATCACAGCTTGACACATGCCAAGTAGCAGGGCTGGAGCAGTAGGGGAGGCCTGGTATCAGATCAGACACACTGCACAGGTCACCCAGGGTCCCAGAGGCCTGGGTACATGCACTGTACCCAGGAGTAACAACAGCACCCTGGAGTAACATCTGATCTTCAGGCCATCCTCCTGGGTGCTCAGGACACAAAATGAGAAGCTGTAAGAGGCCAAAGGGTCCCCTCCCCCCTCCCCTATTATCCCTACCCCAACCCCACTGCCCCAACCTTTCCCATGCCCCCCCACCCTCCCCCTAGCAGCCTGGTTAGAAGCAAAGCCAAGGCCATAGTCCCTCGAATTGTTTCAGCGTTGGCTGCTTTGGCCCAGGCTGCCAGGCTCTGGCACTATTCATAATGGCAGATGTAGGGCATGCAATTTGATCCTTTGGGCTGTGATCTTAGCCGGCTTCAGCAGTGAGTGAGTGAGGTGGTGCAGGCTGGGTTCAGGGTCCTGAAAACTGACTTCTGGGCTTTGGGATCCTGGACTGATGACCCTGAGGACCCAAGTCAGACTTTGCGCCCAGGAACTTGAACACCTGCAGACTTGGCGGCTGACAGAGGGTGGTAGTCTAGACGATAAATGGGGAGGCCCATGGGAGGGTGAGGGTAATTATGACAAAATTTTACAAACACTACCAGTGACAGGTGCTTTCTGATCCTGCTGGTACTGGACCTTGACATCGAATCCATGTGGACTTTTACACATTGCTTCAGATCTGAAAAGGTGCCTGGCAGAGACAGGTCCACTGTGCTTTGGAGACAGGCCCCCCTATAGAACATAACTGCCCCCTGCGTGGTGCTTGCAGTGCTGGTGGTAGCCCTCTGTTGTGGCTAGTAACAAACACTGAGGTCCAGAGTGTCATCATTAGAGCACGGGACATGGGCATGGTAGCCAGCAGGTAGTAATGATGCCAGAGATAACCAGGAGACAGGTGTCCAGGCTAGCACTGGGGAAGCCAAGAACACAACTATTTTTTATTCCAGACAAAGGTGCCTGGCATAGGCTCAGTGCAGGTGCCAGTGGCCGCTCCCTGGTTATTGCTCTTCCAAGGTTGGCTCCTGGTCCTGAAGATCTCTCAGGAAGAGGAAATTTGGGGCACTTTCAGTAGGATCCTGCTTCCTCAGCAGGCGAGGCAAGGGAGAAAAATCTCTGTGCTTGGTATGAGGTTTACCATCCAGTGGGCCATTTGCTTTAGAGAGACACACCTTGGTCCGAGTCTGTGGCTGCAAAGTGGCCCACAGTTGCTCTTGGCAAAGAAGATGGGGAGGCACAAGTACTAGCAGACAGCTGTCTCTGTGCCCAGGTACCTTTTCCTCCAGCCTTGTTTCTTCCTCAGCCTTCTTCCGGGGACCCCACTGTGTAGTCACACAGCCGATGGTGTAGTAACAGAAGGGCTGACGCACAATCTGCCATTCTAGGTGAGGAAGATGCTGCTGTGGAAGTATGCAGACACTCCTGGGTCAATCCCTCAAGCTGATGGCTGGGGCCTAAGCACTGAAGAATGAGAGAAGCATCTGGGTATTCAGCATGAGCTGCAGGTGAAGGGGCAGCACCAAGGTGCACACAGAGGGAGGTGGGCAAGAGGATGGGAAGGCTGCAGAGGTTTCAGTGTGCAAGCCAAGGCAGGTAGGCTATGTGGAGCTTGGGAGAATATCACAAGGAGTGACATGGTTGGGGCAATTAGATGATGTCAGTAATGGGGGGAATAAGGCCTGGCTGACACCCTCAGTATCCCTGTTGGTTCAGGTACCTGTCCCTTGTGTTTTTTCACCCATGCCCAACAGAAAGGTGAACAATTATATAAGATACTGGTGCTGAGAACCCTACTGAGTACCCAAAGGCCCAAAGCCTGGCTCTTGTCCCTCTCAGTGATAACTCCACTGGGGCACCTCTCCCAAGGAAAGCCTACCCAGTGTCTGAACTACCACAGCCAGTCCTGTCTTTCTTTGGGACCTCATTTAGACCAACTCAGATTAGACAGAAGGACAGGGTGGGCAGGGTGTGGCACCAGACACCCCTTTCCATAAACAAAACCTTAACTTTGGGCCCTTGGCAGGGTTTCCTGGCTGAGTCTACACAGCTGTCTTCTGCCTCTGACTGGCCTGTGTGCTGGGCCTTTGTTTCCTGCTCAACTGGCTGTGGAAGTGAAAAGAGATCTGGGCCCCGTCCTTGGGGGACATCCTATTACTGCATTTAGGGGAAGCAGTATCCTAGTCCCACCCTCCCTTCCATAGGTTTCTCTTTTGCCTTACAGAATCACCCCCAGACTCTGGCTTGGAAGGGTACCAAGAATGAGCAAGAATGCTCAGGGACTTTTATTTATTGAAGTCCTTTTCCCGTCTGTCCAAGACTACTGTGAATGGCCAGTGTGATAATTACAGAACTACAGATTGGGGCTCTGGTCTACATACTGTTCCCTAGCCATGTTTCTTGCTTGGTCCCTGATCATCTTCAGGCCTCTGTCACATCCCTCTGTCTGGGATCTCTCCACTGTGAAAGTACCAACCATCTTATCCCAGAGGCCCCAGACAGAGGCCTGTATCCCTGCCAGACACACTTCTGCTTCCCTCATTTCCTCAAGAGCAGTGTTCCTCTGTCACCTCTGCAGTTTCAGTGTCTAGAATAGGACTTGACATCAGTGTCAGGTAATCTTTGTTGACAGGACAAATAGTGCTTGGATGGAGCCTGCTGTGACCAGACACTGTGTGAAGTGCTGCTCATGAGCCAACTTACTCCATACAACAGCCCCATAGGCACGGTGTCCAGACCCCTCTCGTGTAGCATGCCCAAGCCAAGGAAGCTTGAGCATGAGTCCACACTGACACTAATGACCATTTTTAAAATGCTGCTTCTGGGGCTGATGCCAACTAAGGGACACAGGTGGAGCAAGTGGACAACCATGCCATTTTGAGGAGAGAACTGCTTCAATGCTAATCCCACTGATGTCCATTCTCCCAGCAAGGCTTTTTTTTTTTTACCTTGTCCTAAACTTACATGCCAGCAACACTGCACTTGAAAGGCTGGGTTTGGCCTGGAGTTGTGGTTTATGCCTAATCCTAGCACTCTGGATGTACAGGCAGGAGGATCAGTTCAAGGCCAGCCTTTGGTATATAACAAGTTTGAAGCCAGCCCGGCCTCCATAAAACCCTGTCTCAAAAAGAAAGAAGAAACTCAAAATCCTTAGAAGATGCCAGATACCTGGTTTCTACCTGTAATTTCTGGCACTTGTGAGGCAGAAACAGGAGGCTCACTACTGAAAACTGAAGACCACTTGGTCATAATGATCTCCAGGCCAGGGTTATATAGTGAGGCTATCCCACAAAACCCCAAACCAATTGGTGCTGTAGAATGGTTAAGAGCACTGTGTACTATTCCAGAGGTTCCGAGTTCAATTCCCAGCAACCACATGGTGGCTCACAACCATCTATACTGGGATCTGATGCCCTTTTCTGGCATGCATGTGATCCGTAGAGTACTCATATAAATCTTAAAAAAAGCAAAAACCCCAAACCAAACCCACATGATTATGTCAAACACAGTAAATTTGATTTCAGTAACTGTAGACTGTTTGCTAGACTCCAAACATGCAAACACACAGCTTCCGGAAGACCGTTGGGTCACTGGACTTTTGGCAAGTTTGTTTCCAGCTCTGGGAAATGGGCAATGTGGTGTGAGGTCTGATAGGGAATTCTGAGCTGAATCTGAACCAGTATCAAATGTTGGCACTATGCACACCTACCCCAGCCAGCCAGCCAGGTGACGTGACTGTCTAGCAAAAATCGGGCCAAGTGTATGTTCCTGGTTCCATGGAGCCCCTCCTACTCCGGACCAGAGCAGGGCGGGTCAAGGAGATAGCAGCAGGTCCCAGACTTTTCTTGCCACCTGACAGTGGGAGGAGCATACTGCTCCAAACTTCTTTTGCTGCAGATGGATGGTGTCCCACCCTTTCTGGCCACAGAACTGTTTGGTTAGGGAGGGTGGGGGCCAGGAAGCTGGCTACCCCTCTGCCAAGTGCAGCTAACAAGTGGCAGCTTGCAGGCCAGGGGCAGGCTGTGGTGATCCTTCTGGGGACAGCCAATGAGCTCCTGGGCTGCGGTGGCACCACCAGGCGCCTGCCTTTGGCTGGCTTGTTGGTGGGAGGGAACTGGGCTTGCCACTCTTGCTGTTGGCCCTGTCTCAGGGAGGCCAGGCAGATCTAGTGCTTGCTTACCCAGAGCCCCAGGCTGCCTCAGTGTTAGCTTTCTCCATCTCTCAGGGAGAGGAGGTTGTAGGTCAGAGATGGCAAGACCCATTTGGGAATTCTCCCAATGTTCCAGTTCAGGAGTGGGCTCCAGCCTAGTCCAGTGACAGGGAAAACAGAATGTGTCAAGGGGCAGTGGGCAGGTGGACACCACATTCTGCGGCCCAGCTATTTGACCCTTTGTCAAGAGGGTCAGGCCTGAGAGCTCCTGAGACACAGGCTTGGATGGTGTCAACAGCAAGTGGTGGGTGCTCCCTGCCCCATCCCCTGCTCAATGTAGACCCACCACTGCCAATCACATAATAAACATATATTTATAGATGTACAATATCAGAATTCTAATTCAAGAAATACAGCTTGTCAGGGGATCCTTCAGGATCTATGTTCTTATTGCACATGGCTCAGCCCCTCTAGGGACAGCTTCCAGGACCAGGCAGTTGGGGTGGTGGGAGGCAGAGCACCAGGGCCACTGTGGGTGGGGTACTCGGGATTTTGTCCAGTTCTTATTGTTTCTTTAGGCCAAGGTGGCCACTTCATTGCAGGGTGGAACTTTGTTAAAAACACAAAAACAAAACAAAAAACAACCAGATTTGACAATTCCTAACCAAACTTTTCCCAGCAAGAATTCTATTTGTCAGGGGGTTGTATTTTTAAAAAGAGAGAGAGAGAAAACAAAACACCGTGGAGGCACAGTTACCACCTCTAGGTTGGCAGCTTGGGGAAGTAAGGCTTTGGAAGTTGGCAGGTACAATGACACACCCGCCACCATAGGAAAACCAGGGGAAATGGCAATTCCCAAAGGCCCATTATAAACGTGGGAGGAGATTAAACCTCCCTCCTTCCCCTGGCAGCAATGGCCTGTTTTGAGAAAAATCCTCATCTGGAGGAGAAAGCCATTCTGGTTGTGGTGGATTATTCATCCAATAAGCAGAGGCCTGGTGGAGTCCACTGCAGAGGTGAAGCCAGGCACCCACACCACTGGTTCCTCTTCACAAGCTGGGCTGCATTCAGGTCCTGGGTCAACTTTTGGAGGAAGAGCCTTCTGGAGTCCTTGGTGGACAACTTAGAGAAAACCTGCTGGCAATGGTGGAGCTGTGCCCGATGGCACCTGTAAGGCAAACCCACCTGGGGACTTGGGTGGGGAAGAGGTATGGGCAAGGGACTGGATGCAGGGCTCCTGGGTGTTAGGGCAGAGAGCCCACCTGAGGCTGGCCAAGGAGGAGGCAGCGTGAGGAGCTGGCCTCATCCAAGTAGGCCCTGTCTGGGGTCTCTATGGCTCAGTACTGAGCAGCTATCTTCAGGGGCACCTTTCCCTACCCACACCTTGCTTCCCCTACCTTAACCATAAGCAAGCCTGGAGACCTTTGGAAGTTTTCTATGGATTTTTACCACCATGATTACTGCTGTCATCAAAGTCAGGCTGGGGCTAAGGATGACACTAAGAGCATCCAACTTGACTTTCTGAAATGGCTACTGTCTAGGTTTTGAAAATCAGGTTGCCTTCCCAAACAAGTGTCATTTTCTAAAATATAGAAGAAATAAGTTGAATATCTCAACCCAATCCCTGCATAGCTTAAAAAGACTTTATATATATATCTTCATATATGTCTATTTACATATAAATAGATATATATACATACGTATGAATTTCTAAATTATGTTCTCTGGAATTCTCTCCTCTCTGTTCCTGGGCCCATGCCTCTGCCTGGCTTCTCCAGTGAAGTGACTGGTGGGCTCCTGGGGGGGGGGGGAAGAGAGACAGTGGGGTGTCCCCTCCCCCAGTTCTTCCCCACAGACATTTGCTGGAAGTTTTACATTCTACTTTCGTTGCCATGGTTTCTTTCGGTATCCTAGGAGCCGGTGATGTGGAGCTTCTTGCCAGCCCTGGGAGGGGAGGAAGCAGCTCCGTGGCAGGCTTTCTGTCTGTCCTAAGAGCTTTCTGCATTCACTGGCTGAGAGGGCAAGTTGTGCAGTGTTCGGCCTCCAGTTCCATTTTAATTTTTTCTGTGTATGCCTTTCCTTAAATATACAGTCCATCACCATGGTTGGCTCAGTGGGTGTCACCAAAAATTTTCCAGGGATTTCATAGTCTGGAGAGGAGAGGGACACAGTTAGGTGGCAGTTGTAGCAGGTACCTCTGGCTCAGCCCCACAGTCCTGGCCCTGCCAACCCCGCTACAGTGCCCCAGTGCTGACACTAGCTAGCGCTAGCGAGTGGCCTTGGAACAGTCTGTGGCTGGCTCTGTGACAGGGGACAGGCAAAGGAGGGGGTGGGTAGGGTACCAATGCAAAGAGCTTCTGTCCTACCCACACTCCTTTGGGCTTGAGCCAGGCTACCAGCTCTAAGCACTGGGAACTGAGCCTGTGACCCACATGCTGGGGAAGGGCCTGTGACTAGCACTTTCACTTTCCCTCACCCCTCCTGTGCTCAGTGGCTGTTTTTGATCCTGAACTTGTGATCTTTTGTTCCCCTCCCCAAGACCACAGGAGAGACGCCTGGGTGGGGCCGGATGCCTGTGGCTTCCAGACTCCCAGGTGCAGAGCACTGGATCGTGGGCCTCACAGCCACCAGAGGGAGTGGTCAGGCCCAAAGGCCTCTCCTGCCCACTGGTTCATCTTGCTCCATTTCCTCCTGCCTGGAAGGACTGAGGGGGATGGACTCCTGCCCACTTATTCCCCATGAATTTTCCTGACTCCAGTGGGGTACTGTATATAAGGGGCTATTTGGATCCAGTAATATGTAAATACACAGGCAACAAAAGCCAAGCTTGGGAAAGGGCTGAGGTGGCTTGTTTATTGGAGTGGGTCAAGGAACCACAGGTCCCTACTCAGTCTGGCTTTTGGGTACAACCCTCCCCTCCCCTGGCCCTAGAGAGGGGAAGGAAGAACAGGGTCACTAGGGCAGGGTGACTGGAGGAATGCCATCGGCCTCAGTTTTCCAAGGTGCCCAGAGCTGCCTCATCTCTGGAGGATGTTGGAAGTGTCAGGACGGTGAAGGGCGTTTCTGCCATCATTACCAGGCTTTCTTCCTTCCTCCATCACACCCTCCCACCTTCCCATTCTCCTTCCTTCTCTTCCTCCCTCCTCTGCTTAAGACCAAGGCCAAGGCTGCCAGGAGTTGCAGTCCTGGCTCATACTTGGACCTGGGTGGTGTGGCTGGCCCAGAACTATCCATGCAGGGAAGCCTGCACCTCTGACAGACGACTGCAGCTTGGGGTGCCCATCTTCTGTGCTCTGTGGTACATGTCTGTGTCACCAAAGTATCGGGCCCGGTACAGCAAGCCTTCCTCTGCAAAGAAACAGGGCAAGGTCAGGGCCCCAGAACTGCACGGAGTTTATCTGCCTAAGTCCATGGGGAAATAAGAAGGCAGGACAGGAGCAGGAGAAGGAGCAGGGGAAGAACTGTCTTCCTAGAACAGGAAGACAGGACCAGGGGTTGGGGAATAACTGGCTTCCCAGGAGGGAACAGGAAGACAGGACCAGGGGTTAGTGCAGAGTTGACTTCCCAGGAGGGGACAGAACGACAGGACCAGGGTCTCACAGATAGACTGGATACATGATCAGTGGGTAGCCAGGGGTTTCTAATCTGTTTCTTATATATTCACCTCTAACAACTACAATGATAGGCACCAGTGACTCATGAGGATCTTAATAAAATCATCAGATGGCCCTGGGTTTGTAGCCCCAGAGGAATCCAGGAATGGAGTTCAGATCTTGGTAGGGAGGTGGTTGGCACAGGGCAGTGCCAGCTGTTGGGTCCACAAAACACTAGAGAAGGGTTTTTCTATTCTCAAACATGGTTTCTGGTTACCCCTCTCCAAATACTACTACTGGCCATACCCTCTCATGCTCATGAACACACATGTGTATCCACAGGTACACATACATTATTAGTGCACACATAAGCATACACACGCACAAGTAAATGTACAGACACACGTGCACTCACTCTGTTGCTTTTCTTTCCAGCAGTTGTTTCGGAGGTTGGCAATATAATCATCTTCCACATTGCGTTCAACTGTTTTGAGGCTGGAGCCTGTGTACTCTTCAGAGAAGGTGTCTGACACGTAGTACACGACACTCAGGTGGTCAGTAACTCGTTTGTGGACATGGCCCACTGACCTGACCAAAAATACACCAGGTTCAAAGTGGGTGGCTGGAAGGGTGATGGCCCAGTGGTGGGAGGTACCACACAGGCCATAGGAACAGCAACCCCCCCCCCACACCACAACAGGAACTCACTGGCTCCCCAAAATGAAGGTCTGTGGCAAAGGCAGAGCATCCTGCCACACAAATGCCCAGCCTATGTCAACCCCTTCCTTAGGCGTTCCACTGAGAACGGGGCATGTGGGGAGAGAAGCCCATTCTGAGGACAGACCCTGGTCTGGAAAGCTGGTCTCTGCCTTCTATGCCTCTACGCTCATAGATTCCTAGGGCCACAAGTCTTGGGTCAAAATGAGAGGTCAGAGCTGTGTCTCTAACAGAATGTATGTCAGCATGAGTTAGGAGTTCATTCCCAACCACACAGGGAAAAAAGAACCAAAAGGAACAGAATGTCAGGAAAAATGTATAGTCACAGGGACTTGCAGGCAGCAGCAGAAGCTCCAACAGTCAGGAGTCACTGCTCCAGAGAGGGCAGCCCCAGCATACTGCTTTCTTTATCTCTCTAGCTGTTGGAGAGGAGTCACATCTGGCTCCAGACAAGTGGGGTTGCTGTAGGAGCAGAGGCCAGCTCTGTCCCCTGCTGGCTGAGGAAGCCTGCTGGGTCTGCAGGCAGTAGCAGGATGAAGCGGAAGCTGAGAACCCACTGTTCCAGGCACTCGGAAAGAGAGGCACTGTGTGACGCCCTAGAGGGCCAACTACCTTACCCTGCTAACCACTGGTAGCTGAGAAGGTATCTACTCAACAAACACTTCTGAGAATTTCCAATGAGCTGGACATCTTACACACGTCACTCAATTCTTACAAGGAGGTAGATGCTATTGTTCCCATTTTACAAAGGAGGAAACCAAGGTTACATAACACATCTGGAGTCATAGCTCTCAATGCAGAAGCTAGGATGCAAAGCCACCTTCTTCTGACTGACTAAACTCTGTTCTTTCTCAGGGCATCAAACAGATTTTAAGAGCAGAGGACATCTCAGGGTGGGGATGCTGCTGGGGAGTCACATTTCTGAAATCACGCAGGACACGTATATGTGTTGTTGCCTCAACAAAATACCTGGAGCTTATCTTCTGAGGGGCCTCCAATCCTCAAACATCTAAGGTGCTCGGCTCAGGGACAGTATGCTTTTTTTCTACCTAAGTCAGCTTTCTGTAGTATGGTTGGGCATTTGCTAGATGAGGATGGGAAGGCAGAGCTCTGGTGGGGACTGAGGCTCCCTATCGTGGGGCCTGTCCAGGGGGGTTGTACTCACGGTCTCAGGCTCAGACTGTACGGTGGACTGGACACCATGAGCTGGCTGAGTGCTGACACGAGGATGAGGATGAGGATGGGCATCAGCTGGACAAATACTCCTAGGCCACCCTGAAGGGAAGAGAGCCAATGATCAGAGTTTCCTAGCATAATGGCACTTAGGTGGCCTCCCTTTCCTCCCAAAGGTATCCCCTAGGGCAGAAGCTCCTCCATTTGACAGCTTTTCCTGAAAAATGACAAAGCAACCATTGGGAGCATATGGTACCTGCAGATCTGCAAGAGAGCAGCAAGGAAGGAGTAGAGGTAGAGTCTCCAGGAGAACACAGGCAGGCCTGGGTGACGGGCTTTCACAATACACTGCTTTTAGAATTCTGAGTCACACAAATATATTGTTGATAAGAAAAGCATTTAATTAAAGGGTTGGGATGTAGTCTGTGGTATGGAGCTTTCCTAGTACCCACAAAACTTTGGGTGTGATTATTAGAACAAAAACAAGACAACCAGAAATAAATTCATTATCCAAAAATCTGTGATTTAAAACTCTGCTGTATGCTGTCTGTGGCAATAACTCTTCTGTATGTTAGATGTAAATAGATGGAGGCAGGGGCAGGAGAATGGTTGACAGTTGGTGTTCCAGATCAGCCAGGGTTATACTGTCTCAACAAAAAAACAGTGCTGGGTATGGTGACACACACCTTTAGTTCTAGCACTCAGGAGCAAGCAGATTCCCAAGTTCCAGACCAGTCTACAGAGCAAATTCTAGAGCTACACAGTGAGACTCTGTCTCAAAAACAAAAACCAAAACCAAGCCAAAACCAAGACCACTCCAATGAAATGGATAGCATGGTGACTCAAGTTTAACTCCAGTATTTAGAAGGTGGAAACAGGGACAGCAGGAACTCAAGGTTTTTTTCAACTGCATGGTAAGTCCAAGGAGAGAGAGGAAGGAGGGAAGAAATGGAGAGAGGGACAGGAGGAGAGAGAAATGAAGGGAGTAAAACAACAGGAGAGAGGGGGAGGGAGAGCAAGCTCAAGTGTGTATCCCTCTGTTAAATGCTCTGCCCTAGCTGTTGGCAGTGTTCAGGTCCTAGCCATATGGCTGTGTTGATCCATGTGTCCCAAATGTGTCTGAAGGACTGCTTGGTAATAAAGCTTTTACTCACTGTTCTAGAAAACTGAATACCCACGCAGGCCTTTTAAAATCTCTCACGATGTTTTAATTCTCCATTGTTCAGAAAATGTTACCTCAGTGTTAAGAACAAATGGGCTCCATAAGAGCTATTGCACTAGAGCTGCTGGGAGCTGGAGAAGTTTGTGTTGTACACTCCCCAACTGAAGCAAAAGTATTATGCAACCTGGGAGTGTGGCTCCCTCTGGCGTCCCTAGGCAGAATGGCACTGGGAAGGAGCAAAGATGGCTCCTAGGCTAAGAATGTTGAGGATATACGTGGATCATGACTTCCTCCTTCAGGGTTCATCCCCTGGAGGACCTAGTGTGCTGCTCAGCCCTTGTAACTCACGTCACCCTGGTTTTCCCTGCGGTCCTGCCTTTGCTGGTAGGTGTATCGCATTCGGCCATTACTGTAGACGTGGACGTTACCTGAAATATGGAAGCACTGAGTTAGGGGCTGTAGCGTTCAAACCTCATTATCACCACCAGAGAGAGATGATTGTGGACTTACTGGAAGGGAAGCCACCACCAAAGAACATGTTAAAAAGGTCTTCAGGGGAGATGTCTGCTTCAAAGCCTCTGTGGAAGTCCCCGTGGCTGTGGCCGTGCCGGGTAGCCTGGCTCTTGTCATCACCAAACTGATCGTACTGCTTCCTTTTCTCTGGGTTGCTCAGTACCGCATATGCTGTGCCGATGGCTGGAAGGGGAGAAGAGATCAGGCCTTAAGAACGAGTTTGCTTCTTTCAGGTCTCAGGGAAAGAGGGACTTAAGGGCAAAGGCAATCACCTGTTGGGCAAGTGTCAGAGAGCAGGTAATCAAGAGCAAGGCCCCTAAGCAAGGCCTCAGTCTGGGCTGTAAGAAGAGGCTTTTTAAAATTTAATTTAATTTTTGATTAGGGTCCCTGTTATATCACCTAAACTGCCAGAACAGTACAGGAACTTGCTAAGTAGCCCAGGTTGCCCTCCAATTTTTAATCTTTCTGTCTCTAAGGTGGGGTTGTAGGCGTGATCCTACACACTTGCTTCAGATGTGTTCTGTTGCAGTTCTTTCACTGATATTACAGAAATGCCCCTTGCACATTTTCATCTCGTGGGGAGACAGGGTAATATAATCCTGAAGTCATAGTGCAACTAAAAATAACAGACACACGAAGCCCTTGTGAACGGGACAGCAGCAGACACTGCTTCTGGTGGCGACTCCCCGCTCTGGTGTGTGGCTTGGAAGAGTCTGCTGTCTCCAGGGCCCAGCCTCCAGCTGCTGTTTTCTATCTGGCACTGGGGCCTCCTCACCAGAGTGCCCAGGGCAGAAAGCTAGTGCCTCCCAGGGCCTGCCTCGCTTTTTACCCCTCACTCACAGCAGTGGGCTGTAGGCTTGTTTTTTAGCACTGGTAGCCCCTGGGAGGGAGGATGAAACCCTCCTTTCACATCTGACAAGGCTGTACCATTCTGTCACAAGTTCCTACTCAATCCAGTACTGCATAACAAGGCACCCAGTCACCCACAGAATCCCCCAAAGGGAACAATACCTAGGGACCAAGAAAATGCAAGGCTTGGAACACAGGGCTGGCATGAAAGCAGTGCACATCAGTGCCAAATAGAGGAAAGATGAAAATCTAAATGCTTATGATTTTAGCCAGAGGTTGACACACCCACTCCACAAATCAATAGGCTGTGAGATCAGAAGATGCTTTGTCCCTAGCGGAGGGCTGGGACAGGCTGTGGGAAGCTGGAAAAGCTGGCCGCTTATCCTGAAGAAGCCCTCCGAGTAAGGGGTTCCCTGTCCCGCAGTACAGGGACTGTTGCCAGATGGTCAAGGTAGGAGTCTGCTCCTGTGCCAGGTTGACCCTGCAGAAGCCACTAGAATCCTCTGGCACCTCTATTGTAACCCTGAAAATGAAGAGGCGGCAGAGTGGGCATTGCTAGTCCATATGGCTAGAGGTGGCTACTGGAACCTTCTCAGGGAACAGTTCTGTACAATTACAGTTGAGACCACATTCTTCTGTCCCAACTTCCTGGGAAAGCCACCTTGGCCCTGTATTCTAAGACAGGAGATAAATGCACCAAAATGACTGGGTGGTTCACACCTTTAATCTCACACAAAAGAACTGGTGGTTCTTGGTGGTTCACACCTTTAATCTCAGCTTGACAGAGGCAGAGGCAAAGGCCAGAGGGTAGAGGCACCTTCTTGAGTTCTAGTCAAGCCCAATCTACACAGGTAACAAGCAAGCAAACTAACACACAAAACCCCAAACACCCCAGTGCTGGCCTGCCTTTGAAAGCTTCGGTGGCACCAGGCGCGTGGTTCTTGTCTGGATGGAACCTGAGAGCCAGTTTGCGGTAGGCCTTCTTCAGGTCCTCATCGGAGGCACTTCTGCTTACCCCCAGGATCTCATAGTAATCTTTACACTGCTTGACCCTGGAACAGAGAGAAGAGTGTGACAGCGTGTCTGAGGTGAGGTGAGAGAACAAGCAGTATGAGGCACTCCGCTCATGGCAGAAGTGGGGACCAGACTTGGGTCAGCTGCCTGACTTGAGGGGCAAGGGAACCACAGGGAGCTCCTTGGCTTGGAGAGCTGGGCAGGGCCTGCTGGAAACACCATGAACATACTTAGGACTTGAGAGAGGTGGCTGCTGTCTTTGGCTAGCATCTGCTCCTCTCTACCGCCTCCTTCACTGGAAGCTGACTTGGAAGTACTGTGTCTTTTAACTGGAGAAGAGGTGTCCTGCTGATGGCAATGGCAGGTGTCTGCTCACTCAAACCACAGGACCCTAAAGAAAGGCTGTTTCTGTTGTAATTGACCTCCCTTTCTGGGCCTTGGAGGACTCACATTCATGGGGGTGCTCTAGGACTTCTCTTCCCTTCAAGTCTGCTTCTATCACCATAGCTATTAGGTGTGTATGGTTGAAACTGTGTCTGGTTATGACAAACTACTTGGTCACATTTGGTCATAGTCATCTTGCTTGCCAGGAGGTGTTAGCTTGGCCTCAGAAGGATTCTGAGGCTAAATGGTGGAAGAGAAGATGGCTGGGAGAGTTTAGTCCTGAGTGATCCTGGCTAGTGGTATCAGGCCTGGGAGAGCTTCACTCTGCTGGGCTGTTCCACCTAGGTGGCAAAGCTCTGTCTCTTGCCCACAGGCTCTGGTCTAAAAAGGTCTTTGTTGGTGTTGGGGGTAGGGGCAAGATTGTGGTGTCTTTGTGCGACAGAGCTGTGGGAGGCTTAGGGCTGCTGGCCAAGGGCAGAGGAAGGCATGGGTTGGCAATGTCTTTGGTCTGTCAACAGTAGGGGGTGGGCAGTGAGGCCCTGGCTCCCACCCTGTGGGAAACAAAGCTGGACTTCCTCCATCTTCCAAGACCTTCCCAGGCCACTGGATGAAGTAAGAGAGGCTTCCCCGGCCCTCTTCAGTTCCCACCACCCCATGGCCTCTACCTTTTCACAGCTGCCACCTGCTCTGAGGTATAGCCCTTGGTGCTCTCTCCTCCTCCTGCCTCGCCGTTGGCTGAGGGGCTTTCGGTCCCACCTGCCTTCCTGTGGGTGGTGTGGCTTGTGTCTGTGGGTTGGGGTTGATCACCAGCAGACTGTGGTTTCTGGTTGAGGGACTCGATCAGAGCTGTGAGGAAAAAGAAGCCACTGAGGGGTCACTTGGCAGGTCACTTCCAGCAAGACCACTGCTCTCCTAACTTGGACCTGTTCTTTTAGGAGCCCCAGATCTCAGGAGTACGAAGATTATAGCTTTTAAAATATTAGCAATATTAATCTTATTACCAAATCCATGTGATTCATATAAAGTAACCGCCTTCCTTATTTTCAGGTATTGTTTATTTATGCATTCATTTTCTTTAATAAGTTATACAAACACTTGTCAGTTGGGGTAGTGTTTGCTAACATGCTCAAAGACCAGCACTACTACCTAAAACTGTCACAGTGACACACACGTTAACCCCTGATCTTAAAATCTCCACTCTCAGGTTGCCCTCTACTACACTGGGAGTCTAAGGCCAGCCTAGGTGTGTGAGAGTTCCTGCCTCAACAAACAAACAAACAAACAAACAAACAAACAACAAAAGAGGAGCTGGGTGTGCTGGTGTATACCTTTAATTCAAGCGCCTGGGAGGCAAAGGAAGAGTTTCAGGCCAGCCTGGTGAGCATGGTAAGTTCTAGAACAGACAGGCCTACAGGTGTGAGAATGCATTTAACAGCCTCCCCGACCCCCACCAAAAACAACAGAAGAAGCCTGGTGAGATTGGTTCAGCTTTCCGGAAATGAGTTTGTAGCCATGCCTAAGGACCAGAGTTTGATCCCCAGACTCTAAATGGTAGAAGAGAAAGGAAGGAAGAAGAGAAGGAAAGGGGAAGGGAGGAGAGCAAGTACACACAGCAGGGCACGGTGGCACATGCCTTTAATCCCGGTACTCTAGGAGTATCAGATCAGCCAGGGATACACAGTAAGACCATGCCACAAACAAACAAACAAACAAACAAACAGAGGCTTGAGTTTGGCTAATGAACCTAGCAGTATCTGATCTAGATTCAGTTACTTTTACTTTTGTTATTATTTTTTAATTTGTTACAATTTATTCACTTTGTATCCCGGCTGTAGGCCCCCATCCCCTCCTAGTCCTGTCCTCCCTCTTTTCCCATGTCCC
Organism: Psammomys obesus; assembly: GCF_907164565.1. Lineage (NCBI taxonomy): Eukaryota > Metazoa > Chordata > Mammalia > Rodentia > Muridae > Psammomys > Psammomys obesus. The sequence continues at coordinate 15,562,315 of NW_026585626.1, read as the reverse complement.
TTTCCCAGTCCACTGATAGGGGGAGGTCCTCCTCCCTCTTTTGTTGTTTTTATTGTTGTTGTTTTTGGAACAGGATCTTGCTTATGCAGCCCAGGCTGGTCTCAAAATCACCATCCTCCTGCTTCAGCTTCCCAAGTGCTGGATTATAGGTATGTACCACCATGCCAGGCTTAATGTTACCTTGGTATTTCTTTCAGTGTGCTTGCTTGCTTACTAGGGTCTTTGCTCTTTTATGAATCATTTTTGTCTACTGGCCCAACTCAGATCTTCTCTCAGTACTGCAGCACACTATCTGGAACACTTAGGTCCTCAGCACTGCTTCCTGTTGTGCTTTCTATTTTTATGCTGGTTCTTTAAAATGCTTTATTATTAAATAAATATTATTAGTGTAAAACTAAGTCAAAGTTAACGTTAATTTTAATGGTTCCTAGTTTAAATACTTGCTTATTAATACAGTACATCAGAATTATAAACTGTTCAATGTTCCTAGTTTAGATTTAATAGTATTATATCCTTTTACTTGAAAACACAATAGTTTTTTCCTCACTGTGGTAACAACATAAAACATGCCATCTTAACCCTTTTTTGTGTGTATGCCAGAGGCTGACGAGGGGCGCCTTCCCCAGTTTCTCCCCATACTAGGTATCTCACTTACCGTGGGGCTTGCTGATTTGGCTAACTGGCTGGCCAAAAACCATCTTCCTGTCTTTGTCCAGTGTTTGTATACAACCCAGCCTGGGCTTTGCTGGCTGCTGGGGATCTGAATTCAGGTCTTCATTCTTTACATGTGTAGCCCAATCTGACCTTGAACTTGTGACCCTGCCTCTGCCTTCTTGAGCAAGTCCCCCCCCCCCCCCACACACCCTGTGAGTTTCTCTGTGTAGTCCTGACTGTCTGGAACTAGCTCTGTAGACAAGGCTGGCCGCAAGATCAGAGATCCACCTGCCTCTGCCTCCCCAGTGCTGGGATTAAATGCAATGTGCCACCACTGTTTAGCCTCCTTGAGCAAAGTTTATTCACGTGTGCCACCACAAGTGGCCAGGTCCTCATTCTTGTGGTCAGCACTTTCCAGACTTAGCAGTTATACCCCAGCTTCCAATTTTAACCCTTTAAATGTGTAATTCTAGGCAACTGGTGATTTTATTTTTTGAACATTCTCATGCAGCTCCGGCTAGCTTTGACCTTCCTATATAGCCTTGAACACCCTGATCTTTCTGCTTCTGCCTACAAAGTGCCAAGGCTGCAAGCACAAGCTACCTTACCAGGATCCATCTTAAATTTTATTCTTTGCAATACTGGGGACCAACATGGGCCTCATGCATGCTGAGCAAGTACTCTACCATAAAACAAGGCCTTGGCCCACATCCTCTGCTGGTAGAGAGGGCACAATCCTCTATGGTGGAGCCACTAGCAGCCGGTCTGATTCAGGGGGATTGGTGGAAGGCTGATTCCTTTGCTTAGCAGTGATGAGGAATTGGGGAAGTAAGTCTGTCCCAGAAGACCCAAAAAGATCTCTGGGTGCTCATTTCTACGGCTTGGTTTTTCTTTGTGGTACTAGAAATTGAACACAGGACCTTGACCACGCAAGGCAAGTGCTCTACCATGGAGCTAGTCCCTCAGCTCTACTGTTACATTTTATTTATTTAGACAGGGTCTAATGTAGGCCAGGCTAGCCTCCAATTCTCTACATAGCTCAGGATAAACTTCCTGCTTCCATTTCCTGAGTGCTGGGATTACAGGTATGTACCACCAAATCCCAATTATTATTGCTTATACATATTTATTTTATTTCATGTGTACAGGTGTTTTATCTGTACATATGTCTGTGCACCATGTGGATTCCTAGTGTCCACAGATACCCTGGGACTAGACTTGGGTCCTCTGCTGAGCCATCTCTCCAACGCTATTGTTCTATTTTTTTTTTTTTTAAAACAGCTGGCCATGTCAAATGATCTATGTCATTGGGGTATATATGAGAGGTTTACTGTCACCCTAAAATGGGATCATGGTGATTTAAATCCAAGCTTTTGGTTCTTCTTGATTCAGCATCCACAAACTCTAGCAAATGCAGTCATGCGAGGCTGCAGGGTCCTGGCTGGTAAATTCCAAAGCTGTTGACAGGTCCCCTTGTTGGGACCCAGGATACCTGTGGGCCAAGGACAAATATTGGCACCACTCAGACCAGATCCAGCTTCTTTCTCAATTGTCACAGCACTGTACGGAGCTCCAGACACCTTCTACCACCATATACCTGTGCCATAGCTAGGGACCACTGCAGTGTAGAAAACTTGTACCATCTTCCTGGGATTGGACAACTCAGACAGAGGAGCTGACAGCAGTTTGAGGCACACAGGGAGTGGGGCTTTGGTTTGCGGAAGGAGTACTTGGAGAAGCATTAGTAGTTGGCATAGCAGTGCACACCTGTGATCCTAGAACTTCCTCCCAACCCCCCACCCCTCCAGTTTCTCTGTGTAGCCCTGACTGTCCTGGAACTCGCTCTGTAGACCAGGCTGTCCTTGAACGCAGAATCCACCTGCCTCTGCCTCCTGAGTACTGGGAGGAGTGCTAAGCACTATCACTACCTGGCCATGATCCTAGATTTTGGGATGCTGAGGCAGGGGGATTTTGAACTGGAGGCCAGCCTGGGCTACAAAGAGAGCTTGGGCCACAGGACATGACACTATCTTAAACAAAAAAAGATTAGTAGCAATCAGCTTTTTTTCTTGTTTTACTATGGGGTCAAGGCTGGCCTCCAAATTATGATCCTCTCAAGTGCTGAGATCACAGGGGTGTGCCAATACGGCTAACTTGTAATGGCCATTTCTGTTACTGAGCATTCAATGTGTGTCAGGCAGTCACCATCACAATGCTTTGTAAAAATTAGCTCAATCATCACAACAATCTTAGAAGGGAAGTGGCATCACCCACTGGCCTGCCCCTCAGGGAGAATGCACTGTGGTAGCACTGCTGTGGCAGAGGGGAACTCCAGATGTTATGTTCACAGAGGCCAGATCCCCTTTGCAACTCTGCCACTTACTAGCATAGCAGTATGACTCTGGCTGATGTATGACACTTGTTGGCACCTCAGTTTCCTCAGATTGCTGGCATGAGGATGAAATAAGATAACACATGCAGGTGGTCTGGAGACTGGCAAAGCATCAGGTTCAAAATAGAACAACCTGGGTGACCAACGAGACAGAGGAGCAACTGGTTGTGGAGGGGAGAGAAGCTATGGGTTGGGGTCAGGGGTGCCTACAGTGGTTCAGGCCAATGCAGATGTAGCCAGATCTCAGCCTTGAGCAATGCCACGAGACACCAGGCAGCAGTGGAGGCAAAGGAAGAAACCAACAGATGAAGAGGGGCTGGTACTGAAAACAGAGGAAGGACTGGGTCCCCGTGGTTTTGAACCAAGCTGCCTGTTTTTGATCTTTTTGGAAGTAGTCTGTGTTCCTGGCCCTGCCTATGGTGCATGTCCCAAGGGCAACACCACCAGTGATCCAATCAACACAGCTGCATAGGTCAGAGGGCAGAGGCCTACACATGTACTCCTCTGCAAAGATTCTGGCAGCTTTTAAGGCAGTTCCACTGGAAGTTCCACATTATAACTTCCATGTGCTGCAGAATCAAAAGAGGAGTGGATATATAGACTCAGCATCATCCAGATAGTTTGGGTTGAGTTGAAAACAGGAGACTTCTGGTTGCTGGCAAGCAAGTCTCCCCAGCAGTCTGGATGTCCCTAACAGGCCTGTAGCATGTGATGGTATCATCCTGACTCATCATGACATTCCCTGTGACACAGTGGCTGACAGACAATGTGCAGTGACACAAAAGAGTTAGGTAACAGGCAGGCTTAATGTTAACCTCGGTGTTGGCTGTGCCAAGCAGATAGACCAGTGGACCATGGAGGTGCAAACCATGGTCTCTTCTACTTAGGATGTGAGGCATGAAGACTGCTGAAGTCCAGGGGTTTGAGGCCAGCCTGGGCACCACAGTGAAATGCTGTTGTTTCACTAAATTTTTTTTAAAGATTTATTTATTTAATCTGTATATATGAGTGTTCTGTTTTCATGCACACCAGAAGACGGAATCAGATTCTATTACAGATGATTGTGAGCCACCATGTGGTTGCTAGGAATTGAACTCAGGATCTCTGGAAGAACAGCCAGTGCTCTTACCCACTGAGCCACCTTTCCAGCCCCAACACTAATTTATTTAAAGAAAGAAAATGGTTCAAAACCAATCATAGAGCCTGGTAATGGTGGCTCACACCTTTAATCTTAGCACTTGGGAGGCAGAGGCAGGCATATCTTTCTGAGTTTTAGAACAGCCTAGCAAGTTCTAGGATAGCCAGGGCTACATAGATCCTGTCTCAAAACAAACAAAAAGGTGGGAAATCCGTAGGAGAAGGCCACAAGGTAGCTGAGGAGTTAGTGGAGGATTGATAGCTCCAAGACCTCTTGGCCTTCCTCACGCCATGTGGAGCCAGACCTGAACTGCCTCAGGCTCAGCCAAGGCCACTTGCTAGCAGGGTCTTACTGGATAAATTAACCTAGTGTCTCTGAGCATTTTCCTCCTAAGGGCAGTATGAGAAGATATGCAGGTATATACAGAGCTTAGCACATGGGTAGCAATTGTCATGAATGACCTGTTCCTGACACTTTTTTTCTTAGGTCAGTGGCCTCAGAGTGAGGAAAGAGCCTAGGTCAGAGACAGACAAGACTGGGGCCTTTGGCATTCAGCAGTGTGTACTTGCCACCATAGCTAATTCCTCAGTGTAGGCTTGACCCTGCCCCTGGCTGCTTGGAGAAGTAATTAAGATAAAATGAAAAAATAAAGACTAGAAGGAGCTAAGTGGACAACTCTGTGCTGTACCTTGTTGGTCCTACAATTCTCTTTTTCACTGACCCTGAAGGCCCAAATCCATTCTCCTTTTCTCCCAAGGCCTTGTCTGACTTTGCCCAGACTGAACAGTAAGCCACTTTATAGATGCTTGGGTAACATGAACTGCAGGTACCTCATCCAGGCACCTCTCTCTTTGTGAGGGAAATGGAGGCCTACTTGTATTCTGAGGGCCTGAGTGCAAAACTGCTATCTTCTATTTTCTTTGAAACAGATTCCCACTATATAGTCCAAACTGCCCTGGAATGGTAAGACATTCTTGTCTCCTGTCTGGCCCCTGTGATTACCATGTCCTTACCATATCCAGTTCTTTTCTTTTTTGGTTTGTTTTTCCAGAAAGGGATTCTCTGTGTGTAGCCTTGGGTATCCTGGTGTAGACCAGGTTGGCCTTGAATTCACAGAGATCCACCTGCCTCTGCTTCCCAGAGTGCTAGGATTACAGGCATGTGTCACCACATCTGGCTCCATGTCCCATCCTTTTAATCACTTCACTAAATATCAGGTGAAGCCAGTAACCAACAGATGCAGATAGAACATTCCAGAAAAATGTTAGACATGGTGGCGCATGCCTGTAATCTCAGCACTTGGGAGGCTGAGGCAGCCAGACCTCTTTGAGTTCCAGCTGGTCTAAAAAGTGAGATTCAGGCCAGCCAGGGTTGCAGAATGAGTTCTTTAAGAAAAAGGTCCCAGAAAAGGACATGGACAGTATCATTTCTGCTGTGTCCTCCCAGCAGCCTTATTCCTGTCCCACAATGCAGTTGCCCAGTTGTGGTATTCCTCTGTCCTGTTCCCCCTTTCAAGGACCCCTCCTTTTCTTTTCATGGAGAAAGCTATGGTCTTCAGTTCCTGTTTGAGCCACTTTCCTGACATCTCCCCCACCCTCCTTTACTTCTCAAAGACCAACAACGGCTCTAATTCTGGCTCTCCATCCTTTCCCTTCCCCTCCTGGCCTCTGCACACCTGTCATCTCCATGACTACAGCCTTTGTCCTCTCCCAGGACTATGCTCCTGTTGCTGCTGTCTTACTCCCACTGGCTAAGGGCAGGCATGATGCATGGCTGTCCACCAGCTTCTCTATGCTTCCCACTTTCCCAGTGACCTCAGCTGTAACCATTTCCAAAGAGTGTCAACAAGCTGGTGACAACAGTTTCTCATCTGGAACCTGCTGCTTCCTCATGTGTTCTAGGCAGGTGACTCTCTAGGAATGTCCCACTGGCACTTTCTATCCTGTCCACCTCTGCCCGTTTAGTTTCTCAGCTTTGGCCTTTTTAGGTCAGAAAGGTTGACCCCAATTCCCCAGTACCCATCTAAGTCACATCATCATTACACAATGGTTCTTTACCTTTGCATCCCTCCTTATGCCATCATGTCCTAACCTATTTGGGCCATTGTCCCTCTCATCAACCTTTTCAGGCCTGTCTTTCCCAGTCTCACTATGATATAGTCCAAGCTGGCATCAAACAATCTACTGCCTTGGCCTCCTCACTGCTGGTATTATTGGCATGCACCATCATACCTGGCCTTGTGCTGTTTTCTTCTAAGAAAATGTATCCCTTACCCCTTCTTGGTCTCTTCCAGCCCAGGCTTTGAACTCAAACTGGCTACATGGCTTCATTATGCCGAGTACTCTAACTTCTAAGTGGACTTGGCAGGTCTGAAAGACAACCTCAACTCCCAATAAACCAAACCTCTCTAGTTTCTTTTATGCAGAACAAAGTGAAACCATCTTGTCTGACAGGAAAGGAGTTCTACAATCTGGCCCCATTTCACTTTCTAACTTGAACCCTTTCTATATCCTACTTCACTTGCATCTAAATCTCCTTCTACACAATCCCTACCCAAACCCTTTTAAACTTCCGGCTTCCATGTCTTCTCCCAGCATGCCTTTCCCATCTCTTCCAAAGTGATGTTTGACTGTTGCCTCATTTCTTAGAGCCTGAAGCCCTTCCCTCTGTGAGAAAATATTATTTGTGTGCCCTCATTACACAGTGCTTCCCAACAGCTTATAATATGGCCAGGAGATTATCCTCCACTCCCTCCCATCTCTCAAGATTGTGAACTCACAGGTGCTAAGGACTAGATTTTTTTTTTATAACTACCCTTAAGACCTCAGTATCTAAACAACTGTGCCCATTTTTTTTTTTTGTTAGTTTACTGTTATCACCTGCTTTGCAATCTTCTTTGTAAGTCTGTTTCCTTGCAGATCTTGCCAATCCTGCTATACCGCTTGGCATCAACCAGTAAACTTTGCAGGCAAAACAAAATAGAGTCTCAATATCAGCTTCTTTTTTTTTTTTTTTTTGGTAAATAAAGTTATGAAGTCCAATTGACCTCAAACTTGAGGCAACCCTCTTTCCTTACCTCCTGAGCTCAGAGATCACAGGCATAGGCCACCATACCTGCAACAATGTGTTGTACTGGGATGAATGCCTATCCAAACATTCAGTGTAGACAGCCACCTACTACTTTTAAACCAAGATTTCCCTATCACCTTTTCCTTACAATTTTGTCTGTTCAGGTTACTGCTTATGCACGAGGCACATATTTTATCCAGCAAGGACCTAACAAATATCCAACAGGTAGGCCTTTGAGATGGCTTAGACAGTGAGGGTAGGGTGCTTACTGCTGAGCCTGAGAGTTCGATCCCTGGGACCCACAAGATGGAAGGACAAAACTGACTCTGCCAAGTTATTCTCTGACTGCCATATGAAGAGCACGCTCACGAACGATGCACACGCACACACACACACATACACGCACCAATCCCTGGAAGGACACCTGTCCAAGTTCCTGAACTAGCACAGGTGACTCCTGCAATGCCCTACAGGCCCTTATTTCATCAGATTTCTTAGCAGCTCCTCAGCAACCAGTAGTAATTAGATGGAATTCTGACAGTCTGCACCCCACCATGCTCCCTATTTATAAAGTGAATTATCTCATGGAGGGGAGGCACCTTGAGCAAGTTACCAGAGTAGTCCTGGTAAATACAGAGTGCAACTCTCTCCTAGAGGAGGCAAACAGGTCAAAGATCAACTGGCAGAGTCAGCAGAGAAGAAAGTTCAGGAATCCAGCTGCCTCTTAGGTCAGCACTCCTCTTTCTCCATTTCCAGATGTGGGCAGGGAAGGTGAGCAGCAGGTGGCTGCTCTTCATTTCATTTCAATAAGTATTTATGGAGTCCCAGGGCTTTCCAATTTCTAGCTATGTCAGGATAAGTCCCTTACTGTCTCATCTACAGAAGATATAATGGTGGTTGCTGTCTTCCTGACAGTACAGGATCAGGTAACAAAACCGATGAGAAAGTACTTTCTACACTGAAAAGCTCTATGGGTATTCTTGTTATATACCTTATCTGCTCCAACTCCTTAAACTTCCAGATGAGGAAATGTCACAAGGGAACGGTCATGATGAGACGTGGGTCTCTTAATTCTCAAAGTCTGTTACGCGGAACAAAGTTTACTAGCCCACAGGCACAAATCCTGTGTCTTTCTCCTTTCCGGATGATATCGAAATTTTCTTTGGGAACTTAGGTTACAAACGCAAAATGAAGGGTAAAGCGCGGGGACGGGTAGCAGAGACAAGTCATGGGAGATCTTAGCCCTAGTCTACTCAGCTACCTGGTACTCAGCAACCGTACCAGGCCATAACACCCGCCACCTAGGCCTGCTTGTGGGCGAAGGTGGGATAAGGTGGCCGAAACTGAGTTCTGCAACAATCATATCCACCCCGAAACTCGGCGTTCAAGAGACTGCAGGAAGGACTGTGAGTTGGAGTGGCTTATGTCTCAAAGGGTTCTCTGATTCGAGCAAATGAAGATCTGAGGTGCCTTTCTAGGAATTCCTTCCCTCTCTAGAACCCATTCTCTCTTAGAATAGTTATGTTTATTTTCCTGAACTATAATATTTCCCAGGCCGGCCACTGGCCCTGGGCCACCGAACAGCCCTTTGGGAAACGTAGTTCGCTTTTGCTTCCACTTGAGTTCTCTTCGCCTGGTCTCCCAGCGCGTCTCCTTCCCAGAAACTTCATATTTTAGAAGGTTCCACAAGCACTGGAAAGGGTTGAGAGCCAGGCCTTCGAGAGTCTTCGGGGGTCCAGCAACCCACAAAATGCGAGACACCGGGACTACGTATCCCAGCAGCGCCCGGGCGCACCAATGCGCAGGCGTAGCCGCGCCTCGCCACCCCTCCCCCTCCGCCAACTGCTCCCGTCGGTCCGTTCCCGTGTTCCCCCCATCCGTGCTAATGCCCCCTTGGTGCCTCCACTCACCGCTGACTCGTGGCGTCGGGTACAGCCGCTGCGCCTTCTCCAGAAAGCGTAGCGCCCGCTCGGGCTGGTTGCTTTGGATGGCCTTGAGAGCGATGCTGATACAGCGCTCGGCTTCATCCTTGTTGGATTCCATGGCGGAACCCGAGCGCGGAACCAAGGAGGGGGAGGCCGGGCGAGCGAAGGGCTGCGCCAGCCGGCGTCGCGTCGCGGGGCAGACCGGCGCGGAAAGATGACATAACTCTCCGCCCCTCCTTCCCGATTTGAGCGAGGGTTGAACCCGGCGGAAGCCCTACCGTATGTCTCCTAAAAGGGGGACGTTCGGTAAGGAGGCGCTAGAACGCGCGGGAACTCTAGAGCGCAAATACTGTAGTTGAGAGTGCGTGCACGTTCTTGGAGGTAGCTTTTGCGTTCCAGTCAGACTGTTAATTGTACAGATGTTTACCGAATACGCACTTTTGTCAGACGCTGCTGTTTGATGTGGCAGTGGTGTCAAAACAAAACCCTGTCCTTACAGAGCTTTTCTGGGTGGGGAGAAGTCCAGTAAACGGAAACATTCAGGTAAGTTAAGGCAAAAAGCGAAAAGTAGGGCATGGAGGGGAAGGGTTACTATTTAAGTTAGCTTACTATATCAGAAGCATCTGAATTCTGGAGAAACAAGAACATGGGACTCTCTGGAGGAAGAGTGGTTCAAGTGGAATAAACAATATAAAGGCTCGAAATGGTGATTTTCGCGTCGAGTTATTGGGGGATTTACGGAGAGTTAAGAGTCCCAACAGAGTGAGGCCAATCAGGATGCAGCTTAGGGCTGCACCTCCCACTTCAGTGACAGCAACTTCGTGAAAGTTGCCAATGACTTCCACTTGGCCAAATCCACCGGCAATTTTTTTCGCTCTTGCCTTATGGTCTTTCACAAGAAACTACAACAGTAAGCCCAAATGAAAGTTAAAGAACGCTATGCGGTGGTGGCACACACCCTTAATCTAAGAACTTGGGAGGCAGAGGCAGACAGATCTCTGTGAGTTCGAGGTCAGCCTGGTCTGCAGAGTGAGTTTCAGGACAGCCAGGGTTGCAGAATGAGACCTTTTTTAAAAAAGAAACTCCTCCACCAAAACAAGACAAAAGCAAACAAAGAAACACTAAAACCAAGAAACTGTCCGGGCAGGTGGGAACACACTTTTGATCCCAGCACTTGGGAGGCAGAGAGGGGTTCTCTGTGAGCTCAAGGCCAGCTTGGTCTACAAATGGAGTCCAGGACAGCCAGGGCTCCGTTACACAGAGAAACCCTATCTCAAAAAACCAAACCCAAACTAAAACAAGCCCCAAAAGATGGAGCTGGAAACCTAATTTTGGAAATTATTAATGGACATGAGTGCTTTTTGCTTTGCTTTGTTTTGTTTTTCAAGACAGGGATTCTACTGTCCTGGAACTCATTCTGTAGATCAGGCTGGCCTTGAACTCACAGAGATTCGCCTACCTCTGTTGGGATTAAAGGCTCGGGCCACCACCACTCTGTGACGTGATTGCTTTTTAAAGCAAGCTATGGGACTAGCTACAGCAAATGTAAGTGCCAAGCAGAGAGGACTGGATTACAGAGCCCTCCATTGCTCCGTATTTAGAAGGCTGCAGGAAAAGGAGACTCTGAAGTGTGTTGTAAGGTAAGAAAATGAGTTAGTTGGGGGCCAAGTGAAGTGGATGTTTCTAAGGGAGGAAGGAAGGGTTTAAACTTTGAGACATATGTTGAGAAATGATGGCCTTATGGAAGGCTATGATCACTGTGATGCAATTGTTTCAAGTGTGTTCCCAAAAGGTTCTGTGTGGTCTTTTTTGTTTGTTTTTCGAGACAGGGTTTCTCTGTGTAGTCTTGGTTGTCCTGGAACCCACTCTTGTAGACTAGGCTGGTCTCGAACTTATAGAGATCTGCCTGCCTCTGTGGTCTTAAGATAGCATTTTGTAATAGAAATTTTGATGATGCAAATAAGAGAGGGAACAATTAGACATAAGATTTGGGATCTGGGGACACAGGGACAGTTGGCCTTGGACAGGCACATGGACTCATTACTTTTAGGAGAGGCAGCCTAGCATGTATGGAGGCAGAGGCACTGGGAACCTTCAGTTATTTTCTCATTTCTCTAAGGAGCAAGGCTGCGTGTCCCTGTGTCCCTGTGTCCCTGTGCTCCTCCTCTGCATGCACACTCTCAGTAATGAAGAAATCATGTCCCTTTCACAAGACATCCCTCTGTTTGACTAGATTAGTAAGTTCCTAATGTGTTAATGGTTAAATGTTGTGTTGCAAGATATTTAATCCCATTGTGAACCCTGAGATTGTGAACTGTAAAAACCTGTCTTTTGTTTGGTGTGGTTCAGCCATAACACACAGCTTTAAGCCAAGAACTTTCTGTTTATTGAAAACAGGTGATTATGGTGTGGCTCAGCCCTAGCATACACCTTTAATCCAAGAGCTTTTCTGTACACAGGATTTAATAAAGTTAACCCTAGGTCAAGAGGCAGAGCAAGTTAACCAGCTGACAGGGACTAACAGAAAAGGGGGACTTTGAGTTAAGGGTATTTAAGAGAGCGTGGAGAAGAACAGGGGACTTTTTGGTTCTTTAGCTCTTTGGCTTTAAGATTTGGCATTCTCCTCCTGGGCTAGCAGGTCTTTTCCTCCTGGTGAGCTGCGTAGGAAGGCCAGTTGAGTGCTTTCTATGCCTCTCTGAGCTAACAAGTTTCCACCCTAATATCTGGCTTGAGTCTTCATTGGTAAAATTGAATGATCTGGGATTTTCATTCTTTATAACAATATTGGACAAGAGAGCTTTCAAAAGGCCCTCCCTAAGGATTGTTGACCTAGAACTATAATGCCCATCTTTCATCTCCTTCTAAGTGTCTGAGTTCTCTTTCATTTTCTGAGAGTCAGGAGTCCCCTCTTTTGGTGACCATGGGTGCTTCCATGAAAAGGGTACTTAATGGGGTTGGGGCTGTTTTATCAGTGTGCTAATGACCTGGATTGTGGTTGTTCTGTTAGCACCTGGCAAGCCCTCCCACTTCTCCTGCATATAAAATGGCAAAGTCTCTCTCTTGCTCTTTCTTTTGGTTTTTCAAGATAGGGTTTCTCTGTGTAGTCTTGGCTGTCTTGAACTTGCTTTGTAGACTACGCTGACCTGGAACTCATAGAGATCTGCTTGCGCTACCTCCCTGAGTGCTGGGATTAAAGTTGTGTGCCACTGTACCTGGCTTGGCAAAGTCTTATTTAAAATTTTAATTAAGAGTCTGTCTGGCTCCTTGAGAAGTTGGCAGGTGTCTTAGTCATTGTTGCATTGTTCTGAAGAGACACAGTGGCACAAGCCTGTAATCCCAGCACTCAGGAAGGCAGATCTCTGTGAGATCGAGGCCAGGCAGTCTATAGAGCGAGTCCAGGACAACCAAGACTACATAGACAAATCCTGTTTCAAAAAAACCTTAGAAAGGAAGTCAGGTGTGGTGGCGTATGCCTATAATCCTAGCATTCTGGGAGGCAGAGGCAGGCCTTGAACTCTTTGAGTTTGAGGTCATCCTGGTCTACAAAGAAAGCCCACTGAAAAACCCTGTCTTAAAAACAAAACAAAAAACAAAGAAATAAAGAAACAAAGAAAGTTTAATTGGGGCTTGCTTACAGTTTCAGGGGCTGAGTCAATTATCATCATGCAGGGATCATGGCATGGTGACAGTCAAGGCAGATTGAGTGCTGAAGGTAGTTGAGAACTACATCCTGACCCTTAAGGAGAAAGAAAGGGTGTGGGGCTGGCATAGGTTTTTGCAGTCTCAAAGCCCACCTCCAGTAACACACTGCCCCCAATAAGGCCACACCTCCTAAGCCTTCTCAAATAGTGCTCCTCCCTGATTACTAAGCATTCACACATATTTGAGCCAGTGGGGGCTATTCTTATCAAATCACAGCAGGTCCTAATCAGTAAGGATGTGGAGAGGTGGCTGAGCATTCCTGTGGTAGACGTGAGAACTGTTTGTGCCTCAGTTTCCTATCTTTCCCTCTGCTGCTGGGCTGGCCTCCCGTCCTCCTCCTACCTCTCCTCCCTTTTCCCCTTCATCCCCTTCCTTCCTCTTTCTTTAACTCCCTCGCTCCCTCCCTTTTGTGGTACTGGGAACCAGGGGTATCGTGTGTAGGGCACAGAGCAGGCAGAACTGCTTCTGGCCTGAATAGCGGAAAAATGACCTGAGCCTGAGGAGTAGTCGAAATGGCCTCTATGTTGTCATCCCTACTTTAAATTCTCAGTCAGAAGCCCGCAAAGATAGTCACATTCCCCAGTTCATGCTAAGCATCTTGGTTTTTAGATGTAGGTTTTAAATGTAGGACTGGGTATGGAGGCTTATACTTTTTTTTTGTAGTTCTTTTTTTTAAAGATTATATTTTATGTATGAGTGTTCTATCTGCATGTATACCTGCATGCTAGAAGAGGACATCAGATTCCAGTAGAGATGGTTGTGAGCTACAATATGGTTGCTGGGAATTGAACTCAGGATGTCTGGAAGAGCAGATAGTGCTTTTATCCACTGAGTCATCACTCCAGGCCACTCATATGTGTTTTTGTCTTGTTTGTTTTATGGGGCATGATTCTTAACTTTGTGTAGCTTTGGCGGTCCTATATCAGGCCAATCTTGAACTCAGAGTCCTGCCTCTGCCTACTGAGCACTGGGATTAAAGGCATGTGCTACCACCACCCCAATTTATACTTGTAATCCTATTACTTGGGAGGCTGAGGCAGGAGGACTGCTGTAAGTTAAGGCTAGCCGGATCTACACAGTAAGTTACAGGCCAGCCTAGGCTACAGAGTGAAATCCTGTCTCCAAGACAGAACAGTCCTGTGCCAGGAATGAACTGCAGTTACACTTCTTTCTCCTTTGAATGCATGTGCTCTCCCTGTAGAGCAGGGAAGCCTTAGCTTGCTGTGACCCTCCTGCTTCAACTTCCCCAGTGCTGGAGTTAAGGCCTGTATACCAGGGTGAGAATGTCACAGTTTTGTTCTGAGAGAAAACCTGAAAATTTCTTTCCTGACCAGCTGGACTGCTAGAGTTTAAACACAAAGCTCTCTGGTGGTCTCCTCTGAATACCCAGAGGTCAATGCAAAAGCCTCACCTGGCTCTGCCACTGTACCTGAGCTCACCCACATTTGACTGTCGTCCCCTATTCTCTTCCCACATCTAATACTTCTATCTACCTGCACATTTTTCAATTTTCTTTCCAATCTGTCCAATTATCACTCATTCTTTAGGTCTTGTTGGGAAGCTCATCATTTCTGTGAACTGACAAATTTAATTTAGTAGTCATGTGTCTGTTCTGGAAGCCAGAGCTTTAGGGATCCTGAGATGCACCATGAAGGACAGAAGCTGACCTCAGGAAGCCCAGGCTGGAGAGGGGAGGAAGGGAATGCTGTGGCACCCTGTAGGCTCCAGATGCTGGAACCATCAGCAGCTCCAACCCTGTTAGGGCTGGAAGGGGTCTCCTCAGAGACTGACACCTGAGCCAGGGTCTGAAGCTGAGAAAGTGCCTTCTTCCTCCTAGAACCCTCTCTGCTTTGAATCATTTAAGCTTGGATCCCATAGAGCTGTCACCCTCTTCTTGCCTTGCACAGTGGCCTTCTCAGTTTGTGAGTCCTGCATTTAGCCAAAGCAAGGCCAAGAACTTAATCTCATTTAACCCTGGCCTGAGCACAGGGCCTACCAGATTTGTTTTGGCTCCTGGCTTCTGTCCAGAGTTGGCTTGCTCCATTGTTGTGGGCCTGTGGTGAGGAAGGCCATCATGACAGCGGTATAGTGAACACTTCACTTCATGATATCCAGGAAGAAGAGGGAGGGAAAGAGGGATGGAAAGACAGACTGCCCTCAGTGATCTGTTTTTTTCAAATAGTACCCACTTCCTAATAGCTCATTCAGGAGGAACTTATCAGTGGTGGTACCCATTGCTGTTTTTCTGTCATGATGCTCAGTGACACCACCTGGTGACCAGGTCTGTTAGAGGACACTGTATTCAAACATTTCCTTTCATAAAGCTTTGAGGCTCAAAATCTTGCTTTCAACATTCTGCCTAAAGTATAGTGTATATCAGTGGAAAGGCAGGCAAGGTAGGGAAGGAGACTGATAATGGGTACATAGATCTGAGTTCCACACCTACCTGATGTTCAGTCTAACTCTACCCTGCCAACAGTGATTCCTGGGCCTGATACAGAGTGGCAGTATGGGTCAGAGGACAACCCATTGCCTAGTGTGAGACCTCAAGGTCAATCCCTCACATCATTAAAGAAGAAAAAGAAAGCAAACCTAAACTTCACATTGCAGAGGATGAATGTAATTCATCCAAGAGCAAGAATGGCTGCTAGGTAATTGGATTTTCACTTTGGGCTTCAACACATTTGCTTTTGTTTTCTTTTTTTCTCTTTGTTTCTTGAGACAGGGTTTCCTTGTGTAGCCCTGGCTATCCTGGAACTTACTCTGTAGACCAGGCTGGCTCCAGCCTTCCAAGTGCTAGAATTGACTTAAAGGTTTGTGCCACCACCATGGGCTTCCCTCTCTGGCCCCGTAAAATACAGGGTCTCTCTATGCAGCCCTTGTTGTTCTGGTACTATGTAGACAAGGCTATCCTCAAACTTGGAGATCTGTCTACCTCTACCTCTGCTAGGATTAAGTTTTTAATTTCTTTGTTTTTTTTTTTTTTTTTTTTTTTTTTTTTTTTTTTTTTTTTTTTTTTTGTGTGTGTGTGTGTGTGTACATGAGAGTGGGGTGACACTCATGCCACAGAGCATGTGTGAAAGTCAGAAAACAGTTTTTGAAATTTAGTTTTCCCATGTGGGCCCCAGGGATCAAACTGATGTCCTCAGTTTGGAGTGCTAAAAGTAAAACTCGCTGAGCTGTCTCTATGGCCCCAGTAAAGTATTAAAATAAACATAATGGGCTTGGGGCATAGCTGGAGAGATGGCTTAGAATGTGCTTGCAATGAAAGCATGAGTACCAAAGCCTTGTCTTCAGCACCTACATAATAAGCTTGGCACAGTGATCTCAGCAGTGGAGAGGTAGAGTCGGGATCTCTGAACTGTGCTGGCCAGTGAGCCTAGTCAAATGATAAGCCACAAATCTGGTGAGAGAGACCCTGTATCCAAAAAAAAAAAAAAAAAAAGGTGGAATGTGGGGAGGCAGCTCAGCAGCAAAGCGTGCACACTGACCAGAGTTCAGTTTCCAGTACCCATGTTAGGTGGCTCACAATTACCTATAACTTTAGCTGCAAGAGATCCATTGTCCTTTTCTGGCCTCTGTGGGCACCTGCAGTCACACGCACATATCACCACACAGGGACACATGTAACACAATTCTAAATTATGGTGGAATGCCAAAGAAGACACCTGCTGTTGTCCTCTGGCTTTTATGTATACAGATAGACACACACACTGGAAAAACAGAAAAACTTTATTTTTAGAGGCTATGAAGTCTAGGCTGGCCTCAGATTTGTGGTGATCCTCCTGCCTTACTCTGGCAGGGTGCTGAGATTATAGGCATGGACTACCTCACAGGCAAATCAGTTCTTTGTAGACTCACAAATATATCCTCTGGCACATCTTGAGCTCCGCACTGGTCTCTGGATGCTAGAGAGACAGGCACATAGCAGTCACACTTCTACCAAAGTTGGCCTGTCTCCTGGCTAGTTCATCATAAGTAATTATTTTTAAATTTAAAGTCCTTTTGTTTCAACCTTTATCCCAGTTTCCCTTGAGAGAGATGTGGAGCAGCTATCAGTACTTTACAGTTGGAAGCCAACCCCAGAGAGCTCATGTGCTAATGGGTTGGTGGCTGGCCTTGAAATTGGGAGTATAACTTGGGGAGACTTCCATTGTTGATCATCTTTCCTGGGTTTGTACCCTTACAATGGCCTACCTACAGGATACTTCTCTCAATGCCTTGCAGGCACCTCTACATTCTTTTTTAAATATTTATGTTGTGTGCATGTTTTGCCTGCATATATGTGTGTACCACAGGCACGCCTGGTATCCTTGGCTATTTAAAGAGGGAGGGCTTCAGATGCCCTAGAACTGTAGTCCTAGACAGCTGCCATGTAGTTGCTGTGAACTGAATCTGGATTCTCTTCAAGAACAAATGTTCTTAACTGCTCAGCCACCTCTGAAGCTCCAACCTGCACATTCCGAAGAATGGCTCATCTTCTGGTAGATCCTGGCTCTTCTCTCAGCTTTGCAGGGCCACAAAGAGCAACCATATAACACTGTTACCCAATCACAAGTCTGCTTTTATCACAAATGACTGACAACCTAGCTAGCCTCCATGTTTCACACCTCATGCTTGCCCCTTCTCCAGTCACATAACTCTGTGACCTCACCTACTCCTAAACCTGTTCACTTCCTTCCAGCTTTGCAGCCTGATAGAAGTTTCTAGGGCAGTGGTTCCAAACCTGTGGGTCACAATCCCTTTTGGGGGGGGGTCAAACAACCCTTCATAAGACCATCAGAAAACAGACATCTCAATCACGATTCAGAACAGCAGTAAAATTACAGTTATGAAGTAGCAATAAAAGAAATTTTATGGTTGGGCATCACCACACCCTGAGGAACTGTATTAAAGGGTCATAGCACTAGGAGGGTTGAGAATCACTGTTCTAGTGGGGCTTAAGACTCATTGTGGATTTCACTGAAACCCTAATGCATTTCAAGAAAACGGACTTCAAAAATGCAGGACTGGTCTTGGGAGTGCAGCCCAGCACAAGGTGGTGGGTTCCAACCTCAGCACTAGGAAACCTAAGTATATTACAGCATTCTCCCACTTGAGAGCCCTCAGTGGCTCCTAGTTAATATGGCTATCCCAACTTTTTACTGGGGATTACAGGGTCCCATAGTTGCATTTCTCCGTGTTTGGCATTTTTGTGATAATTTTTTATGGATTACATTTATTGTGATTAGGCTACTTGGATTTTTCTCTTTATGTCTATCTGGTAAAGATATCTTCTAGGAAACAGTAATTTCAAATTTATTGGCACAGAGTTGCTCACAGTATTTTTTTTTTTTTCCAAGACAGGGTTTCTCTGTGTAGCCTTGGCTGTCCTGGAACTCACTCTGTAGACCAGGCTGTCCTGGAATTCAAAGATGTATCTGCCTCTGCCTCCCAGGTGCTGGGATTAAAGGCGTGTGCCGCCATCACCCAATCTTTCCCCCACCTCCCAATACTACTTTTTATGCTATTATTGGTAATTTTATGCATTTAAAAATTCCTAACATTGGACATGTAGCTCAGTTGGTAGAGTGCTTGCCTAGCATGCACGAAGCTATGGGTTCAGTCCCCAGCACTATTCACAACTGCCTATGGTGGCACATGCCTGTAACCCCAAGTTTATTTACACTTATGTTACTTTCTCTTCGTTACCATATGTGTTCAGGCACACATACTCCAGTGCATGTATGTGGAGGTCAAAAGATAATTTTGGGTGCCAGCCCTTACCTGCCATCTTGAGATAGGGTTCACTGCTGCATATGCTAAGAGAACTAGTCCCTGAGCTTTGCAGCATTCTTCTGTCTTTACCTTCCAGCCCACAGGAGAGGCTCAGCTGAAATTAGAGTCTCTTCTGTTACTGAGTTTGGAGGATCCAAACCTAAATTCATGCTGTCAGGCCTGTGTGGCAAGTGCTTATTTGCTAAGACATCTCCCTAGTCCTGTAACTCTCTCTCCATCTCCCTACAGCCTGTTGAGGCAGGTACTCAGCATATTGTCAGACTATCTTTTGCAAGTAAGAATCAAAGATTATAGTTATTTATCCATCCATCCATTTATTTAAGACAGGGTCTCTAAATAGCCCTGGCTGTCCTAAAACTTACTCTGTAGACAGGTTGGCCTTGAACTCACAGAAATCCTCCTGCTTCTGCCTCTGGATACAAGGCATGTGCCTCCTGAGTGCTGGGATTAAAGGTGTGTGCTACCACTGCCCCGCTAGAAATGACTTAATTTCCCTTTATGTCCTTTTTTTATGGTGCTAGGATCCAAACCCAGGACACCGTGCATACTGAGTTCATGTTGTCAGTGAGCTTCTCACTGCCTCCATAAATGGCACAACCATTATTATGTCCAGTTCTGAGCACTGGGTAATACTCGTGGTTGCACTCAGGGCCTCTGGCGTGCTGACACAAACTCTACCACTGAGCTATACCCTCAGTCTCAAATGTTCACCACGATTGTTCCTGACTTACTTTTTATGACCATTATCTTCATTTCCCCCCTTTGCTTGAGACAGTTTCACTATCTAGTGCAGGTTGGCTCTGATCTCAAAATGCCTATGCCACCCCCACCCCCCATTTCTGGGATTACAGACATGTGCTACCATACTTGCCACACTTGGCTATCATAATTAAAAAACACTCTCTAATCCATGCTAGCAATTCTGCACTCATTTCCAAGATGGACTTGGCTTTTGGACCTTTGCATGCTCAGCTTCTGCATGGCCCTCCTGCCTCTCTGTCTTTGGAGCGCCTACTCAACTCACAGGTCTATTTAATACAACAAACAGACTCCAAACACCTCAAATCCCACTTCTGCAGGCCTGCTGTGAACAAGCAGGTGGGGATCAGATGGCAGGCTGGTTCTCTATACTGAGGAACTCTCCCTGTTTTCCTCTCTAGGATGCATGCTCCTGGAAGACCTTGGTCAAAGCCTGGTCCACAGCAGCTGGCAGCTAGAACAGCATGAAGAACACACGTTTACTAATTTAACACTGGTACTCTAAAGCCAGAAGCCAGTACTTTAATATTATCCCCCTCTTTCAACTGCAGTTAGATCCTTTCTTCATAGTTCCTTCTGCCATGCTGCAAGCCACCCAGCATGACAGCTACTCTCTCTGAACTGAGCTGTTCTGCCAGCAGGTGGCGATGGAAGCCCACAGCTAA
Source organism: Psammomys obesus (assembly GCF_907164565.1). Lineage (NCBI taxonomy): Eukaryota > Metazoa > Chordata > Mammalia > Rodentia > Muridae > Psammomys > Psammomys obesus. The sequence goes on along the minus strand of NW_026585626.1, from coordinate 15,542,233 downwards.
GCCAGCTTCAGTCTGACTTTCTGAGGCTTCTCATGGCCCCTGTGGGTTTGGTCTGTCTGTGTAAGCCTTGCAGAGGGTGCACAGCCACAGCAACAGGGTCACCGGCCCATAATGTCCCTTCTTCACTGTGTGGCAGCAGCTACTGTCCATGTCTCTCCTTTAGCTTCTAGAGTGTCATAGCTAGGTAGGGGGAAGCAACTGAAATTATTGAAAACAAAACAGAACCTATGGCACATTCTTAAGTTCCCTTTGCTTAGCAACAGTCTCTAGGATTCCTCCTCTTGTCTCCTTGGATCACACTGAACCTCAGGCTAAGAAAGCCCAGCTGTTCCCTGAAGAACTCTGCTTGTGGAGAGAAGTGAATGTCCCACCCAGGCCAAGGATGGACTTCTGGAGAAGGGGAACAGGGGAGAGAGCATGCATGGGTTCTGGGACAAATTTGGAACCACTTATACTGCGCTGATGCCTCAGGTTTAGAGCAGCCAGCAAGCCAAGCTTACACTTAGAGGCCAGGCAGAGTGGAGAAGACAGTGAGTCTAAGGAGCAGGAAGCAGCTGACTCAGTGAGAGGCAAGCGTTCTCAGAAGTGGAAGGGAGGAGGTCCTGGAGGAAGTGCTGGCTTTTGCCTTCCTGTGCAGGTATGGGCAGAGGTCCTAGCTCTTGCTGCCTAGTAAAACCTGGCTGTGTTCTGGGTTAGGGTGGAATGCCAAGCTGAGGCAGAACCCAGAGGTTCTGGAGAGCTGAAACAGAGGCTCATGGGAAGGAACTTAGGGTGCCTTTAGCTCAACTTGCCACTTAATAGCTGAGGGAACAGATGGGGAACAGATGACTAGCTCAGCAGCACACTGAGTGAGTGGCAGAGCTGAGTCCACCAGACACTGTTGCTATTGATCTGAAAATGCAGGTCCACCATGCTGGATGCTTATAGTCTATCCACAAGTAAATTTCTTGTCAGGGACCATGTACTATAATCCTCAAGAAAATTTCACTCCAACTGAGATGGGACATGGTCACCCTAATGTCCAAGCACCTTTACTTTTTGTCCCTGCCTCAAGTTACTTGTGATGAGAAAGTTGCAGCTTCTGGCTAGAAAAACATGGTCTATTGCTACAAACACAAAATGAAATGAGCCCAGAGAAAAGGCCTAAAAAGAAAGGACACAAGAGCCCTTGGGGATATTTACTGCAAACTGTTATAGTTAAAGTGATATTTTAGACATGGGGCAAATAGACTCTGAGCTGGGTCTGGGCTCCGTAGAGAGGGAAGGTGATACAAGGAGGTTAGGTGAGGCAGGGTCCCAGAGACATCTCAGGGCCTGAGAGCATAGAGAACCATGAAACAGCTACTTTGAATCTGGAATTCTGCTGGGAACACAAGGCTTCCTGGAGTCACCACGTCTAGATACGTCTTCTGGCCAGGCTTCCTGCCAGCTCAGGGTGACAGGGTCATCTTCATTATCATTCATCACAGATTTCCTTTTGTCTGCCAGAGTATTTTCAAACTTGCAGCTAAAAAAAAAAAAAAAAAAAAAGGAGGAGGAGGAAGAGCAGGTAATGTTCTCATTAATATAAATCCACATCGAGAAAGGCTGGAGGGTGAGATGCCTCTCAGGGCTGGCAGGTATTGGGAAGGGCCCATGCATTCATTCTTTCCCCACAGGGCACTTGTTAAAGGAGCTAAGGTCTCCACTTTTAAGACTTGTTCAAGGTTTTTCAGAACCTTTGAACTGACTGCAGACTCGGAGCCTAGCAAAAGGGTGTAGAGGGAAGCCAGATTAGCCCAGAAGTCACTCCCAGAAAAAGATGGGGGTCAGGGCTACTACTCCCAGAAGCAGCAGCAGCATGAAGGGCTATTCCAGGGGGTCCAGGGTGCTAAGGGCGTGGGAGGTGGGATACTATTTGGGCAGAGCAAAGTCCCAGGCAGTTTCTTGGGCACATTTCCACATAGCCTGCATGAGACGGGTGAAGCCCATGTCCTTGGGCTTCTCCAGGCCTCTCATCAGCCGCTGCTTCATGATGGAAACAAACTCTTTATTGCTCAGCTCCCCATTGCCTGGAGAATGAAGAAACAGAGGTGTAAGGAGAAACTCTGGGACAAAGCCACTGAGAAAATACCACTCCTCATACCCTCTCTGTAGACAAGCACATACTCAGCCAAGTTCAGCTCCCTTGGCTTAGGATGAGCTACTCTGCTCCTTCCTTGATGTTTCCAAATGCAGCCCACTGATACTCTAAGACTAGAGGACATGTCAGGTCCTATACTGGAAGAGCGATGCATGAACTTTTTGCATCAGTCCTTGAGATACTTCCAGGTTTCAGGAGAGACATGTGACATCAACTGTGAGGCAAGTACCATCATGAGGCAAGCAAAGGGTGCTGTGGCACAGTTGGGGAGCAGTGTGGCTGCTGGAACACTCCAAGGAGCAAGGTATTGGAGCAAGGTATTGGATGTGGGGACTCATGCTCCACCTGCTTCCCTATCTGGAAAGTATCCCTGCTGCCCTTCACCTGTCCATCCTGTTCATCCTTACCCTTGGCCCTGGAACCTTGACTGATCTGGGCTTATAGATCCCCCAAGCTGGATGGGACTCTATCTCTCCTTTCCTTTTAACTTTTAAAACTGTGCACATGAGTGCTTGCCTGCATATATACACATCACAGGCGTGCCTGATGTCTGAGGAGGTCAGAAGGGCATGGATCTCCTGGAACTGGAACTACAGATGGTTGGGATCTGCTGTAGGGGAGCTGGGAACTGAACCCTCCTCCATGCTGAGACTAGCCCCTTCTCTCTCTCTCTCTACTGCTTGATATAGGCCCTGGCAGCCCTCATGTTCTGTAAGGTCAGAGTTGTGCCATCTTCTTTCTAGAGATGTTAAAACTGTGCCTCTCATCTCCTAGCAGTAGATTGTGTATGCGTGTATATGGGGAGGGCTGCTAATATTTTTTTTTCCTTTATTTTCCAGAGATAATTACATTTCTTTGGGGATCATCAGAATTGCAATTTGGGAAAACACAGCTTCAAGCCATCTTACAACAGGAATCATCCTGTTGTCATTTTGAAACTCTTGTGGTCACTAATTTAAACCCACAGGCACGGTGGAATTACAGGAAATGAGAAAAACGTGCTGGGTATGGCAGTGCACTCCTTTAATGCCAGCACTCGGGAGAGAGGCAGAAGCAGATGGATCACTATGAGTCTGAGACCAGCCTGGTCTATATAGTGAGTTGTAGGATTACATAGTGACACCCTCCAACTCAACAAAACACAATTAAAACACACACACACACGCACACACACACAAATGGAAGTGGAAAACACAAACTGGGGCCCAGGGTGGTAACTCAAGTTTACAATCTTTTGAGGGCCAGGCTGCTGGTCAATGTCACCATATAAAACCGCCTCACTATAACCCCAGGTTGTGGTACAGCACTCCTGTAATCTCAGCACTCAGGAAGGCAGAGGCAGGTGGATCCCTGTGAGTTTGAGGCTAGCCTGGTCTACAAAGAGAGCCCAGGACAGCCAAAGCTACACAGAGAAAACCTGTCTTTAAAAAACCCAACCCAAACCTAAACAACCACCCCACTATAAATAGGGTCTAGAAATATAGGGAGGCCCACCGTTCCCTCTACGCTCCACAGGACCCCACTCACCGTCACAGTCAAAGAGTGCAAACACCACGTCACACACATGATCTGAGAGTTCTACTTTCGCTACCGTCCTGGCCACTTGCTGCATGGTCACTGAAAGAAGGAAATGCAGGGTCAGTGTTGCGACCTCCAGTCTCCTTTCTCTGAATGGGACATAAACCACTCAAAACTGTACAGGAAGTGGCACACTTCAGTGAGGGATAAGAATAAAAAACTCAAGGGCAGCAGGGGCCACATGGTGAGAAAAAAAGCTAAAATCAAAGTTCAGGGCCACAGTGGGGGGACTGAGACAGTCTCCAACAATCAAAAGGGGCCATGCATGCAGTCAGTGATAGAGCACCAGGCCTGCACCAGGTCAACAATGAAGGATTAAAAAAAAAAAAAAAAGGAAGAAAGAAAGAAAAAATTAGATTTTAATTTTTATCTATGATTCCCTCTCCTTATACCTCATGGTCTTTTCTATTTTTGTTTGTTTTTTATTTTTTTTGAGACAGGGTTTCTCTGTGTAGCCCTGTCTATCTTTCCTAGATTCACTTTTTTCCAGGCTGGCCTCAGAACTCAGAGATCCACCTGCCGGGATTAAAGGCATGTGCTGCCACCACCTGGTCTTCAGGGTCTGTTCTCTATTGCTGCTATACATTAAGAGGCATGAAGTAAATGAAGGACCCCTGACACTGAGTGGAGCATAATGGCACATAATCCCAGCCCTCAGGAGCTGAGGCAGAGGAAACAAGAATTCAAGGCTAATGAAGCTATGCAAGGACAGTCTCAAAAAATAAAAATAAAAAGGAATGTCTGGTATGAAATGCATAGAGACAGAAAGTAGATGACCTACCTATACAGTCTGGGGCATTAGAGTTTAATGGGCATAGATTTTTCTATTTACATGTGGAAGGCCAGAAGTCATTGCTCACCACCCTAATTTTTGAGTCAAGCCCTCTCTCTGAACCTGGAGCTCACTGACTAGGCCGGCCTCACTGCCAGTAAGCTTCTGGGATCCCGCTTCTATCCCCTATGCTAAAGTTACAGATGGGCACTGCTATGTCTTGTTTTTTATTTTTATTTTTTTCTAATTTTTTGAAACAGAGTCACTGTATAGCCCTGGCTGGTCGGAACTTGCTATGTAGACCAGGCTGACCTCAAACTCACAGATTTGCTTGCCTCCTGAGAACTGAGGTTAAAGATGTATGCCACCATGCCCCACGTATCCTACTTTTTATGGGATCAGAACTTAGGTTCCACGATCTGAACTCAGGCTTGTACAGCAGGCACTTTACCATCTTGCCAGCACCAGGCAACTTCATTAATACATTTCTACCAGAAGACTTCCTTCAAAACAAAACCAATAAAGCACTGCAGCAGGGTGATGAATATCAAGGAAGCAATCAGGTGGCGGGGGTGGGGTGGGGTGGGGCACTTGACAGAAGGCTTGAGTGCCTTAGTGGTGTCCCTGCTACAGTCTGAGCTCTGCAAGGTACAATCTGCTGCTTTAGCCACCTCCTTCCCCAGGATCTGCTCCAGCCACTTCTTTTACCTGTACTCCTGGAAAAGCAGGGCACCCTGTTTCACTAGACCGCCACACAGCTTTTATTTATTTTAATTTTTCTCTGGCCTCAATAGAAAAGCTCTCCTCTCTTGCCATTTTCTTCCCCTGACATTTAGTATGAAATACTAGCAATGATGTGGAATTGGTTTTCTGTGAAACACAAGCCTGGAAGAACTAGGCAACTTCCGCTGTCTTGTCTCTCATTTATCCTCACACCTGGCGTGAGGATATATTTATACTTATGCCTATAAATTATGTTACTGCCTACAGATCATCCCCAAAGTGAAGAAAAATGTACAGGAAGGAAAAGGAGCTAGGGAGATATCTCAGTGGTTAGAGCACTTAGTGCTCTTACAGAGGCCCCGGGGTTTGAGTCTCAGCACCCACATGATGGTTCACGACCATCATAACTCTAGTCCCAGGGGATCTGAAGTCCTCTTCTGACTTCCTCTGGCACCAGACACACACATGGCATACACACACATTTGCAGGTAAAGCATTCATATGCATAAAATAAATATAAGAGAGAAAGGAGTGAGTTCTGTTTATGGACTAGTTTGTGCAACTGTTAGCTTGGACGCCACAGAAGCGCGGTGGACCAGCAGTGGCATCAGTGTGCCTCTGCCAGTTCATTCTTTAACATCAGCTCCTCTTGCCAGTTTGTCTTGTCATTTGCTTCTGTGTGTCTTTTCTCACTTTGCATCTGTTGCCTCCATACATATAGTCAGCACACTGTCTCTGAGGCAGAACTGTGGAGCCCCTGGGACTCCAACCTGACAGCTGCTTGATGGCTTAAGTAACTGTTCTCATACTCAAATCAGGATGCCACACTGTGGCTGTTGAGGTTGCTTGGCACACCAAGGAGTTCATGGTGTTTATTTTAGAGTGTGAGGGTACTGATAAGGTGAAGTATCTGGAAATAGCTGAGGCTCTTGTATGGTTGTGTCTTAGTAATCAAAGCCTCTAGCTTGACTCGGACAAGGCTGCTGAGGAAGGTGGGAAGAGCCAGTTTCTCCTTGCAGTCTTTGCCACTGTTCAGATCCCTTCATTCCCAGCCTACAACTTATAGTAAAGGAGAGACCAATGGGTTTTGGAACAAAAAGATTTAGGCAGAATGAACTGTGGTAAGTTTTCATGTGCCATGTACTGAAGATGGACAAAGCTCGGGCACCAAGCTTGAGAAACTGAGTCTCACAGGAGGAAGTAACTGCTGCTAACTCCACTCTGTGGAGGACAAGGATGGCACAAGGAGAACAGGGACTGCCAGGGGAGCTCCAATGACAAAAGCTGCCCTTTACGCTTTGTAGGGGGGACAGGTCCTAAGCAGCTGACTTTGAGAGATCACTTGGACAGAACAGAATGAGTGGAGAGAAGTGGGTGTTTTCAAACACTGCTAACCTCTGCGCTTCCTCCCACTGCCATAGAGGAGTCCCGGGAAGGAACTGTGTGTGTGTGCTAGAGTGTACTTTCTGCTGACCATACCATTTTCTGCAGGTCACATCAATCTCATGTTTTAACTGCTCTAACAACTGCCTTCCTGTTCTCTCCTGAGACTCCCATTCTCTCAGGGTAGAATGCCTGGCCAATCTTCTTTCTATTCTCAGATTCATCTTTCTCCCTTTGCAGACAGCACTCTACTCCAATAAACCAATAAGCAATATCCAAGTGTGTCAGTGAGAGCTCTTGGCAATTTCCACTGAGAAGCTCATTAGGCTGGTATTAAGTGCTTGTAGAATAGGGATTCCTGGAGTCTGTAGTAAGAACATTCATTACAAATGCCACCCCTCACAGGACAGGGAGAGTGCCCTATTCCACCTGGAGGGGGCCCTGGTGGCCTGTGTACCACCAGGGCTGCTAAGTCACTGTGCCTCCTGGGATGGGAACAGTCTGGCTGGGGTAGCCTTTTCACAGCACAAGGTGTTTGGAGAGGCCCCCAGGGTATGAATAAGAACAGGACAGAACAGATCAACAAACTGCTGGGCTGTCAAGTCGGGAACTCTTGGGATGAGTGGAGTAACAGATTACAAACCAAGGGCTTGACAGATGCTCCCGAGAGTCCGCTCATTCACATGGTTTGCAACGTCTGAATCGCTAAGCTATAGTTAGACCACAGCGAAGAGAACTCCCCTAACCTACCCTCCCTGACCTCAACTTTTCTGTGCAGACCTGTTGTTGGTCCTGCAATTTTGACCTCCCCTATTTGCTGACTATTATGGTGCTGTGCAAGCAATACAACTGGCCTGCCCCCAGGGGACTTTGGGGTCCTGAAAACTCCTAGGTCACCACCTGCATCCTATGTCATCATCTGGGCCAGGGGCTCCAGATATAACCCATCTGCCACTCCCACCTATTCTCTCTCTCTGTCTCAGTTTCTCTCCCCTTCTCTGTTCTCTCTTTCTCAGCCCTCCCCCTGCACCATGTTCTTTCTCTTTTCCTACGCTCTCCCACTGTCTCTGTCTCTTTCTGACACTTTCTCATGGCCCACTCAGGCCCTAACTCTTCTCCCTTTTCCTTCCCCCAAATAAATCTCTTCTTATTAGATCTGCTGAGTGTGTGGCTTTTTTTTTTTTTTTTTTTTTTATAAATCCTAACAGTGACTGTGATTCTGAAACACATACTTGGTCTTTTGAGATGGCACAGAGGATGGTGCTATGCTGCTGGCCCTTCTTCTCTGTTCTTACTCTCTTGATGCAAAGTCTCTCACTGAGCCTGGAGCTTGGCTAGTAGACAGCAAACCCCAGCAACCCTGTCTCTGGCCTCACAGTCCTAGGGCTGCAGGCATATACCCGGCCATGCCCAACCAAATTAAAATTAAAATCCTTGTGCTTGCACAGCAGGTGACATTACTCACTGGCCATCTCCGCAGCTTCTTATGTCTCTCTTGATGGATTTGTCACAGATGAGACAATAATACAGTCTTTCAAGTTTTTTTTTTTTTTCCACATAAAAGTCCTACTATCCTTGCAATTGCCAAGGAGGCGTATCTTTCTGTGTTAGTGCAATGACTGGTGCCAATAGCACAGGTAGTTTCCAGATGGACTATGATCACAGGAAAAGCCAAGTCTTGTCGGGATTTTCTAGCTCTTTCCTCTAACCCATTGAGTTGGTTACAAATGACCAATGAGTCACTCAGTCATGGCTGTGTAATGAAGCACCCTAAGATCTTCAGAGCACAAGGCTTGGAGCGCTTCCAGACTGCTGGCACCTGGAGGTTCTGGTGATGGTGTGCCTTGGAAGGGTACAGAACTTCTGTGTTCCTTCCCAATTTCTCCCCATGCATCTGTAGCCTTTGAAATAAACCAATAAACCCAAATGCTTGCCTGAGTCCTTCTCTCACAAATCAACTGAGTCCAGTCACATTAGGGGCTGGCTGAGCAGAATCACAGATAAGACAACCTGGAGCTGTGACTAGAGTCTGAGGGCCAGTGTCAGTCTTAGAGGATGGACACCTCAACCAGTGGGACCTGACACTAGCTCCAGGGAGACACATCAAAATGAAGGAGAAAGATCAGACTGGGTGTCCAGGTAGAACTGATTGCTTACATGCTGCTGGAGAAATCCTACACCTTTTAAGTTTTATTCATTTGTTTTTCCAGTTAGGGTTTCACTGTGTAACCCTGGCTACACAGTGGCCAGAAACTTGCTCTAGACCAGGCTAGCCAGACTCACTGAGATCCTTCTGCCTATTCCTCCTGAGTGCTGGGATTAAAGGTGTGTGTCACTAGGCTAGGTCCCTACATCTTTTCAGGTCACAGATATCTTTTGTGTTTGTTACTCTGGTGGTAGAACAGAGAAGAAAAATCCCCCTCCCCCCATGGGATATTGCTGAGGTGGCTGGGATTTCAGATTTTCAACTGAAATATATCTATGTGGAAATGAAGGCTCCAGGAAAATGAAGGCTTAGGTTCCCAACGATGACATTTCTACTAATCTTCCCAGGGGCCGGTGTCCACTTAAGATTGGGCTGGGGTAGAATCAGTAGAATTCTGCCACTCACCAATCTGGTACCCGGGCGGTGGCGGCAGGGAGGGGGGAATCCAAGATGGCGGTGACCAGCATGCACTGTGTCTGAGGGGCAAAGGATCTGAAACTCCAAAATTGGTACACCAACGCACACTCTCAAACCAGTGAACCCCTCTCATCTTCCTGAAGAATACTCCAGACACCAGAGAAAGACAGACCCAGTCTCAAGTATAGACTCCAGGAACAGAGAAGATTACGGATAAGTGGATGACCAGAGGTTGGTGTAAGAACAGAAACTATGAAAGTCAGAAGGGCCTGGGAAGATGTCAGGCAGACTTTAAGGGACCACAGATGCCAACCCAGACTACTATACTCAAGCAAAGCTCTCAATCAACATAGATGGAGAAAACAAAATATTCCATGACAAAACTAAACTTAAACAATATCTACAAAGCAACCCAGTCCTACAGAAGATACTAGAAAAAACTCCAATCCAATGAAAACAACTACACCCAAGAAAACAAGGGATATAGATAACTTCACAACAAAAAATTAAAAGAAAACAAGCAATGAAACACAGTAACACCACCAACTCCACAATAAAAGAAACTAACATACATTGGACACTATTATCTACCAACATCAATGGACTCAACTCTCCAATAAAAAGACACAGACTAACAGAATGGTTGTAGAAACAGGATCCAACATTCTACTTCATCCAAGAAACACACCTCTGCAACAAAGATAAACACTACCTCAGAGTAAAGGGCTGGAAAATGTTTTTCAAGCAAACGGACCCAGAAAACAAGCTGGAGTAGCTATCCTAATATCTAATAAAATAGACTTGCAACCAAAATTAATAAAAAAAGGTGAGGAGGGGCACTTCATTCTCATCAAAGGAAAAATCCACCAGGAGGACATCACAATTCTGAACACCTATGCCCCAAATACAAGAGTGCCTACATTTGTAAATGAAACATTATTAAACCTGAAATCACACATCGATCCCAACACCTTAATAGTGGGAAACTTCACCACTCCACTCTCACCAAGGGACAGATCATCTAGCCAGAAGCTAAACAGAGAAATAAAAGCACTTTCAGAGGTCCTAAATCAAATGGACCTAATAGATGCCTACAGAACTTTTCAACCAAATTTAGCACCTCATGGAACTGTCTCCAAAAGAGACCATAGACAAAGCAAGCCTCAACAGATACAAGAAGACTGAAATAATCCCTTGTATTCTATCTGACCACCATGGCCTAAAGCTGGACCTCAACAAAAACAGAAATAGCAAAAAGCCTACACACACATGGAAACTAAACAACTTGCTACTCAATGACAGCTGAGTCAGGGAAGACACAAAAGAAATTAAAGACTTCCTAGAAACCAATGAAAATGAAGGCACAACATACCCAAACTGATGGGACACAATGAAAGTGCTAAGAGGAAAACTCATAGCACAAAAATGCCTTCAAGAAGAAATTTGAAACATCTCATACAAGCAACTTAATGACTTACCTGAAAGCCCTAGAAAAAAAAGGAAGCAGACACACCCAAGAGGAGTAGACAGCTGGAAATAATCAAACTCAGGGTGAAGAGCTTAAGTGAGCTTAGGTGACTCTATTTTGAGATGAGAAGCCATTTTGTGCACACCTGTGACCAAGGACTGAACTCAGGTTCCAGGAAAACCCACAAAGTATAGACTTGGCAGAAACCAGAGTTAATTCTCCTAGCAACAGCTTCCAGAAAACATCACAGAATAAACACTTGGTAGAAAATAGAGATAATCCCCCTGGCAACAGCCAATCAGAATTGGGTAGAAAAATTCTCCCCAATGTTCTAGATGTAGTTCAGAAAAATAGCAATTGTAATTAAGCTTCAGCTAAAGGGTTACCTTGCCCCTATGACTTTTACCCAATCCTTTAATGCCAAGGCATGGAACCCCCCCCCAGCTTGGGGTTTTTTCCTTTAAAAACACTGTTCCCCTAGATCTCGGGGATTCTTCTCCTGCTTCCACAGGAAATCTGTGACCCGTGTTCAAACACGTACAATGAACCCTCATGTATTTACAGTGGAGTCGGATTCCTGATAATCTTTGGGGGGTCTCACAAACTGGGCATAACCAGGGCTGAAATCGATAAATTAGAAACAAATAATTCAAAGAATCAATGCAACCAAGAGCTGGTTCTTTGAGAAAATCAATAAGATAGACAAACCCTTAGCCAAACTAACTAAAAGGCAGAGAGAAACTATCCAAATCAGCAAAATCAGAAATGAAAAGGGGAACATAAACAGACACTGAGGAACTCCAAACAATCATTAGGTCTTATTTCGAAAGCCTATACGCCACAAAATTTGAAAATCTAAATGAAATGGACAATTTTCTTGATAGATTCCATTAACCAAATTAAATCAAGATCAGGTAAATAGACTGAATAGTCCTATATCCCCCAAGGAAATAGAAGCAGTCATTAAAAAAAAAAAAAAAAAAAAAAGCCCAGGGTCAGATGGTTTCAGCCCAGAATTCTACCAGACCTTCAAAGAAGAGCTAACTCCATTTCTTTTCAAACTATTCTACAAAATAGAAACAGAAAGAGCATTACCAAACTCATTTTATGAACCACACAAAGACCCAACAAAAAGAGAACTTCAGACCTATCTCTCTTATGAACATTGATGTAAAAATACTCAATAAAATACTTTCAAACCAAATCCAAGAACACATAAAAGATACTATCCACCATGACCAAGTAGACTTTATCCCAGGCAAACAGGGGTGGTTCAATACACAGAAATCCATCAATGTAACCACCATATAAACAAACTGAAGGAGAAAAACATGATCATCTCCTTAGATACTGAAAAAGCATTCGACAAAATCCAACACCCATTCATGTTTAAAGTCTTGGAGATATCAGGGATACAAGGCACATACCTAAGTATAGTAAAGACAATATACAGCAAGCCTATAGTCAACATCAAACTAAACAAATCAATCCCACTGAAATCAGGGACAAGGCAAGGCTGCCCACTCTTTCCATATCTCTTCAACATAATACTTGAAGTCCTAGCTAGAGCAATAAAACAACTAAAGGAGATCAAACAACTAAAGGGATACAAATCAGAAAGGAAGAAGTCAAAGTATCACTGTTTGCAGATGATATGATAGTATACATTAGTGACCCCAAAAATTCAACCAGAGAACTCCTTCAGCTGATAAAAATCTTCAGCAAAGTGGCTGGATAAAAAATTAACCCAAAAAAATCAGAAGCCCTTCTATATACCAAAGACAAAAGGACTGAGAAAGAAATTTAGGGAAACAACACCCTTCACAATAGCCACTATTAATAAAGTACCTTGGTGTGACTCTAATCAAGCAAGTGAAAGACCTGTTCAAAAAAAAAAAAACCACAAAAAAACTTCAAGTCTTTGAAGAAAAAAATTGAAAAAGATATCAGAAGATGGAAAGATCTCCCATGCTCATGGATTGGTAGGATTAACATAGTAAAAATGGCCATCCTGCCAAAAGCAATCTATAGATTCAAGGCAATTCCCATCAAAATGCCAAGACAATTCTTTACAGAACTTGAAGGAAAAAATTCTCAACTTCATATGGAAACAACAATAACAACAACCCAGAATTTCGCCAAAACAATCCTGTACAACAACAAATCATCTGGCAGGTATCTCCATCCCTGATCTCAAGCTGTACTACAGAGCAATAGTAATAAAAACTGCATGGTAAACAGAATGGTGGATCAATGGAATCAAATAGAAGACCCAGAAATAAACTCACACACCTACGGATACTTGATTTTTGACAAAGAAGCCAAAACCATACAAAGGAAAAAAGACAGCATCTTCAACAAATGGTGCTGGTCCAACTGGATGTCTACATGTAGAAAAATGCAAATAGATCCATATTTATCACCCCACGCAAAACTAAAGTCCAAGTGGATCAAAGACCTCAACATAGAACCAGACACACTAAACTGAATAAAAAGTGGGGAAGAGCCTAGAACTCATTGGCACAGGAGACAACTTCCTGAACAGAACACCAACTGCACAGGCTCTAAGAGCAACAATCAATAAATGGGACTTTATGAAATTGAAAAGCTTCTGTAAAACAAAGGACACTGTCGTCAGAACAAAATGACAGCCTAAAGACTGGGAAAGGATCTTCACCAACCCTATGTCTGACAGAGGTCTAATATCCAGAAATACATAAAGAACTAAAGAAGTTAAAAAGCAAGAAGTCAAGTAATCCAATTAAAAAATGGGGTACGGAGCTAAGCAGAGAATTCTCTGTAGAGGAACATAGAATGGCAGAGAAACATTTAAAGAAATGCTCAACATCCTTAGTCATCAAAAAATGCATATCAAAACGACCCTGAGATTTCACCTTACACCCATCAGAATGGCTAAGATCAAAAAACTCAAGTGACAATGCATGCTGGAAAGGATGTGGAGAAAGAGGAATCCTCCTCCATTGCTGGTGGGAATGTAAACTTGTACAACCACTTTGGAAATCAATCTGGTGCTTTCTCAGACAATTACGAATAGTGCTTCTTCAAGATCCAGCTATACCACTCCTAAGCATATATCCAAAAGATACTCAAGTACACAACAACGACATTTGCTCAACCATGTTCATAGCAGCTTTATTCATAATAGCCAGAACCTGGAAACAACCCAGATGCCTCTCAACGGAGGAAAGGATAAGGACATTGTGGTACATTTACACAATAGAATACTACTCATCAATTAAAAACAAGTCAACCATGAAATTTGCAGGTAAATGGTGGGATCTAGAAAAGATCATCCTGAGTGAGGTATACCAAAAGCAGAAAGAGATGTGTGGTATATACTCACTTATAAGTAGATATTTGACATATAGGATAAACATACTAAAATCTGTACACCTAAAGAAGCTAAGCAAGAAGGAGGACCGTGGGTAAGACAATCAATCCTCACTCAGAAAGACAAACATTGGAAGGAGAAAACAGGAAACAGGACAGACGCCTACCACAGAGGGCCTCTGAAATACTCTAGGCAGCAGTGTATCAAAGCAGATGCTGAGACTCATAACCAAACCTTGGGCAGAGTGCAGGGAATCTTATGAAAGAAGGGGGAGATAGTAAGATCTGGAGAGGACAGGAGCTCCACAAGGAAAGCAACAGAACCAAAAAATCTGGGCACAGGGGTCTTTTCCGAGATTGATTCTCCAACCAAGGACCATTCATGGATATTACCTAGACTCCCTGCTTAGATGTAGCCCATGGCAGCTCAGTCTCTAAATGAGTTCCCTAGTAAGGGGAACAGGCTGTCTCTGACATGAACTCAGTTGCTGGCTCTTTGATCACCTCCCCCTGTGGGGGTGGCAGCCTTACCAGGCCACAGAGGAAGACAATGCAGCCAATCCTGATCAGATCTGATAAGCTAGGGCCAGATGGAAGGGGAGCAGGACCTCCTCTATCAGTGACTTGGAGAGGGGCATGGGAGGAGTGAGGGAAAGAAGGTGGGATTTGGAGGGAATGAGGGAGGGGGGCTACTGCTGGGATACAAAATGAATAAGCTGTAATTAAGACATAAAAAAATAAAAATTTAATTAAAAAAATTGGGTGCCATTTGCTCTAACAACCCTGGGTGGAACCTGAGCTGGGTCAGGTATTTATTGGCATCTGCTGTGGTTCATGACTGGACAACTCATTGGTGGAAAGAATCCTATATTCAGTTCAGTGTGCTATAATAATATGTCAGAAAATAGGTTGCATATAACTAATCACACAACGACCACACAGGAGAGCTCGAGAGTGATGAAACTCACATGTCCACATAGAGCCAGAGATTCTTGGAGCCAGAAGAGACAGAGACAGAAGTGATGAGAGACCCAGTGACTTGCCAGTGTCACAAAGCTAGTGGCCGCTGGGTTTGCAATATCCGTACATATACCTGCTCTTTCCCTATACACACCTGACCTTTTATATGGACAGTACCAGTTCCTTCCCAACTCTGTCATCCTAAAGAGACAGAGTTTAGATAAAAGAAAAGCCAAGTTTGGGCATCCTCAGTGCTTTTGTCAGGGATGAGTGACAGCCAGGACTGGGAGGAGGTAGTGTTTCAACCAGACCACAAATCTGACTGTGCTATGGAGTGAGGGTCATTAGTCATGCCTTTGGAATATGTTGACAACTGAAGGGACAATGAAAAGGTGTATGAAACAATAACCTCATGGAAAGCACAAGTCACAATGGTGGCCAAGGTCAGGTAGATGCTGTTCTCTATGGTGGCCTTTCAGTGTGAGACCAGTTAGAGCTACTTGCTTGTCTCTTCCTCTTGCAACAGTGTGTGGAAAGGTGACCCCACAGGTTATGATGATGTCCTAAGCTATTCTGTTATGTGATTAGTCATGCCCTACTAGACTGCAGGGGATAAAATTAAAAAACTGACTTGTGGTTGCCAAGGTTAAGTGGGGGGAGGGGAATGCTGCTTCAGCCCTGGGAAGGCTTGCTTCTACACAGAGAGGATTATGTGCCCCTTTCTGGTTTTCTTTTTGGTAACTTCTTCCAAGGCACTCTGGCAGCTGTAATACCCACATTCCAACACAATTTTGGGGTGAGCTGTGGGGAAAGGACAGCATTTTAGAAGTGCTAACAATGGAAAGAACACAGACCAATGCAGCATCTTAGCAATAAGAGGACAGCTCCTTGCTCTGCATGGTACTTCTAGCACAGACTGCTGACATCTCAGTGTGATTGGGCTGCCTGACTGTCAGAGGGGGCACAGTTGGTCCTGGCCACTACCTAACAGTGTGTGCTACCAAGAACAACCCCAGTTCAGGTAACTGCCTCAATGGGCTCCTTGCTTAAACTGTCTCTTACTAAGTTGTAAGGTTTATTGCATTGTCCAGTACCGTGTTTGGCTTCACTGAAAATCGTATCGCAGCTTGTCTAAAAATGGCAATACTTTTTTGTTTGTTTGTTTAAAGATGTGTTCTTGGGTGGTCTCAAACTGCGGGGCCCATGAGCTGCCTACCTTAGCCTTCCAAGTCCTGTGACTACAGGAATGTTCCACCCTGCCTGGCCCCTAAGGAGCACCATTAGGCAATCAATGTGTTCAGATGAAACACTAGAGGACAGATACACTAGAGGACAGACATACTAGAAGACAGTCCCAATTTAGAAGGGGCAGCACGTGCACTACTAAGGAGAGAATACTGACGAGAATAACCCTCATGGAACATAATTAACGCTATGTTTAGGAGGAGGTATCTGAACTCTCAATGAGTGCTGAGGCAGTGTGGGATCGAGGGTGATGCAGGGCAGGGATGGAGACCTCAGTGTGACTGAAGTGTGGAAAACAGGAGGGGACAAAGGCCTGACTCAGAAGCTGGGACTTACGGTGCAGAGGGGGCAGACATACTAGGTGGGATTTCAATAGTAGCCACTCAAGTGGTCTTAGTCTGAGACCAACATAGTCCTCTAACCCCCAACACACACTGAGAAGAGATCTAGCCAGGCTAACCTCAAATTCCTGGATCCTCCCGCCTCAGCCTCCTCCTCCACCTTCTTTTTCCTCTTTTTCAAGACAGTTTCTCTGAGTTGTGTAGTCTTGACTGTCCTGGAATTAGCTCTGTAGACTAGACTGGCCTTGAACTGACAGAAACCCACTGGCTGAGTGCTGGGATTAAAGGTGTGGGCCTGGTTTGCCTCAGCCTTCTGAGTCCTGGCATTAGAGGTGTGAGCCACTATGCCTGGTTAGAAAGTTATTTCCGATTAGGTAATTCATTCATCTATTTTAGAATTCAAATAGCGGGGGAGTGGAGTCTCCCTCTCAGCTCTGTGCATCTCTTTAATGCTGAGAGGCAACCAGAAGCACCTCTCTTAGACATATGTGCATAAAAGATTTGCTCTTCCTCTTTCCCCCTTTCCATGAAAGGGCAACATAGCAAAAGGTGCTGTGATTGGCTCACTCAGCACCATGACTGAGAAATAATTCCATCCCAGAAGGCAAACAGCATCCTGTAATGGTTGTAGAGTGAGCATTCCACTGACAAGATGGCTGTGATTGCTGAATGAGTTCCTCCCTTATTCTATCTGCAGAAGGCTCCTTCTTTATAAAAGTGTATCCCTGAAAGACTGTGATTCCTGTTTCAGTGAGGTCCAGCTCCAACAGCTGAACAGACACATTATAACTCACTGTGTGCAAATGCCCTTAACTTCATAGACTGCTCATGGTAGTAAACCTTGAAGTCTCCAGGAAGCAGTGATAGAGCCTAATCTCCATAAATGTGTGTGTGTGTGTGTGTGCGCGCGCGCGCGTGCAGGAGTGCACATGCCTTCAAAGGCCCAAGGCATCAGATCCCTTTGGAGCTGGAGTTACAGGTAATGGTGAGCCTCTGTATATGGACTCTGGGATTCAAACCCAGGTCCCGGCAAGATCTCTAAGTACTCTTAGTCACTGAGCCATCGCTCCAGCCCCTAAAACATTTGAAAAAAATAATTCATTTATTTTTATTTTATGTACATTGGTGTTTTGCCTGCATGTATGTCTGTGTGGGTGTCAGATCCCCTGGAGCAGGAGTTATAAACAGTTGTGAGTTGCCATGTGGGCGCTAGAGATTAAACCTGGGTCCTCTGAAAGAGCAGTCAATGCTCTTAACCACTAAGCCATCTCTCCAGCCCCCTAAAACATTAAAAAAAAAAAACATTTAGCTATTGTGTGTATGTGTGTGCACGCCTTAGTGTATTACAGAGGTTGAAGGACAACCTGTAGGAATTGATTCTCTCTTTCTCCCATGTGGGTCCTGGGGATTGAACTCATGTCATCAGGCTTAGCAGCATATTCCCTTTATCTGCTGTGTCTTCTTGTTGACTCACGCTTCTTGTCCCTCTTCTTTTCAGGTCTGTTCCTCAGTGGACTCTGATGTCAGCTGACTTAGCCCTCACCTCTTTGAATGCTGGCCGTCTGCATTCCTGTTCCATCCCTATGGCATCTCTCCTATAGCATCTTACAAAACCATCATACATGCACAGTCATGTAGTTAAGGCCGAATCATGCTCCAGAATGCTAAGAGACTTTTAATTTGGGACAATAAGCCAGGTCTTTGCATGGGAAATGCCTCCTAAAACAAACATTTGTTTTGGATTTTGAGCTTCCCTGCTTACACTGTGAATACTTTTACTTTAAAAATTGATGACTTTGTCATAGACAGTGGAATCCTGGCCAACATTCCCCGCCACATAATAATGTACTTTTATAGGATACAATGATGAATTGAGTGCAGGGGACTGCCTTCCACACACTGCCAGAATTCATCAACAGAAGCTCTTATAAGTTCATAATCACTTCCCCATGCATGTCTGTGACATTCCTACCTCCATGATCCATCTAGGTCATCTGGGAGATCCTTGCTTTGAATTCGATTCTCTTTCTGTTGTCATATGAAAGTGGTGAACTTCTTTTCTTTTAATTTAAAATATTGTATTATTATACATGTATGGGTGTTTTGCCTGCATGTGTGTGCACCATCTGCATGCCTGGTGCCTAAGAGACCAGAAGGTGTCAGTTTCCTTCAAACTGGAGTTACAGATGGTTGTGAATTACCACATGGGTGCTGGGAATCCAGGTCCTCTGGAAGACTCTGTGACAGTCCATACATCTGTCCTATTGCACTGGCAAATCTGAAGGGAAAACCCAATGAGATGTTTGGGGAAGTGGACTGTAGAGGCCACAGCACATCAAAGAGGGCTGGAGGGTTGAGGTGAAGAGTAGGTCTGGCAGAACTGTCACACATCTGCCCTCCAGCTCTGATGGGCTTCCACTTCTTCCAGCACTACCAGTAGGAGTTCACAGTTTTTTCCTCGCAAATGGTATTTTAGAAATTTCCTATGGAAGAGGAACTCTAGCCTGGAGTTTCTTTCTTTTCTTTTTTCTTTCTTTTTTTCTTTTTTAAGACAGGGTTTCCTCTGTGTAGTCTTGGCTGTTCTGGAACTCTTTCTGCAGACCAGGCTGGCCTCAGAGATTCACCCATCTCTGCCTCTGAGTGCTGGGACTAAAGTTGTATGTCACCACCGCCCATCCTGGAGTCTCTTTTCTAATATCCCCAGTCCTTGTGACTTACATGTACTAATGAGCATGCTGGTGTGGAGGTCTGAACCCCAGTTTCTGCTATTTTGTACCATATTAGCTGTGATTCAGGCAAGTCATCCTCCTTCATAGCGAATGATTTTATTGTAGGTTAAGAGCTATAAAGTAAGAGTTTAAACAAAACGGTTTCTAAGCTCCCTTCCAGTCCTAAAACTTTATGACTGCCATGTTGCTTTCTTTCCCTTTTTAATAATGTAATAGCTTCAGTCAGTTACAATGTCCATATCCCAGAAAGCCTTGAAAGAAGAAACTAGGAGCTGGAGAGATGGCTCAGCAGTTTTAATGTGTACTGTTCTTCCAGAGGACCCAAGTTCAATTCTAAGGGATCCAGTGCCCTCTTTTTTTTTATTTAGCATTTTAAATTAACTTTTATTAGTTACACTTTATTCACTTTATATTCCCCCATAAACCCCTCCCTCCTCCCCTCCTAACCCCACCTTCCCTTTCCCTTTTCACACATGCCCATCCCCAAGTCCACTGATAGGGGAGGTCCCCCTCTCCTTCCTTTTAATCTTAGTCTAGGCCTGGTAAGGCTGCTCCCCCCTTAGGGGGAGGTGATCAAAGAGCAGGCCAATCAGTTTATGTCAGAGGCGGTCCCTCTTCCCATTACTATGGAACCTACTTGGACACTGAACTGCCATGGGCTACATCTGTGCAGGGGTTCTAGGTTATCTCCATGTATGGTACTTGGTTGGAGTATGAGTCTCTGGAAAGACCCCTGTGTTCAAATTTTCTGGTTCTGTTGCTCTCCTTGTAGAGTTCCTCTCCTCTGCAGATCTTACTATTTCTCACTTCCTTCATAAGATTCCATGCATTCTGCCCAACAGTTGGCCATAAGTCTCAGGGCAGAGCCTTTCAGAGGCCCTCTGTGGCAGGTTCCTAACTTGTTTCTTGTTTTCTTCATTTTCTGATGTCCATCCTCTTTGCTTTTCTGGATGGGGATTGAGCATTTTAGTCAGAATCCTCCCTCTTGATTAGTTTTTTTAGATGTACAGATTTTAGTAGACCTCTGTGGGCACCTATTCACAGGCACATACCTTATGTCTTCCCGCCCCATAATTTAAAGAAAAAGAATGAAACTAAATGGGGCTAGGGGGAGGAATTTCTGCAATCGTTGGTTGGTGTGGCACCCAGAACACTGAGGTGGTTCCAACATTCCCATCTTGTAAGTGTAGGCAGGCCTTTGAATATGACATAGCATTCCTGTAACTTTACATGGTAATGGTGATGACAGTAACTATTTAGAAACAGTCACTCTCATGAGCTGACCACTTTCTTTAAGAATCTACCAAAGCAACTTCATAGGACGGGAATGGCCTTGCTATGTGTGGGTGCACGGCAAGACTTGCTATGGCCCATGAAGAATCAACAGCCAGCAGGAAAAAAAAGGATTCAGTCCCACAATGGAAATGAACTGAATTTGGCAACAACTGAAAACCTTGATTACAAGCTCTGTTAAGATCTGAGCAGAGGGGCTGGGGAGGTGGCTCGGTGGTTGAGAGTACTGGCTATTCTTCCAGAGGATCCAGTTTTAGGACCCAGGTTCGAATCCCAGAAACCCACAAAGCAGAACACAGATCACAACCATCTGTAACTAGTTCTAGGGAATTCACAGCCTCTTCTGACCTCTACATGCACCAGGCATGCATGTGGTGAGCAGACATTCATGCAGGACATACATGGAAGCAAAATACTCAAATAATGTTAAATAAAATTAAATCTAAGAAACAAAGCAAAACTACACAAAAGATCTGAGCAGAAGCCCCAGAAGGCTGTGCCCAGCATCTCGACTGCCTCAACCACTAGCTACTAATCCTGTTGCCTCTCCTTAATTACTCAGAAGTAGGAAGCAAGCAGAGCTGGCCCGTGGGTACAGTATTTATGACTGGGAATGTCCCATGCTCCTCAAATCACACTTTATATATGGCTGCCCTCAATTTTTAGGTGTGCTTTATTCCTTTATGCAATCATAGAACCAAGCTGCTGAAATGAGATTAGTAGAGGCACTAGCCGAGGTCTAATTAAGTTTTAAATTTTCTAACAAGAAAATAAAAGCTGCCACTTTTTCTTTTGGGAATCCAACAGCTTTCCTTTGACTTTAAATGTACCCAATAATTATAAGTTAGTCTGTTTTCACATGGATTCACACACAGCTCTGGGCTATAACACGATGGTTAGTCTTCACTGTCATCCCCACTGGATTTACAATCAGCTAAAACACACAGCTCTGTGTCTGTGAGAAGGTTTAACTGAGGACAAGACCCGTTCTGAACATGAGTGCCGTCATTCAACAGGCTGGGCCAGAATAAGCCATTAGAAGGAGGAAGTGATTGAGCATCGTGCTCATCTCTTCCTGCTTCTTGATGGTGGACACCATGTGACCCCCTCCCACAGCCATAGGTGGAGACCCATTGTGATGCACTGTGTCCTCAAACTTTGAGCTGAAAATAAACAACCTGTGATCCCTTCTTTCCTTAAGTTGCTATTGTCTGATATTTTGTTACAGCAAAGAGAAAGTAACTAGTATGGCCACATCACAGCCATGACTGCTCTCTTGCCTACTGCAGGCTTGATTGGAGCAGCTGCTTTACCTGCTGTCACACAATGCCCCACCATGATGAGCTGCACCTTTGAACTGTAAATTGAAATAATCTTTCCTTCAGCTGCTCTTGTCAGACTGCTGTCATAGCAGGACATGCTCTGGAACATTCTACTGTCTCTCTAGGGCCTGCCCACATCCAGAATAAATTCTTGCATCTGTTACATCTATTGTAACTGAACATCTAGTATGTGCAAGGACTTGACTAGGCCTTGGCCAGGTCATAAAGAAGTGTGAAATGTTTACATAATGATGAAACTGAGAAAAAGCTTCTGTCCTTAATAATTACAATTTTAGAACATCTAAGCTAATAAGAATGTAAAAAAATTAACTATGGCAGCCTAGAGAGATGGCTCAAAAGTTAAGAGCACTGGCTGCTCTTCCAGAGGTCCTGAGTTCAGTTCCCAGCAAACACATGGTGGCTCACAACCATCTATAAAGAGATCTGGTGCCCTCTTCTGGCATGCAGGTGTATATGCAGATAGAACACTGTATACATGATAAATGAATACATCTAAAACAACAACAACAACAACAAAACAGTTGCTGCTCTTCTAGATCACCAGGGTCTGCCTCCCAGCACCCACAGCTCACAGTCATCTGTAACACCTCCTTCTCGCCTCTCTGGGTACTGCATGCACATGGTGCACAGACACACACAAGCAAAACACCCATAAAAACAAAACAAACACAAATTTTAAAAAGTAACTATAAAGTAATTATTTCCTCAAACAAAAAACCAGGCTACATCTGATTCTAAGGTGGTCTTTTAAGATTTTTAAAAGTTATTTTCATTTTTGTGGTGTTGAGGACCAAATTCTGGGTTTCTCGTATGTTGGTGGTGGTTTACCAGTGGCATTTCTTTTAAAAAACTGAGACATATCTCCTGTCTCCAGTGGCATTTCTTTAAGGACTAGTATCTTTATGGAGCTGCCACAGTAGGGTGGGTTCTTTCTGGTCACTGGCCCCTTGATAAATGTGAGGACGAGCACAGGGACAGGTGAAGATATAACTGAGTCTAGCATGCCCATGAAGCATCATCTCTTGCCATTTACTAAGAGCCCTGGAACAAAGCTCTGTAACATCACCATTCCAAGACCAAAAGCCTAAGGTTTTAAGAACTTAGATGACTTGTTCAACATTACTAGAAGGTCAATGATGATGGGAACTAAACCCAGGGACTAGTGAAATGCTAACTACTGAGCTAAGTCCCTATTTCCACTAATGAGGAGCAAACACTCAGTGTCAGGTTTGAGCAGCAAGCAGAGTTTATGCTTAGCATGATTAACTGCATACATTTATCTTTCAGCATGTTAGATGTCAGAGCAGCACCCACAAATGCAATGAGGTGCCGTGCCAGTGAGTGGTGGTGCAGACAAACACTTAGATCCCAGGGAATGAGGGAATCTGTGTGTGGGCTGGGATGTGGCTCAGTTGATAGAGTGCTTACCTAGCACACAGGGAACCATGAGTTCTATCCCCCGAACTGCATAAAACTAGGTGTGGTGGCACACACACGTAACCCCAGCGGTTGGCCAGTCCAGGAAAGATCAGAAATTCAAGCTCATTCTTCTTGGCTACAAAACATGTTTGAGGTCAGCCTGTGCTACGTGAGACTCTGAATTAAACCCACTTCTGTGGCCTGTGTTAGATGTTGACAGTATTAGCTTAGCATGTATGTGCTTTTGGTTGTAATCTGCCAGCTCTCCCAGGGACTACCAACTTTTTCTGGGACACAACTGTAGGCTTTATGCTTTGGTTGTGATGAGGAATAATAGATGTGTCGATTAAGGTATTCCTCCATGAGAGATGAAGCTAGGTTAGACTACTCTATGACTCTACCAATGTGAGGTGAGCACTAAAGATGGTAGAGAGTAGGGGATCTGCTCCTGAACAGGGGACCTAGAGGGGGAAAGCCAAACTCCAGGCTTGGGAGAAGGACACCACTTCCCAAAAGCCACAGCAGAAGGGCTTAATTCTTACCCTAAAGGTGGCTGACTTATTTGGAAGGCTCAGGCACAAGAACTGTCATGAATGTGAGACTGGTCTGGATTGGAGAAAAAGACCTAGTTTTACCCTTGCCCCACTATGTTTGCCCAGCCAAGGCAACTAGGGAGAAATAGCCGAGAGCTTGTTTTCTGGAGGCTGCTGCGAAGCACGGCTCCCAACAGTGTACCTGCACTGTGCTCTGGGCTATAAATTAGCAAAGGTTGTAGACCCTAACTGCATCTTGACATATACTGAGAGGCAAGATGATGGGAGGAAAATACGTAGACTTGGGGATTAAGGCGATGTGAATTTAAGTCTCTATCAATGCTTAGCTGGGCAGCCAAGAGCAAGAAGCTTCCTTTTTTATTCCCATGAACCACCAAATGGGGATAATACAGTCTAGGTTTTAAGGATTAGCTAGAGTATGTACACAAAGCACTTAGCACTACAGCTGTCATGGAAGCTGCTGTGAAACGACAGCTGCTCTCAGAGCTCCTGATATGTGAAAGGGCAACACTACAGCATGCTTGGTCCAGCATGGCTGTCTAACATGTCTGCTCAGAATGTGAGGGCTGGTTGTGAATTAGAAACTGTTTACTCCACTGGTAATTTCTGACTCCCCAACAACTTAATACGGATCTAAATGGAAAAAAATTGAGGTTTTAATATTAGATTCAGAAGCTTGGTGTGATGGTGCACACCTGTAGTACCAGTACTCTCGGAGGCTGAGGCCAGGGGTCTTTGTGAGTTCAAGGCTAGCCTGGTCCATAGAGTGAGTCCAGGACAGCCAAGGCTACACAGAGAAACCATATCTCAATAACATCAACCAACTAGCCAACTAACCAACCAACCAACCAAAAAAAAACCAAACAAATTAGATTCAGAGCATTTGAAGCCACAGGGGTTCTTAGAGGTTATTTTGTGGTCAAAGTCACTTCAGAGACAAAAGAAACTGCAACCATTTGATATAAGAATGGTATTTCAAAGGTCACCTTAGGGCTGCGAAGAGCATCTTGCCATAGTTACATCATGGTCTTGATATTTATTCTCTTGTTCTACACAGTGATGGAGAAAGGCTTGGAGCAGTGGTAGTTTACACCTTTAATCCCAGCACTCAGGAGGCAGAGGCAGGTGGAGCTCTAGAGTTCAAGAACAGCCTGGTCTACAGAGCAAGTTCTAGCCCAGCCAAGGCTACACAATGAAACCCTGCCCCAAAATAGATGAAAAATAAATGAAGGATAACTTTTAAATTAGAACATTCAATCTAAGGAGATATGTGCTAGAGTGTGAGTAACAAAGGCAGCAGACATTATTTGTGATTATTTTCATGTATTGTGGTTTAGAGTACATGGTGGGGGACACACTGGACCCACATGATTATCACATCTAATATCCTAAGGTGCTTTCCAGTAGTGCTCCTGTACCTGGAAACCTTTTATTCTCCTGGAAGAAACAGACATGCTTTGAGATTTAGAGGCCATAGCTCATTCTTAAGCTCCAGCTCAAATTCAACTATTTCATCACTGGAAGGCAAGGGGGAAGGAGTGATGTTCAATTTCCCATTACCTTCCTCAGCAGATTACTTACATAATTCAGACAGCCAGTCAGAGGCAATGCATTTAACTTTATGTGTATGAATGAACAATAGAGTTGGCTGTACCCAGATGCTAAATGAGAGAGGACCTACAGAGGAAATCCAGTCTTTCCTGGAGACCTCGTGTTCAGAAAGCCAGAGTTCACCAGGTACACCCTGTTCTTATCTGAGTTGTTACCACATGGCCTACACAAATAATAATAATTACAACAACAACAATAACCTCAATGGAACTTCCAGCATTACGACTAGATCATGTTCTCTGATGATGCATCCATCCATCTGTACCTGCTGCCTGTCTAGACCTCTGGAAGTGTTCAGGGGAACTTTAATCTGTGAGGTAGAGGGTATTCTGGAGCCAATCAAGTGTGGGAACTGAACCCTCCTTTGGGGATTGGTAACAAACATTAGCATATTAAAAGCCAGCAGGCAGTGCTTAGGGAGAAGTTCTGTGCAATGCTGGCATTTCCCAAACTTCTTTATAATGGAGCACTTTTCTGTGCAAACCTAGGGAGGATTCATTACCACATCAATCCCAGCGCTGCTTGGGAAACTTCACTCAATTATGTTTCAGGGTTGGCTTGTGAACTCTAAACTAGGCCAGGAAGAAATGATGCCAGTGCGTTGGAAAGATGCCATTTTCTGAAGGTCTTGACCTTTCTAGAAAAAGAAGATGACAGCTGAGATGAAGAGCAAGTAGGAATGAGAAAAGGCTTGGCAGAGAGCTCACCTTCGACCCTGCCTTCCCCGACAGCACATCTTATAGCTCCACATCTTATGCTCATTAGCATTATCTTGCCCCAATTCCTGTGAGCTTCTTGAGGCTGGAACCTCCATGCCTAGCCCAGTGTCTGTGCTGCTGGCAGAATAAGTAAATGAGCAGCATCAAACTGTGTTCATGTTATCAACTTCAGACATGACCTTCAGTAACCACACAAGGTGACAGTGTTTTCTGTAGATATGTCCTATGACACCCTATGAGTTACGTACCTTTATCTTTACTTTCAACACATAGGAAAAGCCCAATGTTACCCAGCTAGTAAATGTCAGTACCCAACACAAACTCAGGCAGAATGATATCAGTGCCTGTGTTCTTGGGAGCTAGGGTCTCCTTCAGCCTAGGTTGTCTTCAAACTAATTATGTAGTCAAGGTTGACCTTGAAATTCTGATCCTACCTGTACTCCCAAATGCTGGGATGTCATTCATGGCCTATCATGTTGTTCTGGGGACCAAACTCAGGGCTTCATGCATCACATGCAAGACATCCCCAGCCTAGAGGTGTGTGTGTGCATTTTTTTTTTTTTTTTTTTGAAACAGGGTTTCTATGTGTAGCCCTGTCTGCCCTGGATTCACTTTGTAGACCAGGCTGGCCTCAAACTCACAGAGATCTGCCTCCCTGAGTGCTGGGATTAAAGGCATGTGCCACCACTGCCTGGCTAGAGGTATGTTCTTAAACCCCCATCATCTTTTTTTTTTTTTTTTTTTTTTTGTGGGGTTCATCTCAGTACTAAAATTTACACAGTTCTGTGGATAGAGTAGGAAAAGCCTGTAATTTATGTTGACTTCTTGCTCTAGAGATAGAGAATACAAAAGAAAGACAATAATTTAGCTGGGGTGGCAGATAGTCAGCATAGCAATGTGTAAACTCACACATAAACTCAGTGAGAGATGCTACAATGGACAATTTGATGGTGTGATGTGTGTGGGGCAAGCTGAGGATGGGTACAGTCTTCGAAGTTGAAATGGAGGACACTGAGATAACATCCTGGATTATCAGCTGGGCTCTATGACCTCATAAGACCAAGGAGGAAAAGATACATTTAGGGATTCAGTGGGGAAGGCCACATAGAGACAGGACAGAGATGGAAGCGATGCTTCCAGAGGCTGAGAAGCACCTATAGCCACCAGACCCTAGGAAGGATACTCCTGTAGAGCCCTTGGAGGGAGCATGGCCCTGTTGACAGCTTAATTTCACGACTTTAACACTCAACGGTGAGAGAACAAACCTCTGTTGCTTTAAATCAAGTTTGTGGCAATCCCCACCCTGACCAATTTCCCTGGGTAGCTCTGGCTGTCCTGGAACTCTCTCTGTAGACCAGGCTCAGAGAGCTGCCTGTCTCCACCTCCTGAGTGCTGGGGTTAAAAGAATGGACCACCACTGCCCATCTAGTGACATTTTTTTTTTTTTAAATAGCAGTCCTAGGAAATAAATGCAGGTGGTTCATTCTGGTACTTAGCATGAAGCTAAGGTCTTATCCCTTTGATATCATTCATAGATGCTCAAGGGATCCAGTGTACAACATATAAAGCAAACCAAGAAGTCAATGGCACAGCACCACAGGCCTGAAAACTAAGTGTATTCTCCATGTCGGCATGGCCCCTAGTCATCTTACTCAGGAAATGGCCCAAAGTCATTTGAAAGAAACTCCCCCGCCACCTTTTAATCACTAGGTTGCATTTCTCTTCGTTATCACTACCCCGAATCATTCTATTTTGTACACCCTATAATTAAAAATAGAGACAGTGATTCTTCTGTATAGTTTTCTTTAAGTGTTTCTGTTGGCTTTAGTTGAGGGGGAAAAACCTAGAGGCACTTATTAATTCTATTTTTGCAGCTTCTGACTTTAAATCTTATGCTTTTAGGTTTGCACATGCTATCTACTCCTGCCTTATGAGATGGCAACACATCCAAAGCTATTCTGGAATAAGGGCTTAGTAATACCTCCCCTTGACAGCCACATCATGTTTCCCCAAAAAGAGTCTATAAAGATGAGAGGAGGCATCATTGTAAGCAAACAAATGCTATCTTAAAAGCTCTATGGATAGATTAAAATAAAAGGCATCCAAATCAGAAATGGAAAAGTAAAATGAGTTCTGGCTGTAAGTAAGTGAACTCCTTTTGTTTTTCTAACTTTACTGACATACAGCTGACAAAGAATTGTATATTTAAGGGGTTCAACACCATGTTCTGATACATAATACAACATGAAGTATTACTACAATTAGGCTAGTTAGTGTTTATTCTTTTTTATACAGGGGCTTGCTATGTAGCTCAGGCTAGTCTTGAATTCATGATCCTCTGCCTCAGCGTACTACAGGTGTGGGCCACCATGCTCACCTTCCAAGTCAACATTTCTATCTCTTTACATAGTTGTGTGTGTGAGATCTAGCATCTCTCTTAGCAAATCCAAGCACAGGACACAGTATTTGCGACTACAGTCACCATAACCCTTTGACCTCTCATTCTATTTACCCCTCTCCTTGGCCCTATAGCAACCACCATTCTACTTTATTTCTATGAGTTTCATTAGTTTGTTTATATATATTATATATATATAATTATATATAATATATATAAAATTATATATAATATATATAAAATAAAAATATATATAATAAAATATATATAAATATATATATAAAATGTGAAGGAATCTACTGAAAAGTGCTGAATAAGCAAGACTGTTTCTAAAACTGCAGCTGGTACTTTGAGCAGCACCCAGCAGCTTATGTTCAGTCTAAATGTAAAGAGAGTTTATCATACTACGAACAGTGATAAAAGAACTTCCTGAGCCCAGATGAGTATCTGGATATTCAAAAGTAGATGAGAAGCACCTAACATGACAAATATGTGGGCAGACTTTATTTTCTTTCTCTCTTTCTTTTTTCTTTTCTTTTCTTTTTTTTGAGACAGGGTTTCTCTGTATAGCCTGGCTGTCTTAGAACTCTCTTTGTAGACCAGGCTGGCCTCGAAGTCACAGAGATACCCCTGCCTCTGCCTCCTGAGTGCTGGAATTAAAGGCATGCACCACCACATCCAGCTCCTTCTCAATTCTTAAAAAAAAAAAAAAAAAAAAAAAATATATATATATATATATATATATATATATATATATATATATAAACTGTTGAAAGCAAAGATACTAACCAGCTCACTCCATCAAAGACCATAACCACCAAGTGACTCTGGCTTAAAGGAGTGAGGTTCTGAAGCTCTACCTTGTTATATGTCTGCTTCCAGGCTAATCACAGTGACAGCCTGCCCTGTCTGCAGCATAGTCAAATGCATGTGCTGAGCTTGGCATCTCTGGGTGAAGTACAAGACTCATTTAAGGCCAATACAAGAGAACAAACCACCAGCTGGTGGCACACACACCTTCAGTCGTAGCACTTGTGATGCAGAGGCAAGCAGATCTCTGTTCAAGGCCAGCCTGGTCTACAGAGTGAGTTCATGATAGTCAGGGGCTACACAGAGAAATCACAACTTGAAACAAAACAAACAAACAAAAACAAACCAAAGGACTGTTGGTATAATGTTCTTGTGGAATGTATACAATTTACGCTTGTTCATTCAAATGCTGACTTCTCTACCCCACTATCTAGTTTCAATCCGGACACTGCATTGTGATGTTTATTCTAAGCATCACCTGTCTCAAGTTTGTGTAAACATGCCACCATTTGTTCTCTGTATTGTCAATACAACAACCAGCCAATGCTGAACAATGGAGAGAATAGGGTGGGACGTCCTGGTCCTGAGGGGAGGAGAAAGAAGTGAGTGGGAGGAGTCGGAGAGGAGAGATAGGGAGAGGATAGGACTTGGAACCATCAAGAGTGATGACCTGGACCAAAGATATGACTAAAAGCAAGTATAATGTGGCAAATCTGACTGCAAGAAAACAATGCGGGCTTGGAGGTTTAGGAGAGGGAGTAACTATTGCCCAGCATTGTGTGTTAATTTAATAAATCCTAGTCTTTGTGAGGTGATTTGGGTATATATAAATCCTAGTCTTTGTGTGGTGATTTGGGTATTCAGCTGGTTTAGGAATAAC
Organism: Psammomys obesus; assembly: GCF_907164565.1. Classification (NCBI taxonomy): domain Eukaryota; kingdom Metazoa; phylum Chordata; class Mammalia; order Rodentia; family Muridae; genus Psammomys; species Psammomys obesus. The sequence continues at coordinate 15,511,911 of NW_026585626.1, read as the reverse complement.
CACTGTTTAACTAAAAGATAAATCAATATTAAACATTATTAATCAACAACAAAGGACAATGCCAAGTACATCTGATTTTTAGGGTGAAGCATTCACCTAGGAGATACAGATTAATGTTTATAGCTTTTAAGGAAACTTTCAGGTTCATTACCTTTATCGAGAGATGCTCCAGCCATGTGGTAAAAGCTCAATGCAGTGTCCACATCATTAATGTTCTTCAGGAAAGTGAAGAAGTTCTCTACCTCCTGGAAAGTCAGGCCCTGAAAGAGGAGCAACAGCAAGATGAAGGAGAGCCTGTAGCAAATAGAGCAAAGCCAGCGTGGAAACCCAGCAGATCTTACAGATGCTGAACCAACTGGTCAAGGGACGGCAACTGCGAACAGCACAGGACAAAACTCTAGAGCAGTGGTCCTCAACCTTCTTAATGCTGTGACCCTTTGATACAGTTCATGTTGTGGTGACCCGCAGCCTTAAGATTATTTTCATTGCTAACTCATCACTGTAACTTTGCTACTTTTATGAATTGTAATGTAAATATCTGCTCCTTGATGGTCTTAGGTGACCCCTGTGAAAAGGTGGTTCCATCCCATCAGGCCGAGAACCCCTGATCCCATAGACTGAGAACCCCTGCTCTAGAGTATTCCCTAAGGACAGTGAACTGGCTAACTGTAGAATCTGACATAAAGCTGCTTGCAATGATGGCCAGGCACCCTTGATGAAAATGTTTAACCGTGTTTTCCAAGTAGCCACAATGTCTATTACACTTCCTAAGTGGGTTGTGGCCACTTTACCTGTAAGACATCTTAAGAAGTAAAATCTGAGTCAGAATTTCCATGTAACAGTCTGCTCACAGAATCACCAAAGGCAGGGACAGATGAGGAATGGGTTCAATACTTATTGAAAGCCCAGCACTGACAGGGAAAGCTGTTCATGATCTCCATTTAAAAGCTCCAGAAGATGCTGGGTGGTGGTGGTGCATGACTTTAGTCCCAGCAGAGGCAGGTGGATCTCTGTGAGTTCAAGGCCAGTCTGGTCTACAGAAGGAGTTCCAGGAAAGCCAGAGGTAAAACAGCGAAACCCTGTCTCCAAATGATGCACCATGGAAACCTAATGACATGCTCTGAATGAAGAAATTCTTTCCAGAAGCTGGTCAAAACTGTGCTCATCTTAACTCCACTCTCTATGACAACTCAAGCAAAGCAGCTATCTGCATCAGGGCCACCTGGAGCTCCCCACTTCTCACACATCAGTGTGACCACAATCAAAGCAGAAGTGGAACACAGGGAATGTCCTGTGTGTTGTAAAAGCAGCCACAGAACCCAGGAGCACAGTAAGGAGGACAGAGAGCACCTGCAGCTCTTTCTGGGCACTCTCCACAGTGGGCCAACTGGGTCCTTCCTTCCTTCCTTCCTTCCTTCCTTCCTTCCTTCCTTCCTTCCTTCCTTCCTTCCTTCCTCCCTCCCTCCCTCCCTCCTTTCTTTTTTCTTTCATCCTTCCTTCCTTTCCTTCTTCCTTCCTTTCTTTTTCTTAAAGGTGTGCTCCAATGAGTCCAGTGAACTGAATCTTATTGAATCAAACAGAGAGCTAGATCTCTGGGTGTATGATTATGTCACATGACTTTCTGTAATTTTTCTTTTGGAGAATCAAGGAATTTAAAAACTATTTTACTACACAGTATGATGACTCTAAGGGTGCATAAAATACAAACATCCAAAATTAAGAAGCTGTTATTAGCCATGCTGGGGTACATGTCTGTAATCCCAGAACTAGGAAGGCAGAGGCAGGAAAATCTGTGAGTTCGAAGCTAGCTTGGTCTACAAAGTGAGACCAGGATAGCCAAAGCTACACAAAGAAACCCTGTTTCAAAAAACTGTATGCCATTTTCTAGTCATGAGTTTCTACCACCCATATTTCCAGTAAAAATCACTACATGGATTCTTAGGGGATTCCTTTTTATTAAAACAGAAACAAAACAAACAAACAAACAAACAACAACAAAAACAGTGCCAGTGCCTTAAACAGAAACAGTTTCCGTTAGAGTATTAAGTAGTATTAAGTAGCAGAATTAAATAGTATGCATTTTGCTATATATGGCTTCTCCTTAAGGTTTGTTCCATGATATTTATCTATAGTTTATTCTTATTGTATAAAGTATTATATCATTTAACTATATCACATTTGTTATTCTTCTTAAAAGACTCCCTATGTAATTTATTAGAGTGAGTATGTGTTTGAGGGCGTGTATGGAGGCCAGAGGACAACCTATGGAATCAGTTTTCTTCTACCTTTGTATGGATTCCTGGGATCAAACTCAGGTCACCAGGCAATAAGTGCTTTTACTCGCTGAGCCATCTCTCTGGCCCTCACAAACTCTTACCTGTTACAAAAAGGGGTGACCTCCAGCTTTGGAGCACTATGAACAAAAGTGTACTTGTATTCAGTTGTTCAGTCAAATGCTCACCTATCTTTATGCATCAAGTGGCATAATTTTTGCAGACCCTAATTTCAGGACATTTTCTTGACCAGAGTTGGGGCTTACCCCTACTTAGTGTTCTGGGTGATGTAAGCATTTGCTTTGCATCCACCTTGTAGATGAGTGTATCATTAGATTAGAAGCACAGGTTCTATAGTATCACTGTATCTGCATTAGATAGACATTGACATCATCTTCCTTCTTCCACCAAAAGAACAGTGAGGATGAAAGAAATGCAAATGTCCATTGAGGGGTAAGCCAGTTAACAAAGAAACCATGTCTGCCTCACCCTCTTTCTCCAGGCCACAGTGGTGCATATCTGTAGTCCCTATACTCTGCAGGCTGAGGAAGGAGTTTTTTTTTGTTTTGTTTTGTTTTTTTTTTTTTTGAGTTTGATGTTTGCCTGAAATACATGGTGAGACCTTGTTTTGAAAACCAAAGCAACAACAACAAAGGGCTTGGGGGAAGGATTTTTTTGTTTAATCACATTTATATGAGATACTTGGGTTAGTTAAACTTATAGACAGAATGCAGGATGGCGACTGCCACAAGGAATTGGGAGTTTCTGTTTAATTGGTAAAGAGTTCCAATTTGGGAAGGTGAACAAAGTTCTGGAGATAGTGGCGATGGTTGCCCAAATGGGAATGCACTTAAAACGACTTTAATTACACAATTAAAAATGGTTAAAATGCCAACTTCTGTGTATATTGGGACACATAACAAAATGCATTAAAGCTTTATAGCTTTATAACAATTAAGAAATGGATTTCTCTGGGGGTGGGGGAAAGTGGACAGATTCCCACTCTTCTTCCTTTTCTTTTTTTTAAAATAATTTATTTAACTTTATTCATTTTGTGCATTTGTATGAAGGTGTCAGAATCTGTGGAACTGGAGTTACAGACAGTTATGAGCTGCCATGTCGGTGCTGGGAATTAAACCAGAGTCCTTTGGAAGAGTAGACAGTGCTCTTAACCACAGAACCGTCTCTCCAGCCCTCTTCTTCCTTTTCAAGAAAACTTTACAGGGCTGGAGAGATGGCTCAGAGGTTAAGAGCATGGTCAGCCTCACACTGGAAAAGGTTTTGAAGATTAAAGGCTGATTTTAAATTCCTAAAACAGAGAGGGCATTGTATAGAATATACTTTCTAGTTTGATTGAAAAGAAAAGCACTAATGTTTACTAACTACTTTTGTGTGTGTGAAACATCAGCTACTACAGAGCAAGACCAGACTTCTCATGCTGAGCTTACTGGAGGACAAAGAGAGGGAGGGAGGATAACCAGCATGAAGTGCCTATTCATTATGATTTGGACAAACAGTGGGGTACAAATCCACTGACACCATTAAATCTAATATATAGCACTCGGTCTTTATTATATAGATACAATAAAGAATATTTATTGAGTGCTTACTTGCTACTCAGCACTCTGCCAAGAACAGCAAGAAAAATAAAACTACATTGGACATAGGCCTTGATGTTATGGGCTTATAATTTACATAGGCCTCCTTAAAGAAAAAAATAATGAAACCAGCTACAAAATTCTTATTTCCCAGCAATGGCTTTACCCACGCATGCATGCAGGAATGCAGGCAGGCACAGATCAGTGAATTCCAGGTGAAGTGAGAGTCTTTGTTTCAAAAATAGGTGGAGAGTGATGGTCATGCATTCCTGTGCATGTACATGTAACATATACATACATATACACACTATACCATGAGGTTTGTGGATGTAAAGTAGAAGCTGAAGGGCTATGCTTATCATGAGCTGAGCTGTTCAGACAGGAAGACTAAAGCTCCTGTGTGATCTATTGGATGTAAAGGGAACTGGTATCACAGCAGCCAGGAGGGAGTGTCCCCTCCCCCTGAGCTTGGTGACAGTTAGAGTCTTGATATTCTATGAGGAGGTAGAAAATGGAAACTGCTCTGTAAACTAGTTAATTGGTTAAGTGTAGGGAAGATGGACTTATACAAAGGCGAGGCTGCTCAGAAAAGAAGGGAAGACTAACAGTAGCTTGTAGAAGTAGAGGAGATTTTCTAGGCACCGTAAAAATGCATCTAACAACAGAGGCTTGTTAACGAAGTGAATAGTCTTTTGAAAGTAAAAGCAATCAGTAAAATTTTAGAAGAAAAGAGTGTTGTTTTTTTTGTGTGTGTGTGTGTGCACACGAGTATGAGAAAGAGAGAGAAAGACAAGATTTCTCTGTGTAGCCTTGGCTGTCTTGGACTTGTTGTGACAGGGTTTCTCTGTGTAGCCTTGGCTGTCCTGGACTTGCTCTGTAGATTAGGCTGGCCTCAAACTCACACAGATCTGCCTGCCTCTACTACCCTGAGTGCTGGGATTACAGGAATACGCCATCTTGCCAGGCTAACAGTGAATAGTTACATGGCCAAATGAGGCATGAATTCTTACATAATGTGGCAAAGCACAATCTATACCAAAACCTAACACCAAACCAAACCAAAGTTACTGGTAAGTCAAAGCTCATCAAAACGAAGAGAAAACTGCAAATGAGAGGCTAAAAGAAAGCATTTGAAAAATCACTTTTTTTTTTGTCTGAATCCAGTACCTTTATTTTTATTTGACGATGAACAGCATTAACACACCCAGCAACTCCAGTGACTTTTGCTCATACCACTGAGAAACAACAAGCTTAGCAAGGTCCCTCTCCATGGCCATACCTCCTCACGGTAACCCTGTTCTTTAGAGCTATAGGACCTGTGCAGCCACCAGACCAAGCTGAATTGTCAGGACTTAGCTGAGACAGGAGGCTTGGGTTGTCTACTCGGGGGACAGGACCCTGAAAGACACTTCAAAAGATGCCACTGTGCCTGGTTCTGGACCGAGTCTCCCTGTTAAAGCACTTACAGACAACACTAGCCCTGGCCCTCTTCCTGTGTTCCTTCTTTTTCAGAGTTGCTCTTCTTCAATCAACACTATAATGACTCCTTAGAATACCAAACACCCCTAGATGGAGCCTAACAGAACACAGGCTGGGATGTGACTATCTAGAATCTAAGCATGGGCAGCAAGAAGACTCACCCTAAACCTCTATCCTAGCAGGCTCAGGATTCCCTGGGAGGGCTGGGAAGGAAGCGGGAGAAACATGCTTTACACAACTTGACAAAATGTGGGGTTCCCTGGGACTGCTGGCCTCTGTAGCACCCCTACTTCCCACACAGCTGCTCGGAGAGCGTGGGCACGTAAGTCATCCCACTCTGCCTGGTAACGTGCCCACCACCGGGGCACCCAGGCAGTACTTCTTGCAGAAAGCCACCACCTTGAGCTTGCTGCAGTGGTCTCCATCCAGGATTGGCTGTTCACAGTCCAGTGGTCTGTCCTGCTTTTACACCAGCCAGATATGAGGACCATGCCACTGCTGATACCATTACCCTTCATGTTGACCACCAGAAAAGGTCCTTGAATTTGGGGTCCTTCCTGTTAGGACCATCTGGGTCCATGGTGTAGAGTTTCCCTGGATCGAGGCCATCCCATGAAAGGCTGCTGGGCCTATCCTTAACCCGGTGGACTCACTTTGCCCAGCTCATCCACCTCCACCTCAGCGTAGTTGATACACAGCACATGCTGGGGCCACTCCACCCCCTGTAGGCTCAATGGCCCGGCTGATGTCAGCGAGCATGGTGACAGCAGGAACCTGAAAATTGTTCTTTTGATAAAGGACTTATACTCAGATTGTATAGAGAACTCATACAACTCAATAGTGAGAAGGCTAACAATGAAAGATTTGTTAGTGCATATGTAGCTCAGAGCATAGATAGCACTTGTTCTCTGTACACAGGCCCTAGGTTTGATCTCATCACTATAACCAACCAAATGAATAGTCAACAGACATTTTGCTAAAATAAGATACATGAACAATAAACACATTAGAAAAATACAAATTAAAACCATAATGATATCTACTAAAATGACGTCTTTTAAATTTTTAGTTTTGCTTTTTGAGACAGGGTCTCTCAACATGGCTTCTGGATGGCCTGGAACTCACACTGTACAACAAGCTAACCTGAGATTCACAGAGATCTGCCTGCCTTTCCCTTCCAGGTGCCAGGGTTAAAGCTGTGCATCACCATGACTGGCTTAGTTTGGATGTCTCTTAAAAAGTTAAACATAACTATCTAATATGACCTAGCAATCTCCTTCTTAGGAGTTTTAATAATAATAATGATGATGATGATGATGATAATGATAGGTCCAGGGGCTGGAGAGATGGCTTAGTGGTTAAGAGCACTAGGTTTTCTTCCAGAGGACCCAGTTCAATTCTTAGCATCCATATGGCAGCTCACAACCATTTATAACTCCAGTTCTAGGGGGTCTGATACACTCCTCTGGCCTCTGCACACACTAAGGCACACTCATGGTTTACAAACATACATGCAAGCATAACGCCCACAAATATAACAGCAACATCATTATATTAAAGGACAATGATACGACGACAACAACAACAGAACATAAGCCCATGTAGAAACTTGCATGTAAACACTAACAAGAACAGTATTCCTAACAGCCTAAAACAGAAGCAATTTGGTTGTGCATTTGATGGTGACTGGTGAAGAAAACATGGATGATGAAACACTATTTACTACTCAGCAATAAAAAGCAAAAAAAAAAAAAAAAAAAAAGAAAGGATTAATATGTGCATCAGCAGAGATAAATCTTCAAAGCATTATGCTAAGAAAAAGAAGGCAGAGGAGTAAGACTACACTATGACATTGCATTTGTTATGAAATGCTCAGAACAGGCAAATCATCTGGAGAGAGAGGGTTGATTTATAGGAGTAAGGCAGAGATGCACATTACCTGAAGACTAGCATGAGGGATCTTTTGGGGTGACAGGAATGTCTGCATACTGGATGACAATTATGTTGCATAACTGTACATTTACTAATAACCACTGAACTGTACACTTAAAATGGTGACTTTCATGGCTTATAAAATACACCTCAATAAGGTTGTTTAAAAAAATAAAATGCAGGACTGGTGAGAGGGCTCAGTGAATTGCTGGCAAGCCTGATGACCTGAGTGCATTCAGCAGATTGCACACAGTGGAAAGAGACCACAGGCTCCTTCAGTTGTCCTCCGACCTCCACACACATGCTGTAGAATATGTGCTCTTTTTTCCCCCAATAAGTAAATTTAAAAAGTAAAGTTTAAAATTTTTATTTTTAAATAAAGGCATGGTGGAGCACACTGGAGGCAGAAGCAGGTACATCTCTGTGTGTCTGAGGCTAGCCTAGTCTAGCTTCAGAATGAGCACCAGGACAGTCAGGGCTACATAGAGAAAGTCTATCTCTAAAACACAAACCAAATGCAGCTGGAGTTGATAAGAATGAAGGTGAGGAGAACCTGGCTTCCTTTGGAAGGTAAATACCCACACCAAGGTGAGGGGCTGTGGATATGCATAAACAACGCATCCTGGAGGCAAGGGAAATGACCTATTTCTGTGGCTTAACATTCCCATAAGCATCTAAGCTTGAAACATTGCTTTCTTCATTTCATCTTTTCCTGCTCACAAAATGTCAGTGAATTCCTGTTGTCAAGCGGACAGACTCCTAGACTTCAAGGCTAAGGACTTAAGGTCCTCCACCATCTGCCTCAGTAAACAGACCTTTTTATTTCCCTGGGAACCTTCGGCTAGAACCTGGTGACAGAGGCTTGTTGTTGCTCCCAAACCTGTGCTTATTCAGAACATAGGGAATAAACAGAGTGGCAACAAGCTGTGAGTGGTGGACATGGTTGAAATCCCAGCACTTGGGGGCTGAGGCAGGAGGATTGAGAGGTCAAGGCCAGTGCGGGCTACATAAGTTAATTCCTTGTCAAAAGCTAGGCAATTAATAGGTTCATCAACAGGAAGGTTATGGAATCTTGTTGGCTTTGGATATTGGTGTTGCCTCTTAAGACAGTGTGTGAGTTCTGGTCAAAAGCTAAGGCTCTTAAGAATACTTTTCCAGCATGCCTGTAATCCCAGCACTTGGGGAGGCAGAGGCAGGTGGCTCTCTGTGAGTTCAAGGCCAGCCTGGTCTACAAAGCAAGTCCAGGACATCCAAGGCTATACTACACAGAGAAACCCTGCCTCTAAAAACCAAAACCAAAACCAAAACCAAAACCAAAACCAAAACCTTTTCCAAGCCCAGCATGGTGGCACACATCTTTAATGCCAGCATTCTGGGAGGCAGAGGCAGGCAGATCTCTGCGTTCAGGGCCAGTCTGATCTACAGAGTTCCAGGACAGTCAGCACTATACAGAGAAACCTGTCTTTAAAAAAATTAAAAAAAAAAAAAAAAAAAGAAATACTGTTTCATGTGAGCAATGATTCTGTCTACCGAGCAAAACTGTGACAGCTGGGTGCAAGAGTACTAAATCTAGCACAGAGAAAATTGTCAGTATCATGTCCTTCCCTTGCTGTCTTCTCTCCCCTTGGACGACTCAACCCCTCCTGAAATGTAGGTCTGTTTAAAGTTCATCTCTACTTGCTCCTTGGTCAGGAGTACTTCACAGCTACCGAGTCACCCAAAATGGTGTAGACAAAGCAGAAACACTAACAGATGAGAGCCTCAGTGGCTTGGCCAACCCATGTTCCAAGCCCCATCTGCACTGAGCTGTAGCTTCCAAATCTGCATCATTTCACAGGACATCCACAACACAGCCTTGCTTGTTGGCTCTGGGCTGGGCTGTCATGGTTGGGGTGGCTGGCTCTGGGCTGGGCTGTCATTGGGACCACCTGGGAAGCCTCTGCACTGGTGATTCCAGGAACCCTTCTCTGAAGAACAGCCCTTTTCTTGGGAAATTTCAATTCTGGGCTTCACCCTCTCAGCTACCATGGGATCTCTTGTCCAGTGGTGGCTGTTCTCACCCTCCTCACCATGTGAACAAGCTGTCTCCACTTCTAATCCTCCACAGTTCTTTCTCTCAGGTCTCATCTGCTCCTTATGTGCCTTTTCCTGGACTTTCCCAGGAACTCTGGGTAAGTGATTGGCCCAGACTTTGATAAAGAAAAGACAGATGAATACTGTATTAATAAGAAAAAGAGCAGTCAGTAACTGATGAGTAGTCACTTGTAAGCTACTAGGCTCATCTCTATGGAACTAGATTTATTTTCCTTCTTTTGTCTTTTTTTCAAAGATTTATTTATTTATTTATCTACTTATTTATTTATTTATTTATTTATTTATTTAGTATACAGTGTTCTGTCTGCATATACACTTGCATACCAGAAGAGTGGGCCACCATATGGTTGCTGGGAATTGAACTCAGGACCTCTGGGAGAGCAACCAGTGCTCTTAACCTCTGAATCATCTTTCCAGCCCTAGTTTTATTTTCTTAAACCTTAAAAGGGATTCTTTCTTCTTTGTGTAGCATCTTGAGGGAAGTAAAAGGAGTAAAGGCTGGAATAAATGAAGCCAGTTTAAGAGACATACACACACCTAACTTCCTTCTGAACTCTGACTTAATTGGTTTGAAGAAGTGTCATTTTATATTTTTTAAGGTTTATTCATTCATATTTTATGGGCATGAGTGTTTGTGCATACGTATGTGTACCATGTGCATATCTAGTCCCTGTGGAAGCCAGTACAGGGCATTAGATACCCCGGAACTGGAGTTCCAGAAAGCTTCAAGCCACCATGTGGGTGCTGGGATCTGATCCTAGGCCTTTACAAGAGCAGCCAATGCCCTTAACAGCTGAACTGGTTCTCCAGCCCTTACATTTTCATACTAACAGACCCAAAATGGAATAAAGAAAGCCGTTAAAAACAGATGGAGATTTCTTCTTAATAGGAAATGGCTCTGGAAAAATGGACTGCTAACATTAGGGGTAAAGGCCATTATTAACTCTCATTTTGGCTAATTACTATGTTCACAACTATTTAATCAACACAAGAGGGCAATCAATTTTAATCTCCTAGCTAAAACAGGCTAGAAATTCTGGCCAAAAGTAATTTTGCACCCAATTTCCAATTTGAAAAAGTTTGTCCTTTCACACCAGAGCTTCCCCCCCCCCCCCCAAGGTCTTCGGTCCTAAATTAACTCTTGTACAAGCTAAAACATTCTATGACTTCAAGGAAGACATCTTCAACATCTCATTCATAACCTTCAAATATAAATTCAGGATAAAATATGAATTAGCCTATCATGATTGATAGCTAACTTAAGGTCTGCAGCAACCTTTAAAAATAAGTCTGTTCAGGCTTGGTATGTAGGTCAGTGTAGCACATCTGCCTAGCATGCACGAGGCCCCAGGCTGTATCCTTAGCACTCCAAAAACCTAACAAACAACAAACAAGAAGAATATCTCACAAAACAAAGATGAAAAGTCTGTCTAGAGAAAAGCAGGCTTCCTGTATGCAAAAGGCATGTGACCAGCGAAAAACCTCCTAAAGACATGCAACTGATGTGTTATAAATTTCCACAGATACGAGCTGGGTACTGGATAGTATACTCTCCAGGGGAAGAAATATTTCTTACTCCAGGAATGACAGGTCTACCCTTCAGCCAAGAGAACATCTGCTGTGGAAACAGGCTGGATAAGTTTCAGAAGAACCTAGGCTGGCCCAGAGGCCTTTCAGCTTTCCAACATCCAACGTGAGGCAGAAAATGTCCAGCTGAGAAGCAGTTAGAAAGCAGTGGTATTCATGAAAGATTTCTTACTCAAACAATAAGGAAACTGAACTGGGACACATGCTGCCATCTTATTTCTTTTCCAGTTATTGGCTTTTAAAAGCTATGATGGTCTCATGCCAAGCAGATAGGAAAAGTTCAATTCTCAGGGCCAGTGAGGTCAGGGATTTACCTACAATAATCATGGGAACTGCTACAGAAGCAGCTGAATCCATCTTCAGAGAAGCTTTGTCTTGATCACATCACACTACTCTGGCCATCACCCACAGGACATTTTCAGTGCCACGCTGGTGGTGATTATGGCCATGTGACTAGTGCTGTTTATTGGGAAAGATTTGGAGCCTACAGTGAGGGTCTCTGGGTAGACAGCTCTAGTTCAGGCTCTATTGTGGGTATGTGTGCCTGAAAGTTAAAGGTCTGTTCTCTCCTTCAGACTGCTCCTCCCCCACCTTTGTTTGAACAAGAAACCTGAGGTTCTCCTGTCCTTTCTCCTGTTCTTTGAGATGTATTCACTGTTGACTAGTTCATGACACATTTTCATTATTATTGGTATCTTTGCAATAACCAGACACTCCCATGGTTTCATTTCTTTCTGTATCCAAGGCAACTTACCTTCCCCTCTTTGAAGTGCTTCTTCAGCTGTCTCTGCATGGCGGTCAGCTTCTTGGACTGCACTCCACTGTAGGCCAGCAACATGCCACCAAACTGCCTCTCAGTGATTCTCCCATCTACAGGGTCATGGCGTTCAAACTGGGTAGGAAACAGACAGAGTGTTCTTGGAATTACATGGAAGGGATTTTGATGAGGACTGATCAACTGTGTTTGATGGGAGAAATGAATTTTGGTCTCAGTTTCTCACAGACAAACCAGAACTGCTTATATGTGTGTATAAAATTATCATGATGAAACTCAGACTAATGTCTGAGTTATTAATATGCATTAATAATAATAAAAAACAAACAGTAAAATCCAGAACAGACAAAGCTCCCCATATCCTCCACAGGTCAGACACATCCTTGAAAGAAGGCCAATTTTCCTGTTTTCTTTTTCTTCTGATGTCCATCCTCTTTGCCTTTCAGGATGGGGATTGAACATTTTTAGTTAGGGTCCTCTCTTTTGCTTAGTTTGTTTAGAACCTGCCACAGAGGGCCTCTGAAAGCCTCTGCCGTGCAGACTGTCAAAGCAGATGCTGAGCCTGATGGCCAACTGACGGGCAGAGTGAATGGAATTCTATGTAAGAAGTGGGAAATAGTAAGAGCTGGAGAGGACAGGAACTCCACAAGGAGAGCAACAGAACAAGATAATTTGAACACAGGGAACTTCCCAGAGACTCATACTCCAACCAAGGACTATCCGTGGAGATAACCTAGAACCCTGACAATGCAGCCACTTCTGATGAGAACTGATAGACTAAGATCAGAAAGAAGGAGAGGAGGACCTCCCCTATCAGTGGACTTGGGGAGGGGCATGCATGCAGAAAGGGGGGGAGGGTGGGACCCGGAGGGGAGGAGGGAGGGGCTTATGGGGGGATACAAAATGAATAAAGTGTAATTAATAAAAGTTAAAAAAAAGAAGGCCATTTTTAAAACTTTACAAAAATTTACAAAATTTTCTCTTTTCTTTTTAGATAGGCTCTCAGTAGTAGAACTCAGTATGTACACCAACCTGGCCTCAAACTCACAAAGGTCTGCCTGCCTCTGCTTCCTAGGTGCTGGGATTTCATACATTAGTAGTTATAACCACTCTCTAAGATCACCCATGCCCTTGCTTCCCAGTGAAGACTTAAGGATGATTATACATTTTATCAATTACGCATATAAAATATGCATAATCAAATATGCATATACACAATTAAGTATTTTATGTACTAGATCTCTAAGGATTTCAAACAAGAACAATGTATTTACAAGTTTTCTCAAAAATGGTAATTGGATGTTAGGATATCAATAGAGCTTAAGAAAAATATGCATTTAAAAAAAGATGAATACAGCAGTAGACTTGTTAACTTGTTAACTACAAAGCTACTGAAAAACCATTAAAAATATTTAAATCTGCAGATGAAAAGGCTAAGTGTAAAGAACCTCTAGCTAATCTAAGGGTTATCAGAAAATTAAGATTTCACTTAAAAACAGAGACAAGGAAGCTTCTCTTAGTCCCAGCTGCAATGTTGATTCTATGTACAACACAGTGGCTATAGGCATAGTGGCCAAGTAGGGAGCAAAATGACATGAAGATGGTAGATCTCTCCATGTTTTGTTTTTTAGCCTTTTAAAAATATTTATTTTATATATCTATCTGCATGTATACCTGCATGCTTTTTTTTGCTTTTAAAAAATATTTATTTTACATATCTATCTGCATGTATACTTGCATGCCAGAAGATGGCATCAGATCCCAGTATAAATGGTTGTGAGCCACCATGTGGGTGCTGGGAATTGAACTCAGGACCCTGGAAGAGCAGCCTACTACTCTTAACTGCTGAGCCATCTCTCCAGCCCTCCTCTCCGTGGTTTTATTGGGATATCACAGATACAAGGAGATGTTCACATTTCCATATGGCAGGGTTAGTCTGTTCTCCTGAGAAGGTAAACACAGATGTCAGATATCACTGATTAAGTTCACATCAACAATCATTTCTGAGTGTCTTCCAGTTGTTCAGCACTTATGTTAATCATTGTGTAGCATGGAAAGGAAGGAGAGAATTCTGTTGGAGTGTTTACGGACATCAAGTGGGGAGATAAGACATGTGAGACATGCAATAAAAATGAAAATACCAAGAGTGGATTCTTTCCATTCTCATTTCCTCAGTTGGCATGGCCAGTTGAAACATCTTATTTTTTCACTTATGAGCTGTGGGAATGTATAAGCCACAAGAGCTACACTGCAATAGCAACTCTTTACTGGGCATGCGCTATACCTAGGAGGCTCACCTATACGTTCTTTCATTTAATCTTTGTCAGGTCCATGGCACTTATTAGGTCCACTTTGCAGATAAGAAAACAGGCAATATGCAATTGAATGTGACCAAGCTGGGTTTGCATTTGGGTTCACAGCATTTCCTATTTTTCAGAAAGCTTCAGGACAGCACCTTGCTGTTTTAAATAAGCTAGAACAGCTAGAAAGGGGGAGTACAGAGGGGGGGCTGAGAGTCTCATTTTGGGATTCGATTTAAGTTTGATTTATGGCTCAATTTACCATCCTGAAACAAAATAGAGGACTAATAAAAATTCTGCAAGTGGGCAGTTTTCTGCACCGTTTAAAGCAGGTTTCCAGATGGGCTCAGATGGTACAGAATTCATTTACAGGCAGACTTTAAAAGCTGTGGTCCTTGTTCTCCAGGCTAGCCTGCCTTTAAGGATCTGGACATTCATGCTCCCCTTTCTGGATCCCCCATCCCAGTGGAGCAAGACAGACTTGAGGTTGAACTACTTCTTGTTTGTAAACCTGACAGCAGCTGGCTTGCTCAAGGCTCATGAAAGGCCTTCAGTTTTCACCCTCCAGAGGCACAAACATACCTCTGTTGTGTTTCTAAGGCAGTTTCCAAGGAAGATCCTCAAGTAGCAATTTTAATGCTCAAATTAGAGTTTTGTTGTTGTTTGTTTTTGTTTTGTTTTACTAGTGTTTGAAGACCCAAAACTTGGCTTTTGATAATATGTTCTATTATTTTTAAGCAATTAGAACTGAAAAGGCTTAAATACTAATATTTGCCCTTTCTGCATAGTTTGGCCCACTTTAAAACTCATTGCTTTAGCTCTGTGATTTGACTTTTGGCAGCATCTCTGTTTAGCCTACTGGGTCTTCTGAGTCAAAACTGCCCAACTGAGTTTTTTCATGTTTCAGAGGACCAGCTCCTTGTGCATGCCAGCAAGTGCTTTACATTGAGCTATAGATCCAGCCTGTTCTTTCTGGAGTCTTAAAAATGGCAGTGATGGAGAGGGGTAGGTGGGTGGTGGGTATTTCACACACATACAATTGCTAACAGACACAAACATACTGATTTAACATTTTAAAGTTGAAGACCTACTAAGTAAAGATTTACGAGTTTTGAGGATCACATTTCAGGGATTTTCACTAACTTAAAATGTCAAGGGCCAAGGACAGATGTTACATGGCTGCTGGGATCATGTGTGCAATTATGTTTTGAGATGCCTGACCCCCATCGTGTATATTGTCTTAGTTAGGGTTTTATTGCTGTGAAGAGACACCATGACCATGGCACCTCTTATAAGGAAAAACATTTAATTGGAGCTGGCTTACAGTTTCAGAGGTTTAGTTCATTATCATCATGGTGGGAAGCATGGCAGCATGCAGGCAGACATGGTGCTGGACAAGGAGCTGAGAGTTCTACATCTTGATCTGAATAAGCATATATGATCTCAAAGCCCACTTCTACAGTGACATACTTTCTCCAACAATGCCATATATACTCTAACAAGGCCATACTTCCTAATAGTGCCACTCCCTATGGAGTCAAACAGGGCCCTATCTATTCAAACCACACATACATTAAGTCTTGACAATCCTGCAGGTGTGCCCTTGGAGTGCTATAGGAATGTAAGCAATCCTCAAGGTCAAGGAAGGGCCTCAACGGAGAGACACAGGTTATTACAAGATTATCACAATGCAGAAAAGCCTCTGTGTGTCTGGAATCGGTCTGAATCAATGGCTTGCACAACTTAGCAAAAACTTGCTCCCCTGAGGTTGGGGCCCATAAGTTCTACTTCAGTGACAATTAAGGAAATCCATTCTCTTTAGTCCTGTGGAAAAGAACTTGTGTGGCCTAGCACATCACTCACCATCTGTGCTGCTTTTCTGTTTCAAAGGCAGATGAATAGCCTAGCCCTTTCCCACTGCAGCCACTGCTATGTCCTCAAATGTATGCAAGCAGTCTCCCTGTTGATCCCCACGGTGCTGGCTCCAGAGCAGCTAAGGGAGGGCCAGAAAAGAAAAGTAGCAAATGCTGGAAGATTTTTCCTGGCTTTCTAAACAGTGCACCTATTGTTCCGACCCCTGCTCCAGGAAAGCCTTTCAGGAGGACAACTGGTCTACATTTAGCTATATGAAATGATCTGAGGAAGATAAAAGGTTAGCGAAAGAATATGCTTTCTTACAAGGGCTAAAAAATAAGGTTGAAAAATAGTAGGTGGAGAAAGAAATCAGTATCTGAAAGTGGGTCATCATTTAGCAAAGGTTTTGGGGAGTTACTACACTCTGGGATGAGTAAAGCCCAATCGTGTTCTTCCATACAGTTACAACCTCTGGGACTTGTGCAGACCCCAGCGAATTCTTCCCTTACACAAACATTTCAGAACATTCTAATAGGCCTTTGCTAGCTTCTGAACTGTACAGCAAGACTACATGGTGATCTAAGGCTTTCAGTGGGACAGAATGGAGCCTCTGTGTCACTGTTATTACTGTCAGGAGTTTCATCCTATTAGGTTCATGAAAAGGAAAAAGGATTACAGGTCCCATTCTCTATGGGAACCCTCCTCTTCTAGTAATCATGACATATTTTAAAGTTTGAGTTGAAATCTGTTTCTGTAATTGGATGGGCATCTCTAAATACAAGAGAAATCATCACTGCTTCACTCATGGTTATCTTCTGGCAAGTTGAGAAAAAAGGCCTACAATCTGGAATGCAGGTAACATGACTCAGTTCTCAGCAAGGGCTAGCACAATCATTAGATTCAGACCATGAGATCACAGTGAATAAGCTAAACTGCTAGACATTTTGTCTTTTGGGGGAGCTGGGTCGTTGTGCATCCTGGGAAATAATTCTTATATCTGAGTGACATACCCAACGTAAACTACTGTATTTTTCAATTCCAAATCTTAAGACATCTTACATTTTAAAAGACTTACTGGTTCAGTTGGAGCTAGGAGTGGTGGCAAAGACCTTTAATTCCAACACTCAAGATGTGGGACTAGGCATGATGGCAGGCATTTTTAGTCCCAGCACTCAGGAGGCAGAGGCAGGCAGATTTCTGTGAGTTTGAAGCCAGCCTGGTCCACATAGTGTTCCAGGGTAAAACCTTGCTTTTTGTTATTGTTTTGCCTGGGAAAGGTGCTATGTACCTATAATTCTAGCTACTTGGGAGGCTGAGGTGGGAAGGTCATTGAGCACATGAGTTTAAGATCTGCTCCAGTGGATCAAAAGAAAGTTGGGGCTGTGATCAAATGAGCTGACTAAATCTTGAGTCCCAGTCATACAGCCAGATCAGGAAAGGGGCGGTTAGCCCCGCGTGGTGTACGGTCACACAGGCATGGGAAACTCCCATACATACAAAAATGGGGAGAACGAAATATCATTATTATAAGATAAAAATGTTTGCCCTTTCTTAATGGATGGTACTTCTTTCCCCCCCCCCCCCCCCCCCCCCCCCGGTTTAACTATCGTTTTGTTTGTTTGTTTTAAGACAGGGTTTCTCTGTGTAGCCTTGGCTGTCCTAGTACTTATTCTATAGACCAGGCTGGTCTTGAACTCACAGAAATCTGCCTGCCTCTGCCTCCTGAGTGCTGGGATTAAAGGCGTTCACCACTACCACCTGATAAACTATCTTTTGTTTAGGTGCATTTTATATATGGAAATCTTTATTATAGCTAGATATATAGATTAAAAAAAACTGGCTATGCCTAAGAACTCTTTCCTGGTAAAGTAAGAAATTAAATATTCATCTAAATATTATAAAAGATACTTAACAGTGGGGCTTAATGACAATGATTAGCTACCTGGAACTAAAGAGCAGACAAGGCTCTGATGTCGAATTTGGAACCTGAGACAAGGGGATTTAGACTTAGATTTTTCAGATAACTTTGGCTATGAAGTAAGTTCCAGGGCAGCCTGGGCTACATAAAAAGACTCTGTCCTAAAGAAAAAAACAAAACAAAATAAAACAAAAACCCCAGACACAAAAACAAGGTAGGGGTAAGAAAGGCTGGTGATGTGGCTCAGATGATAAGAGTGCTTGCCTAGCATGCATGAAGCCCTGGGCTCAGTCTCTAGTACTTCATATGTTGGATATGAGAGCATATGTGGTACCTGTTATCCCAGCACTCAGGGAGGAACAGACAAGAGGGTAAGAAGTTAAAGATTTTCCTTGGCTACACAGCATAGGTCATTTTGAGCTACATGAGATACCATCTTAAATAAATAAAAAAATATAGTAACGTAAAACAGCAGGTTACCAGCATCTGTTTTAAATTTTTCAGTCTCTGAGTCTTTACTAAGAATATCTGGGGATTTGTTTGTTTGTTTGCTTGCTTGGAGACAGGATCTCCCTGTGTAGCTCTGGCTGTCCTGGAACTCACTCTGTAGATCAGGCTGGCCTTCAACTTACAGAGATCTGCCTGTCTTTGCCTCCTGAACACTGGGATTAGAGGCATGGCCACCATGCCCGGCTAAACATCTGGGAATTTTAACTATAGTAAGGATCATATGAGCCTAATTAATCAGGCTGCCTCTGAAAAAGGAAGAGCCTTGGGTGACTTTAGGCCAGTTCACTTGCCTTCTGTTCAAATGTGCATCAGTGTGGAGTACGGAAGATCTGCTTTCAAAAAAATGGATGCCTGGAAGAGCTATGACCTTCAGAGGGAAACTCGGAGACTGCAGGAACTCAGTCTGCACACTTTCACTGTAGGCTCAGCTAAGGTTTCCTTGCCAGGTCTGTGACCTCCATACACCAACCCACAAACATCAGCATCCTGTAACAGTTCTAGTCACCCTTCCTGAAGAACCTGAGCAATAAACTTGTGAAAGTAATTACTGTGCAATGTTCCAACCCATCAGTGAAGTTAACATTTCCATACAAACTGATGAAGAATATAGGGTGCTTTCCTCTTTAAGATGACTTTTAGCAAGCTGCAGATGTTATATACAATGTTATCTGCTTTCAGTAACATGAAAAAAATTCCCAGCCTTGCATAATATATTCCTGCAAAATCCGAGAGGCCCAATGTTATTGGACATTAGAGGCCCAAGTTCAAGGACACTTTTCTTTTCATGTGTGATCATAACAGTTTTGAAAATAGAAAGACGGCTGGGGGGGGGGGACAAATAAACAGAAATGCTCCAATTTCAGGCGATAAGAACCAAGGACTGTAGAGAAAGCTTTAGGATTGACCTGCCGAGGCAAAATACAGCACCTTTGATAAAGCAGCTTCATCCTGGTGTTGTCAACAGCTCATCACTTTCATAAGAGAGCTACAGATTTGGCTTGTTCCTTATTTGACATGCAAGAATATTTATTTTTGTTTTTTTGAGATACAAGTAAAAAAGGAAAACACAGAAGAGAAATACAATTACTACTCCAACCCATGCCCCTAAAGCCAAGTAAGTACCTTTCAGAAGTAACCTTGGGGAAAGATATGAAGATTTCTTACTGACAAAGCAGAAAACCTGTGTGGGTAAGAATACACATGACATCCAGTGGGAATGTATACACTTTTGGTGGGCTCAGCATGACATGAGCAATAAACTCCTGAAAGTAACTGCTCTGCAGTGTTCCAACCCATCAGTGAAGTTAACATTTCCACAAAAACTGCTGAAGAATAAATATGGGTGCTTTCCCCTTTTAGATAACTTTTAGCAAGCTGTAGATGTTACATACAATTTCTTGCTGACACATACAGCAAACTCCCCTAGCTGTGATGCACACATGCGCCGAACAATTCCTCACAACAATGAAACAGAAATGGACTTGGGTAACTTTTCTTCCCATCATTTTTCCTGTCTGGGGTCTCTCTTGCTTCATCCTCTTGTATAAACCCTGTCCTTCCCTGAACTTTAAGGCCCTACTAATGATCCCAAATGCAGTCAGCTTTTCAAAATCTTCTGAGCTCTTACAACAGGTAAGGTATACCAGGTGTGTCCAAACTGTAATCTACAGGCTTCTAGTGGTCCAGGATAGCTAGGAATCCTGCCTACCACAAAACTGTCAACTTACTGAAAACATCAAGTATTTTTGCATTTTTTTTTTTTTTTTTTTTTTTTTGTAACTTGAGCGTGAATTCTATAGATAACAGTATTGTGTCACAATGTCAAGATGTTGGACATGTCTGGCTAATATAACAGAAGAGGACATTCTGCACTGTGTTAGGCTTATTTGTTCATGGTGCCTGGATCTCTTATAACACTATACACTGCTTAAAAAAATTCTTTTATGTTTGTGGTGGTGTGGTGGTGTGGTGGTGGTGGTGTGTGTTTGTGTATGGATGCAGATGTAGGGGTCAATGATAATCTTGGGTTGGTCCTTGTCTTTTTTTTCCATAGGTTCCCTGCTGCATATGCCAAGCTAGCTGGCCCCAGAGCTCTTGCAGATTCGATTGCCTTGACTTCCATTTCCCTATTGGAGAGTTGGGGTTGCATCAGCATTCTATGGCTGGCTGTATGTAGGCTCCAGGACCTGAACTCTGGTCCTTGTGCTTGCATAGCAAGCACTTTATCTACTAAGCCATCTCTCAGCCTGATACTTGTACTTCTTGAAGGAAGAGTCTGTGATTTATATTATTTGCTCTGCCATACACAGTGCTGGGTTTTGCAGGTGCTTGTTAAATAATTTTAGCTGAATAAGTCTCTGCCTCAGGTATACAACTTACCTACCAATTTATCATCAAACAGGCACCTAAGACACACTTTGCAATAGAGACCGTGGTAGGCCTAAAGAGAGATGGTATGGCTTCTTTAGAATTGGTATTTATTCCTGAGGGTCGGGGGATGGGGTGGGGATCTTGAAGTAGTTCCTAAAGCTTCACAGAGATGCCCAGGTATGGGCTCTGCTGGTTAAAAAGGTCTACTTGTTTTGCTGGGTCAGTTTACATACAACAAGACCAGAAGAAACAATACAAACGGCCAAATTCATCAATAAGCTTCCAGGAGGGTGTGGGCAGAATAGCAGTGCTATGCAAGCCAAAGCAATTTGTACTCAGATCTGAAAGCAGGCTGGAGTGATAAATTAGGTGAGACTGGCAGGTACATTTATTCATTAAAGTAAGAACCAAAAGAATCTATCAGCAAAGTTCTGTCTTTTTGTTTTGTTTTGTTTTGTGTCACTTGCTATTAGAAAACTCTACCACATCATCAATTTTTATAAAATTCACACAGGGATAGATGTCTGTAAATTATTAGCACAACATTGTAGCCTATCAGGGAAGTAAGACTATTTTGATGAAAACAGAGAAAGACTGTTATAAAACTGAATCACAGCATCTACACTCAACTGAAGACATTTGTAGAAGTCCTTTCATTTAGCCGCTGAAACAAGTAACCTCTGGAAAATACGTCATGCAGCTTCATATTCTCTTTTGCCTGTGTGGAAGAAACAGGACATCCCCCGGCATCTATTTCAAAGATGCTGCTTGTCTGGGGACTAGAAAGGAATCCATGTAACATGGCAGCAAGAAAATAGCACTGGCAGTCAGAGGGACTTTTTTTCTCCCCTGGACAAATACAAACTGT
The DNA here is from genome assembly GCF_907164565.1 of Psammomys obesus. Taxonomy (NCBI): domain Eukaryota; kingdom Metazoa; phylum Chordata; class Mammalia; order Rodentia; family Muridae; genus Psammomys; species Psammomys obesus. Next base: position 15,490,353 of record NW_026585626.1, on the reverse strand, counting down.
ATCTTTAGGCAACTCTTTCAAGCCTCAGTTACCTCATTTATAACATGGATACAATCACCGTATCTCTTGGGATGTATTATTTAACTTAACCATGCTGCGATGGTTAAGTTAAATGTGAAATTACCTCGACTAATCTTTTCTCAGATACATTTACTCAATTAACATTTCTTTGGGAGTGCATCTCATTAGACAGCCCTGGATGGTCTGACTCTTTTTGTTTTACATTGCTGGGAACTGAACCCAGAACCATAAGTATCCTGTGGCAGGCATTCTAGCACTGAGCTGTGTCTTCAGTTCCTCTGAGATAGTTTTTTACATTTTATTTTTTTATTCACTCTTTTTTTTTAATTAATTACACTTTATTCATTTTGTATCCCCCCATAAGCCCCTCCTTCCTCCCCTCCCGATCCTACCCTCCCTCCCCTTTCTGCATGCATGCCACTCCCCAAGTCCACTGATAGGGGAGGTTCTCCTCTCCTTTCTGATCTTAGTCTATCAGTTCTCATCAAAATTGGCTGCATTGTCCTCTACCGTGGCCTGGTAAGGCTGCTCCCCACTCAGGGGGAGGTGATCAAAGAGCAGGCCAATCAGATTATGTCAGAGGCAGTCCCTCTTCCCATTACTATGTAACCCACTTGGACACTGAACTGCCATGGGCTACATCTATGCAGGAGTTCTAGGTTATCTCCACGAATAGTCCTTGGTTGGAGTATGAGTCTCTGGGAAGTTCCCTGTGTTCAAATTATCTTGTTCTGTTGCTCTGCTTGTGGAGTTACCGTCCCTTCCAGCTCTTACTATTTCCCACTTCTTACATAAAATTCCATTCACTCTACCCATCAGTTGGCCATCAGGCTCAGCATCTGCTTTGACAGTCTATACTGCAGAGGCTTTCAGAGGCCCTCTGTGGCAGGTTCTGAGGTTGTTTCCTATTTTCTTCTGGCTTTCAGAGGCCCTCTGTAGCAGGTTCCGAGGTTGTTTCCTATTTTCTTTTTCTTCTGATGTCCATCCTCTTTGCCTTTCAGGATGGGGATTGAACATTTTAGTTAGGGTCCTCTCTTTTGCTTAGTTTGTTTAGATGTACAGATTTTAGTGGGTTTATTCTATGTTGTATGTTTATATGAGTGAGTATATACCATGCGTGTCTTTTTGCTTCTGGGACAACTCACTCAGGATGATCCTTTCCAGGTCAAATTTCATGATTTCCTTATTTTTCATTGCTGAGTAATACTCCATTGTATAGATGTACCACAGTTTCTGCATCCATTCTTCAGTTGAGGGGCATCTGGGCTGTTTCCAGCTTCTGGCTATTACAAATAAAGCTGCTACAAACATGGTTGAGCAAATGTCCTTTTTGTGTACTTGAGCCTCTTTTGGGTATATGCCTAGGAGTGGTATGGCTGGATCTTGAGGAAGCGCTATTCCTACTTGTCTGAGAAAGCGCCAGATTGATTTCCAGAGTGGTTGTACCAGTTTACATTCCCACCAGCAGTGGAGAAGGGTTCCCCTTTCTCCACAACCTCTCCGGCATGTGTTGTCCCTTGAGTTTTTCATTTTGGCCATTCTGATGGGTGTAAGATGAAATCTCAGGGTTGTTTTGATTTGCATTTCCCTAATGGCTAATGAGGTTGAGCATTTCTTTAAGTGCTTCTCTGCCATTCGATATTCCTCTACAGAGAATTCTCTCTTTAGCTCTGTTCCCCATTTTTTAAGTGGATTACTTGGTTTGTTGCTTTTCAGTTTGTTTAGTTCTTTATATATATTGGATATGAGTCCTCTGTCAGATAAAGGGTTGGTGATGATTCTTTCCCAATCTGTAGGCAGTCGCTTTGTTTTGATGACGGTGTCCTTTGCTTTACAGAAGCTTTTCAATTTCATGAGGTCCCATTTATTAATTGTTGCTCTTAGAGCCTGTGTTGTTGGTGTTCTGTTCAGGAAGTTTTCTGTACCAATGAGTTCTAGGGTATTCCCCACTTTTTTTTCTAGCCGATTTAATGTGTCTGGTTTTATGTTGAGGTCTTTGATCCACTTGGACTTCAGTTTTGTGCAGGGTGATAAGTATGGATCTATTTTCATTTTTCTACATGTAGACATCCAGTTGGACCAGCACCATTTGTTGAAGATGCTATCTTTTTTCCATTGTATGGTTTTGGCATCTTTGTCAAAAATCAGGTGTCCGTAAGTGTGTGGGTTTATTTCTGGGTCTTCCGTTCGATTCCATTGATCCACCATTCTGTTTCTATGCCAGTACCATGCAGTTTTTATAACTGTTGCTCTGTAGTACAGCTTGAGATCGGGGATGGCGATACCTCCAGAAGATCTTTTATTGTAGAGGATTGTTTTAGCAATTCTGGGTTTCTTGTTATTCCATACGAAGTTGAGAACTTTTCTTTCCAGGTCTGTAAAGAATTGTGTTGGCAATTTGATGGGAATTGCATTAAATCTGTAGATTGCTTTTGGTAAGATGGCCATTTTTACTATGTTAATCCTGCCAAGCCATAAGCATGGGAGTGCTTTCCATCTTCTCATATCTTCTTCTAATTCTTTCTTCAGAGACTTGAAATTTTTTTCATACAAGTCTTTGACTTGCTTGGTTAGGGTTACACCAAGGTACTTTATGTCATTTGTGGCTATTGTGAATGGTGTTGTTTCTCTAATTTCTTTCTCAGCCCTTTTGTCTTTTGTATACAGGAGTGCTACTGATTTTTTTGAGTTAATTTTGTATCCGGCCACTTTGCTGAAGGTGTTTATCAGCTGTAGGAGTTCCCTGGTAGAATTATTATTGTTTTGAAAGTGTGTGTGTGTGTGTCCATCTATCCAGAAGACGGCACTTGATATCCTGGAGCTGAAGTTATAGGTGATTGTAAGTCACCTAATGTGTGTGCTCAGGGAACTCAGGTCCTCTGCAAGAGCAGTACATGCTCTTAACTGTTGAGCCACTACTGGAACATAGCCCAAGAATGGAGCTGTGTAAGAATTCTGAGTGCTTTTGAGAAAACTCCCAAGAAAACAGACAAGAGTTTTGTGACCTCAGTTTTTTCAAAACACAGAATTGTTCTTAGACTGTGTTTTCCTGCTTATCTTAGGTGTAGCAGGGAGCAGTAAGTTTATTTCAGCTATTGTTATTCATGTACCTCTGTAGAAAAACAAGTTTTTGCCATGTGTGGCTTATCCTTGTGACTGTACACTTTATTCAGGTGGCTCTTTTTAGTTCTTAGAGTATGAGCTGTCTGATGCTCTCAGTAAAGCTGGTTGTTACGTAAGTCTTTAGTCAGCACATTTCAGAATCTGCTCCCCAGGCTCACGCCTCCAAATGGAGGGGTATTATTATTAATTTTATCAAACTCTGTGTGTCTGTGTGTATGTCTGTACATGTGAGTGCTTGGCCAGGCCAGAAAGTGTCAGAGCCTTCAGAGCTAGGTTCCAGGTGGTTGTAGGCTGCCTGACATGTGAGGTGGGTATATCAGGCTCTTAACTGCTGGCCATTTCCAAGCCCTACATTTTAGTATCACTGAAGTCAGTAGACTTCTTAAATTGCTATTGGCCAGATAGCAATTGTTCCATTGTTGTCACTGCCTGTAGAAACAGGTCAAAGTTTGCAGAATGTTTGTCAATAGCTTAAAAGAAAATCCCAGATAACAGCAGATTTTTCTTTTGAAAATGCTGTATCACCAATGCTGTGATGGCTCAAAGGACAACAGTACATGAGAAAGCAGACAGGTGTGATTCAGAATAAAACATCCAGAGGTGCTGGAATCTGTATGGAGGCTAAGTTTAGACTAATTTATTTGTTTATTTATTTGTATTTCCCTTTCATGTCTGCATAAAAATGCCTTATATTAAAAGTCGAAGCTAAGAGGAGTATTATAACCTTGATATTTATTGACAGGGGAAAAAAACTCTGATGTGGCCCCAAAAGCTTTAGATAGTAACTAAATATTCTTACTACACAGAAAATATTTTTGTCTTGGTGAGCTCAACAGCATTTTCTTTTCTTTCTATGTGATAATGGTGTATTCTTCCAATGTCTGTGCATTATTTTTCAATAAAGTGTGGTAGTAATCAGCCTAGCACAAATGGAGCTCAGTAAATATTAGCTGCCATGTAGAATGGTATTAGCAACAGGTCTGGGATTAGACATTTAAAAAGGATCATTATTTTTGCTTATCTACATCTATCTGTGTGACTGTAAGCCATATGTGTACTTACACGTGCCCTTGGAGGCAAGAAGAGGGCAGTGGATTGCATAGAGCTAGAGTTACAGGTGGTTGTGAGTCATCTGATGTGGGTGCTGAGAACTGAGCCCAGGTCCGCTAGAAGAGCAGTATACATTTTGAACCATTGAGTCATCTCTCTAGCTTCCCTTCGGCTACAATTAAAGAGAGATATGTCTCCTATGAAGATAACATATAACAGATGAGGGGCTCACGAGGCCCCACCCTTAGCTGAGGAGCTATTGGCAGTTAATGACTACTGGCTGCTGGTGGAGGAGTTATTTTTCTTCAGTAGCTGCTGCTAAGTTGGCCATGCTTCAGTAAATAACCTCATACTCATATAGGCTATCCTAGTAAAACTCAGTGGGTCACAAAATATTGGGGGTTTTTGCAGCCCTATTTGTGGTTAATAATGAAGATGCAGAGATTTCCATATAGTTTAAAGCTTTAGGCCTTTTGCTGGGGCAGACTCTCAGCTAGCTTCTAACTTAACCTGACTTTCAGCACTGTGTCTCTGCCAAATGGCTAACTCTTTACCTCCCTGCTCCTTTTGTGTCTCACTTCTGCTCCCTTTGTCTCCTGCCTCTGCTTGCATCCCTCCTGCGCTGCCTGCCTGAAGTTCAACCCCCATACTCCCTGCTCCAGTATTGGCTGTCAGATATTTATTATAACCAATCAATAGTAAGACAATCACCTAATCCATCTGTTTGGTTGCCTTAAGGCTGCCTGATCTTCATCTTTTGGGCAGGTATGGAAGGACAAGCATTTGCAAACAGAGAACTCAGTGATGGACCATAGAAATGACAATACCAAAATCCTGCCAGCGCTTAGCTCTCTGCCTACAGTAATCAACAATTGAAACCACAGAGACACACTTTCTCAATGAGAAGGAAAGTCACCCTCCCCCCCAAAAAAAAGACATGTGTGTAAGATAGGGCATGCTGAGAAGCCTAGCACAAATGGAGCTCAGTAAATATTTATCCAAGGGGGATAAATATTTATCCATTTATCCAAGGGGGATAAAGGATGGAAAGAGTATGTATGAATATGATCAAAATAGATTATACATATGTGTGAAATTATCAAAGAATAAATTTAAAAAGGGAACACAGAAAAGCCGATTGAGAAAAGAAAAGAAAAAACCTAAGTAATTCTTTTAATATCCCCCTTTCCACTGCCCACACAAATTCCTTGCATGTAAGAGACAGAGGAAGAAGAGATGTGGAAGCATGAACTATGTTTGGGATTAAAGGCTGAATTGTAAACTCACTTTCTAAAAACTAGGCTTTGGTATGGAAACCGGAGCTATATGAATAAACCATAACCCCCTCATTTACTCCAAGTAGGGTCCACATTAGTGGTATGTAAGACAGTGAGTATACTCTTCCCTTTTGCTCTCGTCTGTGCTTCACTCTCTGACAAAGGCACAACAGCACAATAGCCAGTACTTCCACTTACACAGAGGACCCTACTGGCTGGACACTTACTAAGACACAGCTCACACGAATTCTTAGTGATATTCTAAATTATTAAAGTTTACATGGGTGTATATTACTGGATTGATTACAGCCATGACAAAAGTTGCAAAGATTTATTAAGTCCATAACAGAGGCTGTGAGATGATGCTGAGTATACATGCTCCTAGTAACAAGGGAGGAAAAGAAGAATGGGAATTCTCCTTGGAAAATTGTGTGTTAGGCTGCTTGTTTATACCTAGGAGGAGGCAACATTATGAAAAACAGCTCTTGACTAAAGCTTTCTACAGGGATAATTTCACAGAATCAATCTCATGTGAATAAGATCAATTGTGGAGACAGAGAAATGGTGGTATTCAAGGAATCTATCATGACAGCTTCCTGGGCTCCACAGAAGAAGGATAGCCAGGAGAAGCAGAGGTCTGCTATACAAGAAACGGTTTACGCTGTCTGATTTTACACATGCAACCAGAGCTAAATATTAACTTGTGTACTCTGAAGTTTCTTCCTACCTTAAAACAGTACCTAACTTTGAAAACACTAGTTAAATTTGTAACATAATTTGTTCTTTGGTTTTCAGAGCACAAATCTCAGTTGATTCACTTCTTGGAATGACTGATACCTCTCCCCCATTTGTAGAAAACTATTTATTTTTAATTACTGGAATGGGCCCAAGTGTGGGTATGTGAAGGTTGTGCCCAGGAAGGCCAAAGGAGACAGATCTCCTTGTAGCTGGAATGACAGGTGGTTTTAAGGTGCCCAGTGAAGTTAGTGGGCACCGAGCTGGGGAACTCTGTAACAGCAACAGGCAATCTTAACCACAAGCCATTGCTCCAACTCCCCCACCTCTACCGGATACCTTTAAAAAATTGGATTGATCTTTGTTTCTTGTTTTGGTGGCAGTAACAATCAAACCCTGTGCACAGTTTCATGTTCTGCCACTGAGCTATGCTCAGCCTAGATTGGTTGGCTTAATCCTATCATTCTCTCCTCCACCCCCCAAAAGGTTCTCACGATGTAGACCAGGCTGGCCTCAAATTCAGAGATCTGCCTGTCTCTGCCTTCTGTGTGATGGGATCAAAGACACTGTGCCAGCACACTTAGCTAACCCTATCATTCTTAATTCTGGCCATCCAGACAGCCATTACATAGGCAGTGCATTCATTTTCTTTAGTTATTATAGAAAAATGTTTTTGGTATAGTCATTGTTTTACTGGAAAGTGCCAACATTTAGAACAGGAATGGACAGTTAGAAAGCAAAGCACAGTATACAGAAACTAGAATTCAGATTGATTTGGCTGAGGAGCAGACTGCCAAATGCAAGGAAGATAGGGAGTGTGAGACTTGGAAATGTGTATTCATTTAATGCATAATGTGAGAAGAGAGTAAACACGATTGGCGGGTGAATGGCATAGTATCTGGTAGACTAGAATGTCATCAGTATCACTGGCTTTCAGTAAGAAAGCTGTGGTGGTACAGGCCTGAAATCCCAGTACAGAAGAAGCTGAGGCAGGAGGATCCTGTGCTGAGCACGTCTCACAATTTCCTCCTTGACCCCCTCCCTCTAAAAAGAAATCTAATAGTTTTATTTCCCTTTATTTTTGACACAGGGTCTTCTGTAGCTCAGGGTGGTCTGTAAATCACTTCTGCCCCACCTTTGGTTTACATGCTGCTGGGTCAATGAAACGGGGTTTCCTGAATGTTAGACAAGGGCTACCAACAGAACTACATCCTTGGTTCCCACTGAGTCCTTTATGGTGACAACTGTGAAAAGTATCCAGAAAACAAAACAAAACAAAACAACAACAACAAAACGAAGAAAAAGAGAACACTGAAGATTTTTGTTTATTTAAGTCCTCTAGTTCGCCCCAGTTCAACTGTCCTCTGATTGATTGGCCAATCAAGCTCTTCACATGACCAAGAGAAAGCTGATAAGGTATGTCAGGGACAAGTTGCCAGCTAATTAAGATTCTCTTACCTATTATTTTTGTTTGCTGGGCACTTGAAACTCTTTGAACTTTGTTTGAGGTCCACAGAGGTTTGTGATCACAGGGGCCTCATCCCATAAAACCTTCGCATGTTTTGAGGTTCTTATTTTTTAGTTTTTCTAGTTGCTTTAAAGCTACTTTTGGGGGAATACATGATAAAAAAAAAAAAAAAAAGCTGGCCTCAGCAAAAAAAGGAATTCAGAACCTTGGGAGATGAAGGTGGCTCCAAGATGGGAAAGGGTAGGAAGTTGGGAAAAGGGAGAAGCTGGGCTCCCATTTCTATGCACCACCCAGTCCTGGTTTTCTGTTGGTAGTTTCCCCATGTGCCTCTTGGGTCTATACAAGAGACTCATGGCAGGACAGCAGGGAGCTACCTCAAAGCTACAGCTTTTATATGCTATAGCACAATTACCAGAAGGGGCCAGTTGTTTCTCTTCCCAATGTCAAGCTTCCTGTAGAAAATGAATCCAAACTGGTTCAAACTGGGGTTCATCATAATGACGGTCAGAAGAGGCAGGGTGGGGGGGTCTCAAAAACTGCCAACAGGGCTTCCACAAGTCCACACCTGTAGACAAATCCTTGTCAAAAGCTGAGTGATACCCCCAAAGGTGCCTCATGGGCTGCCGATGAGCTCCAATGGAGTGTGTCTGTAGGTGTGTGTCTATGTGCATTAGGCTTGTCCGCATCTGATGAGATGCTCCTTACTCAACGCTGTTTCCCCAGCATATGGTTAATGTCAGCTGTGCCAGATACCTAGGCAACAATGGTGAGTCTAACACTCTCTCAAAGGTTCCTATGGAGTGCTGTAGACAGGCTTTAAACAATTACATGGTTATATACCTGAGTGACATGAAGAAAGCAGACATGGTGCTTTGGAAATGTGTAACAAATGTGTGATCCACCTTGGAGCGGAAGGGCGGTGAAGCAGGACAGTCCTCTATAAGGAAGTGAAGTTGAACTTAAACTAAAGGAAGGAATAAGGTGAAGAGGAAAAGAGGAAAGTAGGAGAGAGGGAGGAAGGAAGGGCAGTCGAGGCATTCAATACAAAGGTCTTTAGGTGACAGACTGATGGGTATGTGTTGAATCAGGAGAAAGAGGCCGAGGTTAAATTACACAGTGCTATGGGCATGGGTTCAACTGGTTAAGAGCACTAGAGGGGCAAGAGTGGCTATGGTGAGACAAGGCAGGAGGCAGCTGAAGTGGTCCATGAGGAAGAGTTAATGCTGAGACCTGACAGAGCTGGGCGTGCCACTCCAGATCCTGACTGGGAATAGGTGGACTGAAGATACCAGTTCCTTTTTGCTTCATGCACAGAATATGACTGATTATCTGAGAGATATGACTATTTCATATTTGCACTGCTAACCCTAAGCCTTTCCTAAAGGGACATCAGGTAATTCTGAATTTTTTTTTTTTCTCAAAGATTTTTCTTTTTCTGGCTCTAGAAGAATGCTTTCATGTATGAAATAATACTTCCTCTGAGCCGAAGGTCCTTTCAATGTCTTCTTGGGGTCATATTAGATTAGCAGCTGCTGCTGTGAATGGCCAGTACAAGGTAACTAGGGCAGTGATGACTATTGAAGCCGCTCCCCCATCTCCTAGCACTCTTGGCCCTCCAGGGATCCGATCTGATCTGAAGAGCTAGCTGATACACAAAAGATGAAGATAATTGTTGGTCATTCCACACCTTTACTACAATTCTAATTCCTGCCTTTCCACTCTGGCCATCACACACCTGGGAAGCAGTAATAGGCTTGTCACCTCCATGGCCTGTTTTTTATCTGAGGGGACTGGCACTGTTTTTAGTTTGGAGGCAGAAAGGATGTTAATGAGTACATTCCATCAGGGGCAGCTGATTAAATACACTAAAATTATGTCACCGTGGCAACAAAAGAACAAGCTGCTTGGTCTTCTGTCATGTATTTACCAGATAATGATGGCACACAGTGGCAGGCAGTTCAAGTGTTTAAAGCTGTCAGTGGTCCCCAGGGACCTGGGGGACCACTGAAAAGCCAGGGTTGCAAGGTGAGCCTCTTTGGATAGCCTCTAAAGTTTGGTTTAGTGAGGACTAGAAGGCTATGTCCTATTTATTCCAGACTGAACTTAGGTTTTATTAGGCAGAGCGAGCTCCTGGGTACAGCTGACACTGCATATATAAAATCTGGTTAGCTCTGGCCAGTTAATGATTGCATGTTTAGATAAATGGACTTACACACTCACCTCATCAAGCAATTCCACAGTTTATTATCTATCTGGCAGAAACTGAATGTAAAACCACATGCACACTACACCTGTGGTTATACATAGAAGGAGGAAAATCAAAGAGATTGCTCCCTTAGGTACGCTAACTGTCAGCCTGTAAAGCTTCTTATTAAAAGTGAACTACAGAGCTGAATTCAGATCCACGTATTTACCACAGGATTCTCTAAGAAAAACTTGGACATAATCTAGGCGAGATTCCACTAACTTTCTTGGTAGAGAAAAAAGAAGCCACTCGAGTGATCTTTGAAGTAAGTGGAAGATTAAGATTAGTAATTGACAAGAAAAACCTCAATATTACTCTAGACGCAAATTTTAAAATCTAGCCTCGATGCTAAGTATCCTATGATAAAAATCTGTATCAGTATGTTCTACCTGGAATTCCTGATGGGCAACACACTTTGTTCTAATTTCTTGGGTTAATATCCTAGATAGGTAAGGGTTTCCATGAGACAAATAACTAGAAAGTACACCAGAGTATAACCAAATAGGCAACTTCTAACTTAAAAATTTGGGGTTCACTAGGCTAAAGAAATAATTCAGCCATTTAGAGATGTCACTAAATAATATACTATGCTTTTCAAAATCACATTTTACAACTTTTTGTATCATATTGCACATATTAAAAGAGTATAATTCCTCAAGCATGGAGTTAAAGAGGAATCTATTGGGGTTTAAGTACAGTATCAAGCTGTCACAGTAGGAATTTTCCAAACTGGCTACAAAATATTGAAGAAAAAAAAAACCCCTATAATTGCAAAGTAATCTTGCTAGATTCTTCAACTTAAATGAACAAATTACAAGCAAGAAAAATTTCACCTACTATATAATACTTTGGTTGTGAAATGACATTTGTTTACAATGCCCAAAACTTGTGCTGTAAATTGCAGCCACAAACCACGGTGTGTAGCCTAATAGGGGCTGGCAGTGGGGACTCAATACAGAGCTTTAGAGGCAGTTTCCCTGTAGATGCGAAAGCTGCCAAGGGAGACCTTCTTGAAGAAGGAAGGGGCTGGGCCTGAAGTACAACATGGGCAGTCTGGATCATAAGCACACATGGCTGGGCTTCTCATGCTGTAGGGAGAAGTGAGTAATGTACAGTGCTTAACTCCCACAGAGTGGCATCTGTCTTCCAGGAGTGCACTTCTCTATTCACTAGATTCAGAGCTGATGAGATATGGGGGAGGACTGTGGTGATCCTGAGCAGTGCTGGCTATCAGACAGCCATGAACCATCTAAAAGAAAATCACCAGGAAGAAAGGGAAGCTACTAGGAGAATTTGGAGGGATGGGGCTAAGAACATAGACCAGTCCTGGCATCAGCAGAGCAGTGAGCCACTGCAACTGTCTGGTCTTGGCTCAACCTTCCTAACAGTGACCTTATACCCTGGGGAAGGTGATAAAAGATCTAAAGACGGCCTCCAGCTTGCCCTCCCTCTAACACTCCTGAGTGTGTGTAGTCTTCTTCATGGGATGGACCAGGACCAGTCTGAGTCCTGTGAGAGGCCATTGCCATATCCTGAGAATCTATAAAGAGGGTCCACAGGGCAGGGAACCAAAGCTTTTTGCCTACAGCTGTGTGAGTGAGCTTAGGAGAGGAGCCTCGGGCTCAGTCAAACCCTCAGCTAGACTGCCTCTGGATTGCCATCCCTTGAAAATTCTGTGATATATTTGCTGTTTTAGGCAGGCAAAACAATCGATTCTTATCTTCCAGAAGTATGAATTCAATATACCTCATTAATTTTCTAGCTGATATATGCTGCAAGCCACTGACTTTGGATTAATTAGGGTAATGTCTCATACAATAAGTTAACTAAAGCAAAACAAAACAAAAAACAGTTAACTAACATGGACCTGAAGTGCTTGGACTCTTGAGGTAAGGTGTTTAGAAGCCACTTCCTTTCTGAGATGGGAAATGAGTCTAAGTAGCACTGTCTACTCTTAGTGATGTCACAGGCAGAGCTGGGGCCCCATTATCAATGACACTGCCCTGGACAATAACAGTTATCCACTTTGTCATTTGTGTCTGTGTGTGCAGCTATACATGTGTGCATGAGCAGATGGAGGCCAGGGGACAACCGTGGGTGTCTTTCCTCAGGAGGCGCCATCTACTTTGCTTTTTGAGACATGGTCTCTTATTGGCCTGGAGCTTGCTAAAGTAAACTAAGCTGTCTGGCCAGTGTTCTCCAAGGATCTGCTTGTCTTCCCGTCTCTACTGCTGGGATTTCAAGCATGTGCTCACCATGCCTGACTCCTTTACTTGGGTTGGGGCAGGTTTCAAACTTAGGTGCTCAGGGTTATGAAGCAAACACTTTCATGACTGACCCATCTCCCTAGCCCTACATTAACTAATTCATAACAATCTCATAACTAGCATTTTGATAATGTGTGTTTGAGAAAGAGAGAGAGAGACAGAGACAGACAGACCACAAAAACCACTGCCACCTCCTGACAGGTTAAGGAAATTTTACTATACAAGTGGGACACTTCAAGAATAGCTAGCTCTTTGCCATTTCCATTCCCCCCACTGGTGGTGCTGGAGTTCTACTCAAAATCTCATGAATGGTAGGCAAGTGCTCTACCGCTGACTACATTCTCAATCTTCTCTTTGACAGTGTTAACTGCACAGAAAATCTATTAAAACAATTTCAACTTCTACACTGAAAATAGAACAGGATATATTAGTATCCTGCTCATCGATAGCAACAATTTTGTATTGATAATTCTATATGATGTCCAGTAAAGAGGAAGTGGCCATTCTAATCTTTTATTTAAGGAAATATACCTTTCTACTGTATTTATTTTAAGATATTTTTATTTAAGTATATGGGTGTTTTGTCTGCATATATGTCCGTGTATCATGTACATATCTATGGAAGCCAGGAACAGAACCTCTGAGACTGGAGTTATAGATGATTGTGAGCCACTACGTGGGTGCTGGGAATTGAACCTGGGTCCTCTTGAAGAAAAGCCATTACTATCTTTCCAACCCCTATTCCTTTATTTTAGAGATAGGATCTCACTGTGTCACTCAGGCTGCCTTGAACTCCTGGGCTCACACAATTCTGACTTAATCTCCTGAGTGGCTAGACCACAAGGCCACACACCACTCCTTAATTTCCAGTATCATGCATTATAATATATCTGCATGGAAATTTGAAAATATTATCAAAACAGACTTGTACCCCCCATAGTAATGAATTCAATACATCTCATTTACTCTTTTAGTTGAATATACTGAAAATCAATGACATCATATTATGTTGAATTTTGTTTCCAGCATCTCTGCAAATGTGAAGAGGAGCTGGAACCAAGAGCAGTCAAAAACAGAAGTCAGAACAAGGAAAAGAGGCTCAAGATTTTGACACTATATCCATGCTAAAGGGCCAATTTCTACCCAGAACCACAGAATTTCAGAGTGAAAAAAAAAATCTTAGAAACCATTTAGGACATTAAAAAAAATGTCAACATAATGGCTACAAAGTGGGCAATTTTCTGGTTGTCTTCCAAAAAGAGCTACAAAGCTGCAATGACTAATAATGCACAGGAATGCTAGGAAGTCCAGCCACAGATTCTTCTCTCATCTCCTTTTAATAATGAAAGAAAGAGACAGGGCACTATGTAGAGCAGAGTGTCAGCATCAGAACAATGAGTAAATGGCCACGAGAGGTTGAAGAAACAGGCAGACTTTGGAGGACGCAGGATGGAGGCTGGATACCATGTGAAGTGCTGCCATACCTTTCTGGAAGGCCATCATTACTTCTATTTTGTACAACCAATTAAGGCTTTTGTCTTAATCAGTGTGTGATAAAACACCATGACTAAAACAACTCAGGGAAGAAAGGTTTACTTTACTTTATAGTTGATATCACAATCCACCATTGGGGAAGTCAGGGCAGGAACCAGTAACAGGTACTGAAGCAGAGGCCATGGAAAGGTGCTGCTTACTGGTCTGCTCAGCCTGCTTTCTAATCGCTCCCAGGACTACAAGCCCATGGGTAGCATCATTTATAGTGAGCTGGGACCTCCCACATCAATCATTAATCAAGAAAATGCATTGCAGATAAATCTGCTGGAGGCATTTTTCTCCATTAATTTCTTCCCAAATTAGTCTACCTGGGTCAAGTTTACATAAAATTAGCTAGCACAGCTTCCAAGGTCCCACATGTAAAATTAAACCCATCAAAAGATACAAATATTCCTATTGTATGCACTAGTCTAACAAATCATTCCATTTAAATGCAAACACTTATCTTGTGCCTATTCCGTGTTAGACATGGTATAGGGGATAAAAAGGTGAACAAGTTAGGGAGTCCACTCATGAATCAGTGAACAGGGATTGGGGAAAATTAAATAGGTAGCAAGTGTCTGTCTTGGGCTCTTGGGAGACAAAGGCATGAGCATGACAAGTTTAAGATGAGTTTGGGCTACATAGTGACACCTTGTCTCAAAACCCAAAATATTAGGGCTACAGAATTGGCTCAGTGTTTAAGAGCACTTCTTCCTGGAGACCTAGATTCAATTCTGAGCACCTACAGGGTAGGCTCACAAATGTCTGTACCTCCAGCTCCAGGGGATGTGATGTCTTTTTCTGGCCTCCAAAGGCACAAGGCATGCATATTATACACAGACTTATATATAGGCAAAACACCCATATATACAATAAGATAAAATAAACCAACCCCTACAAATATGGGACCCTACCCATTACCTCTGAGCTACTGAGTATTGATGGGTTCTGGGAGAGGAAAAAAAAAAAAAAAAAGCTGTTTTTAGTTGTGTACCCTGTGCTGAGTTCACCAGGTTCCAACAGAAGGCACCAAACCCACGGTCACATAGATGTCGCTGGTTAATCTTGGTGGGTCACAAAACAAAGTGAGAAAATATGAATGTTTAACAAGGTTTTGTGGAGACACGGGTGGTAGGGAGGTGGGAGGTGAGAAGGGGTCAGCATGGTAAAGTGCACATGTGAACTTGTAAAAACAATCAAATAACAGTCGCCTACCTACAAATGAGGAGAAAAATGGATGAATGGTAGAAACAAGGGTGTTCTCATGGATACCCACCTTTCTCATGATCCTTTTCTCCATTCTGCACAACAGAAATTCTCTCCCTGGCTCTTTTTGTTCTTCAGATAACTTTACCATCCTTGTGTGGGCTCCCTGCACCCATAGATGCCAACTGTAGCACTACTCTGTAGCCAAGCCCATGTATCCAAGCAACCTGAGATGTCCTATCAGGCTTTCAGCCTAAACCAAGCACTTTGGCATATCCCTAGCACCTAAGAACTCAACAGCTATGATGAGTTTGAGGCCAGTTGAGCTACTTAGGGAGATCCTTTCTCATGCCCACTCCAAAATGTCCCAAACAGAACTCAGCACTTTTTGAAGAGCCCAGCTGTTTCCTCTTCCCTGGGTCACCAAATGGCATCACCTGGACCCCTTCTCTCCTATACCAGATGTCAAAACTAGAAATACCTTTTATTTATGATTTCTCAAATTCTTTTCCTTCTCCTCTCTTTCCTAAGATTACCTTACTAATTTCTCCTTGGATACACATTATAACCATTTAACAGGCTCTTCCCCCTTTGCTAATCTACACAGTTCTGGTAGATGATCCTTCTAGGGATCCAGATAGGGATAAGATTTCCTTTTTAAATCTTAGTAGATTTCTGACCCACACAGCACAGTGGTGAGTTGTCCATGCCCTCACTGAGCCCACAGAGTACTTAATGGCTGGCTGCTGTCTTCTGCTTTATTCTCTAAGATGCACCATTTTTCTCTTCCTCCCATCTTTGAAGCTGCTCTATTTCCCTATGATGTATTTTTGTTTCTTCTATTTTGACAAAACTTTTTTCCTCTCTAAGAAATGGCTGAAGTAGTTTATATTTCATTCATTAGCTTAAGCTTTAATAAGAAAAATCACTCATGCCCCTGTTGGGTAGACAGACAAGAAGCACGTGGAGAAGTGTGGGCATGGAAGGAGAGAAGACATAAGAAATGTAATGAGAAGACAGAGGGACTTGAGAAACATCCATTTCTGGGCCGTTAGATAAACTCAGAAAGTGATATGATCCTCTAGCATGGCATTTGCTCAGAGCATCAAGTCAACAGGCGGTGCAGAATGTATTATTTATTCATGAGTTACAGCTAAGCTGGCTCTGACTCCTAAGACACTGTCTAGACTCCAGAGACTCCTCCAAATAGACTAGAGGTTAAAGCTTGCTTTTTTTCTTCTAAGCATTTCCTTTTGAAATCTAAAGAATCTCTAATTTTGAAAGGCATCTGCAGCTAAACACTACTATGAGAGAGAGAAAGAAAGAAAAAAAGAGAGTAAATCAGATAACTTAGACATTATTTTGTTTAAGCTTCCTGATGCTTTCTTATTTTGTTTTACTGGAGAAAGGATGTATAGCTCATGCTGGCCTCAGGCTAGTGGCTGCCTCCCTTAGTGTCCTGACTGCTGGTATTACAGGACTGTGTCACCACGTCTAGCAAGATTCCTCACTTGAAGGCTGATCAGGAGGTAGCCAAATTTAGTCTCTAGGCCCAGCTAGGTCTTAGGAAAACTTACAGGTTTCTCTTCCTTGATCTTTCCCACAATTTTTCTGTCTGTCTGTATGTCTGCATACCCCTTTGTACTTCTGCAGAACCAGCCTTGAGGGTATAGGAGAATACCTAGGAGAGTCATCAGTTCAAGCCTGGCTTGGGACAAACTTGATTTTCTGTCCATCACTCTTTGCTGGCTGCAGTCCCAGCGCTCGTCTGCACTCCCTTGCCTCTTCTCATCATTTCCATGCCAGGATAAAGAACAAATGCCAACAAGCCAGCCTGTTCTTCAGACAAACTGCACCTTAGAGCTAAGGGTGACACAATAAACAGCCCTGAGCCCTCTTACCTCATAGATGGATTTATACTTCCTGGTGCATACTTGTACCAGATACTTAACTCTGTCATTAGGGATTTCATGTGACACCATGAGAAAATGTCTGGAGTTGAGCATGGTGGTGCACACTGATAAAGAATCTCAGCACTTGGGAGTCTGTGGCTAGCAGAATTACCAAATTCAAACTAAGCAGGGCTACACAGTGGGCCCTTGACTCAAAATAAACAAAAGAAAATTCTGGTTCACTCATCTTATCTTCAAAAGCTTGTTCATTTTTGTGTCTTTAACATTCAGCACAGATCCCAGGAAGCTAGTTCAAATTGGAAGAGCTGGATGGCCAGGAATCAAATCTCTGGCCCATATCTGATATGTGTGAATCTGGGGCAAGTGACTTAATCTTTTTTTCCCTCAGTCTTCTCACTTCTTAAATGTGGGGGATTACAATGAAACAAGGAGCAGGAAACATTTATAGTGCCTGGCTCAAGGCAAAAAGGCTCAAGAAATGCTGACTAGTATTTTCATCAGGTGGTTTATGTCCACTCTGTTGTTAATATGCAAGACAGTGCTCAGATCTACAGCCACAGGCTCCTGCAGCTAGGAGTTTCCATAGGTTAAACAATGAACTGTGAATCTGTAGTCATTTTCTCTCATACTGCCCTCCATTTTCTGTGCTGCATCTCAACTCTACTACGTTAAATTCATTTGTAATCGAGAGCAAAAATCTAACTATCCTGCACTGTGAGGTCCAAATGAATGACCTATGAACTTTAAAAACTGGTTACCAGGCTCCTAAGTTGAGAAGGACTTGTATTCTACTGAAAAAGCCTACTAAGACTTTGAATGACACTCAAGAGAAGTTTCCCAGGAGGAAGATCAAATCTTCATGATTTATTTATGAGTTCAATTTTTTTTTCTTGTGGACAGTTTAAAATGAATTTGGAATGTAGCATTGAGGATACCGGATGACAGAAAAATCCTGGAAACTGCCAGATATTCTAAAGGTACCACTGCCATACCATTGACTTTGGAATTGCAAAGTTACCTGCCAATCAGAAGAAGCCTTTAACACTTCTTGGTACTTCAATCATTAATCTGACTTAGAAATGCTGAGACTTTTTTGGAACCATGTCTACTGCCAGGCATGGTTGCATGCCTGTAGCTGTATCTACTCAAAGGGCCACATAGGAGGATGACTTGAATCCATAAGTTTATGTTAGCTTGGACTCTGCTACTCTGAGATGTCCCCCTCAAAACAACAACAACAACAAATTTATTAGGGAAAATTTAATTATTATTCTATAATCTATTTTTGACTCCTTTTCTTTGAGACAGGCTCTCATGCAGCCCAGGCTGGCCTAAATTTACTACACAGCTTAGGGATGACTTTGAGTTCCTGATCTTCTACCTCCCAAGTGCTGGGATTATAGGTATGCACCATCAAATCCAATGATGATCTACTGATCAGTTCTTTAAAATCCTCCAGAGCCAAATGTGGTGGCACATGCCTTCAATCCCAGCACTAGGGAGTCAGAGGAAGGTGGGTCTCTGTGAATTTGAGGCCAGCCTGGTATATACAATGAGTTCCAGGACTGCCAAAGCGACATAGTGAGATGCTGTATTAAAAAACAAAAACTAACCAGACAACGACACCCCGCCCCCCAACACACACAAACACACTACAAAGTCTTCCAGCTTTGTAGTCAAGTGCTGGAGTCCAGGTATCATGCTACTTATCCAATTTGTTGTTGTCGTTGTTTTTAATGGATAAAGCTCTAGATTTAAAGACGAAGTCAGCAAAATAAAGAGCTTGAAAGAGACAAAAAAAAAAGCTATACACAAATATGAGCAAATGTATATGTATGTAAGTATGCATGAACATATATGTATGTTTGTACATATGTACATAGGCTGGTTTGGAATAGTGACATTGTTTAAGGGGCAAGAAGAGTTTCCCAGGGCAAAGACATACTGGAATTTTGATTTTCCTATTTCCCTACAGTGTGCTTTTCCATTTTAATTTTATGTGTATAGGTATTTTGCTTACACGGATGTCTATGCAGCATGCATGAGCCTGGCATCCACAGAGGCCAGAAGAGTGCATCAGATCCCCAGGAGTAGAGTTAGGATGGTTGTGAGCCACCAAATGGGTCCTGGCAATTGAACCCAGATCCTTGGGAAGAGCAGCCTGTGCTGTTATCCCCAAGTCAGTTCTCCAGTGCTTCTGTACAGTCTGTAAAGCCATGTTACTATCGCAGTTCCTGGTGAAACAGTCCCCTTTTCACACTTGAAAAAATGCTTGCTCTGCTCTTCTCTCAACACTTTGATAAGAATAGAGCAGTCCATGTTGAATAAATGGGTTTTCCCCCCAAAGGAAAATATTTTGGCCTCCTTTTCTGCATCCACTTAGCCTCTGAATAAGTCTGTCTCTCACAGGCCATGGGCTGTATGGTTAGAGCAAAAGATGGGTACACAGAGGTATGCTTTGACGGATTTAAGCATGATTCTAGGGTCTCCTCAGGTACCCCGAAGTTTTAAAAATGCTCCTTACCTGAAATTAAGCCCTTTGGGCTAGCATATATATAGCACAGCAGGAGAGCTGGTATAGCACCCACATGGCTTGGGCCAGACTTAGGGTTAGATCCCAGCCCTGAAAACAAATAACAACAGCAACAGGCCAGCAAGACACTTGGTATGTAAACACTTTAGCCACCAAGCCTGAGAACCTGAGTTTAATCCCCAGATCATATATAGAAGAAGGAGAGTAAATAAATTTTAAAACTTCTAATTAACTCTCATTTTCTCTAATATTACTTTAATTCATTTATTATGACTGTATGTGTGTGTTTGTGTGCTGTGTATGTATGTGTCTGTGTGTGCTTAAAACGTGTGTGTGGAGGCCCATGTGCTGTGGCGCACATGCGATCAGGGAACAATGTTGTAGTCAGTTCCCTCCTACCTTTATGTGGTTCTGGGAGCTGAACTCACTCAAAAGCATCTTTACTCTCAATGCCATTTTGCTGGCCCTCTGTATTTTTATTGACAGTTGTGAATAATTAGCATATTTCTTTATGCCCTACTTTTATTTTTTCCTTATTAAACAAATGTAGTCAATGTCAATTTTTTTTGAAGCCCAGAAACATAAAATAGTCATTATTCTTTGACTTGTACCTCATTTATCTACAGCTGGTGCTCATCCTTCCTGAAGCATCACAATCATTGACTGCTTACACAATATCCATACAGATCCCAACTTATTTACCAGTTACTCTGTTGTTTCAGTCTCTATTCTTGCATAAATTAGTTTTTACTTTTCTTTGACATGACAGCTCCTTTTCCCCTCCTACCCTAAAATTAAAATTAGTCATAATCTTTCAAAAATTTTTCTAATCTTTCCTTTTGATTGACATCTTTCTTGCTATAGTCTTCAAGAAATCAATGAATATATTAAGTGGAATTAGACTTAGCATCTGTCTCCAAGGAACTCAACTCACTAGTTTCTGGTGAGCCTTAGATGGAATTATTATTATTATTATTATTATTATTATTATTATTATTATTATTAT